>NC_134547.1:41664275-41981953 GCF_050624435.1 Tenrec ecaudatus
TATAGTACTGGATGCATACAGTAGTTGTCCTTTTGTGATTGACTGACTTCACTCGGCATAATGGTTTCCAGATCCCTCCATGTCATGAGGTGTGTTATGGTTTCATCACTATGTTTTTAGGGATGTGTAGTATTCCATTTTGTGTTTATACCAACATATTTATATCCTTTCTTCTACTAATGGGAATGTTGGCTATTTCCAGCTTCTTGCTATTGTGAACTGTGTTGCAATGAACATGGTACATACGTGTGTTGATGATCTGTCTCTTATTCCTTTGGGCATGTGCCCACCAACGATATTGCTTGGTCATGTGGTGTTTCTAATGCCAGTTGTTCTAGGTATTGCCTTATCACTTTCTACAGTGTTTCTATGTATTTATGCCTTTCTCTTTTCTTCTATATACATTTACTATTATAAATTTCCTTTTCAGCTTTGCTTTAACTCTTTACTACAAAGTTTGATATAGTTTAATTTCTATTCAGTTTTGAGACTTCTTTTTGATTCATAAACTATTGGTAAACCGTTTCTTATGCCTCAAATGTATTTCTTTTATCTACCTCATATTGGCTTCCCATGTAACATATGGTTGGAGAAATCTCTCTTTATAGCTTAATTTTTAAGTTGTTGAGTTTTTTCCTTCTTTAAATGGCTCATGATATGGTCCATCTTGATATATGGTCTGTAGGCACTTGAAAATAATATGTACTATGTTGATGATGGGGAGAGGCTTCACTGATAATGTTGCTCATTTTTCCATAACTCTGCTCATTTTCTATCCAGTTGTTCTATAATTATTAAGAGGGGAATGCCGAACTCTCCAATTATTTATATTTCTACTTCTTCTCTGTCAGATTTGCTTCACATTTTTGCAGCTGTGTTGTGTAATGAACACAACTGGGTTGTCTGGATAAATACGTATGGTGACCCTCATCTATGTATAAGAAAGAATTTTATATCAAGAAGGTTTCCCATCCTAGTCCAATTCAAGTCCATAAATCCAATGCTGGTCCATAAGTCCCTCTTTAGACTCCTGTAACTCTGTTCTGGTGACTCAGAATGGTCAACTCTGAATCAGGAAGGTCACAAGCTGGTGGGGGCAGAGTTGTGGGGATGCAAGGTGAGTGGAAACATATCAAGGCACTAACAACTCTCAGGATTGGTGGCAGAGTTCCAGCCAGCAGGAAAGCAAAGTCACTAAGAGACAGAGGGAGGTTCCCTGTTTCCCCTCTTCTAAGTCTAGAAGGAAGGTCATGCTTCCAAGGAGTCATCATCAGACTGTCACCTGATTGACAGGTTGGATTCCACTTTCATAAAAATTTGAATTGACATAAAATCATCTAACTTCCATAATATATATTTAAGCTTACTATGTCTTGGTGGCTTGAATTTTTATAACTATATAGTGTCCTCTCTATTTCTGGAAATTTACTTTACTCTGAAATCTGTTTTACCTGATATTAATATAGTTACTAATGTTTTTTTGTTGGAAAACTTCATGATAAATTTTTGTACTTTTATTTTCAGCATGTCTACATAGTTATAATTGAAGGGAATTTCTTATAGACCACATATATTTGAATATATCAAAGAACACTGAACAGGATAAATACTAAAAAACCTACAGCTAAGTAACCATATTCCAATTACAAAAATTAGGGACAAAGAAAAAAATTTGAAAGAAGAGAAAAACAAACAAGATATTTTCACAGAGCACAGGATTGTGGGCTGCCAGTTCTTTGCCATGAATGTGGAAATCTTAAGTCAATTTCTGGAGACTAGCCAGTTTCTTGTGAGGAATTAATTTTATTTAAATAATTTTACTTCTACAGGTAAATGAATCTGTCTTGGAAAATATATGAGGATATACCTTGCAGTAGAAAGTCAGCAAAAGAGAGGAAAATTCTCAATTGGATGGCCACAACAATGGACACAAATACAGCATTTTTATGAGAATGCCACAGGACCAGTCCATGTTTTATTTCTATTGTTGCATATATGGTCACTATGAGTTGAAATCAACTCAGAAGCACCTTAGCAAGCACCACCATAAGTGAGTAGTACAGATATTGGATACCCAAATTGGGGGGATAACGGCACGAAGTGGTTGACTTTCAATCTTTCATAGGTGAGGGAACATATTTATAGGATTAAGATATACGTGTTATTTAACTACAATTGTTAGACTAAAGAATTGTGCACAGGTGCCAAGTTGGCAAGGGGTGAATTGAGATAGTTAAGGTTTATTGCGCCAACCCGGCCGATAAACACATGTGTGATTAATGGAAGGGCAGAGAGCTAAATGGCTCGGTGAGCCTCGCCTTTCTAGTTCTCGGGTCTCTTGTTCCCTGAAGGTTGGAGCAGTGTGCGGCTGCCCCAGCTGGCAAGGCTCACTTCCTGTAAAACATTCCTTAGGAGAAGCCACATGGACTTACTGAGAAGCCAAGTGGAGAACCCTGCCAGCGCTGAGATGCTTACACTGTCACTGGATTCAAAGACTTCTTCCCACTGGCCTGTGATCGTCCTGCATTGGCTTCATTGTGTATATTTTGTGATTTTGTGGAGGACATTGTAGATCTGTGTTGGACATATGGGTTAAGTGAGACTTATGGGCTTGGATTGGACTGGGTTGGAATGCTTTCTGAATGTACACTCACCCTACATAAAACTCTCTGCTATACATATATGAGTCTGTGTGGTTTGTTTCTCTAGTTTACCCAGACTAACATAACCACCACAGGCAACATTTCATCTCTCTTGCCACTTTCAATGGACATGGTAACAGAGTACTTTTTATTTCTTTGCTAAAACTTTCTACTTTATATATGCTCCTAATTGCTTGTTGAAGTAGTTTCTGTGATACCTAATTTAACATATTCTGTTTTGTGGTTGTTATTGTGGTTTTCTTTTGTTTTATTCAGGTTGAAGTACACATGCTCCTTGAAGGACAAATAACTTCAAATGAAACGTGGGGCCTTTTTTAACACAAAGCTCTGGAACTCACTGAGATCTCCAGCCCATTTCCACTGATACCGCTCTGGCAGAAAAAAGGTCAGGTCAGAGGGCCAAGTTCCTACCTGACCTCAGTTGACAGCCAAATATTGGCTCGTTCCCACTTGCAGGGACATCTCTGGATGGGAAGGGTAGGTTACCTTGACATGCTGTCTAACATTGTCTACTCTAATAACGTGACAGGAGTGGGGCCTGCTGCTGTTGGGCAAAGCTAAAAGTCAGGACTCTCCATATGCCTCCTTTAGTTAGGGACATTGTGAAAGAGAGTGGGGCTACTGGGGGATACAAGTGCAAGTTGCTCACATGCTCCCAAACACGAGTGGCTCATTATGACCTGAAAAAAAAAAGTGTCAGATCCCTCTTTGCATTCTTCGAAGCCACCTCTTGGGTGGTATTAGAGAACTAGATTTCAGACTTCAGGGGAAAGTTCAGTAATGGCCTTTGCTGAAAGTTGGGTGAAAGCCTAGGCTCCCTGCTTGACAGGTGCTGGTATGTATGGGGTAAGGTCATAGTGATTTATCTTTCTGTAGTGTAGCAACAATACATCAAACTGTGTTTTCCATGGTCAGGCGTTCAAAACCACCAGCTGCTCCATGGGAGAAAGACTGGGCTTTCTACTCCTGTGAACAGTAAGAGTGTCAGAAACCCACAGGGGTCACTATGAGTCAATGCCCCCAGGGCAGTGAGTTTGGTGTGGGTATGGTGCTTAGCTATTATAGCATTTTTAATATCTGGAGGATTTTTTTTACCTTACAGTTTGGCCCTTTCCAAGTCTCTTTTGGCCAGGGAGAATAATTTATTGGTTTTGTTTTCTTTAGCTGTTAAATTTTCTGGCCCGCCATCTTCTGCTTCAAATCTGGGATCAATAAGGAAAAAATAAAATCCAACAACACACTCTCTCAATAATTCTCAAACCTAGAGTTCTCATTATTTCTCTTCCCTCTCTCTTTCACAGTCATCTTAAGTTGGTTTCATAGATAATGTCCGTGGTTTCTAATTGTATTTAGCATTATATAGATGTATATATGTATTTCATATTTCTGAAAGGGGTACTTTTCCAATAGAGGGCTCAAAAAGTTTATAGAAAATTGGAGTTGGAAGATATTGTTTCCCACAAACTTTTTTAAGTCCCTTGTATGTATAGATTTAAAATATCTTATAAATAAAATTTGCTCTTAATGAAATAAACATGGATTTCTTTAAAATGACAGTGTTATGGATCAAATTGTATCCCCATAAATTAGGTGTTATAAATCCTAATCTTCATACCTGTGCTATCATGCCGAACCTGTACATAGACCAAGAAGCAGTTGTCAAAACAAACAAACAAACAAACAAACAAAGGGGCCCAGGATCAATGTGGAGCTGTTGCACTCTAAGCTGCCCCAGACTACAGACAGACATCCTTGGTGAATAGGACTGCTCTTCCGCTCTGTCCTGGGGCCCCGTGTCTCTTCCTGTAGTCTGCTAGGAGGGCAGGAATGTGGAATCTGGCCCGACCTTGCACACTTGCCCCTTGCCTCATGGCTTGGACAGTGTGTGTGTGTGTGTGGGGGGGGGTCTTTTTGATGCTAGCAACCACCTCTTGTTTTTCTACTGGAGATGATCCTTTGCAGAGGTGGGGAGAGTCTCTCCTTCCCGCTGTACTGCACACCCACCTAAGCTTGTCTGGGGCTCTGTTGGGTGTCCCTGGAGAGCTCCAGTGTGCCCCATAGGTGCCCAAGGTAGAGAGCAGTGGTGCCTCACTGGTTCCTGGTAGTTACCCTTCTGGCCACAACTGCCTTGGAGTGTGAATGTGCCCTGTCCTTTGAACAGGTGAGGGGTCTAGACATTTTGTCCAAAAGGGGGTGGATGTGAGCTTGGTGGAGGCATCCCCCATCGTCTCCACTGTGGGCCAGGGCTCTCTGGGAAGATCTGGTTTTGCCTGAAAGTTCGTAATAGGGAGGTATCTGTCGCTGTACCTCACCGTGTATGGGGTTCCCCCTACACTATAGAAGGGGAGCTGTCTGAGGGATGCAGGCTGTGCTGTGCGATGGTATCACGTGGGGGTGGAGCACGTTGCAAGATGTGCCCCTTGGAGCATTTGGGCAGTTGTTTGGAAGGTGCTGTTTATCCTTTATGGACTGACAGGGGTAGGTCCAAAATGAGCCCAAGTCCCTTTACAGTGGTAAGAAGGTGGGAAAAACCAACAAACAAGAAATACTGCATGGTTTAAAATCAAGAAAGGTGTGCCACGGTTGTATCCTTACACCATACTGATTAAATCTGCAAGCTAAGTAAATACGACTATTTAAAGAAGAGTGTGACATCAGGATTGGAGGAAGATTCATTATTGTGAAATCAAAGTGACACATTCTTACTTACTGAAATCTCATTGATGCAAGTGAACGACTGCAGTTTATAGTAGGGATTGTAACTCATCATAAAGAAAACAAAAATCTTCCATAACTGGACCAACAGAGAACATCAAGGTAAATACAGAAAAGATTAAAGTCACCAAGGATTTCATTTTGATTATATCCACAATCAACAAGTCAAGAAATCAAATGACCATTCCATTGACACTGGGGAAATCTGCTGCACAAGAACTATTTAAAGTATTGAAGAGCAATGACGTCACTTTGAGAACTAAGGCATACCTGACCCAAGCTCACATTCTCAATACTCGCATATGCACGTGGAAGCTGGACACTGGGCTCAGGGAGATCAACTACCTTCCTTGCTTTATGATGAGCCTTCCCTGCTTTACAATACCATGTATTAATATGGTGGGTATGGTTCTGTCTTTGTGAATGGGTATTATTGAAAGTTTTGCCCCATCACCCTTCCCCATTGCTTGTGTAAATAATGCCTAGTTATTTAGCTCATCACATCATATATTACAGTTCATCACTGGCATTTACTTGTATAATTTCCTTTTTTCAACATTGTTTTAAATTCTATACCAGTGGCTAAATTAATGACACTATCAATAAAATTACCTTAGTCTCAGGAAGAGGATGAATAATGTACTCTATCATAAAATGATAATGATATCTCTAAAGCAAACCAGAGATAAATATAAACCATAAATATATGAATGGATGTGGGGCTTAAACCTAATTCTAACCCCAATCCCAGAACAATGAATTTTTATGACATAGCCAAGTTTGATGTTCACCCTAATGAAAAGATCACTGAAGACACAGGTACTATAGCAAAATGCAATGAAAAAATGAGATGATACCCAGCTACCTTCAAACAAGCAGCAATCTAAGTGAAGCATCAACTAAGTCCCCATGGAAGAACCCAGCCCTGTGAGATCCAAGGATTGTAAATAATAAAACCCAAGTCCAAAAGAGGGAATGGTATTAGAGCTTAAGTTGAGAATACCCCATTTGCAGAAGGCCATAGATGGATGACAGTGGAAACCCAAAATCAAGTTGTAGGGTCCACACATGGAATAAACCTCTGGTGAATCCCTTCTGAGCATGGTCAAGGGCTATAAATGACCTTGATATCAGCAAAGATCATTGTAAAATAGATTTTGGAAGGCATAGTTAACTAAGTTAATATACAATTTACTTTTAGATACAAAAGAAATAGATAAAGCAAGAAGTCATGGTGGCAATGTTTTGTAAATGTGGAACTTCTAATCAAAAGATTATTGGTTCAAACCCACCAGCTACTCTGTGGAAGAAAGATGACTCTTTGTTCCCTTAAAAATGTACAGCCTTGGAAATACTCTATGCAGATGCTTTGAGCTGTGGGTTACAGAATAAAAAAATGGAGGAGAAGATAGATCCTATGCCTCATGAAGATCACCAAGTAGCCAAAGTACATTAGGTGAGGAGACAAAGCTTTTTCTTCAGAACCAACAGAGCTACCGCCCTGATTTTGGATTCTTATTCTCCTTTTGCTATGTTGGTATCTGGCAACTGACTTGTTGACCTCTGGTTCTTTGGACTTCAGCCAAACACCTGCTATATTGCTTGCCAATCCTAGCTGTCATCAGCTGCCTGCCATCTGGCTTGCTGACCTTGGACTCATTCTCATGGACAATCTTGTCCCGCTGACCTAGGATTCATCCACCCCTTTAGCCTGTGGTGTTCCCGCTGACCCCGAGTTCACCAGCCTTCAAAGCTACATTGATCAGGAGACTTCTCCAGTTTATCATCTGACTCCTGGATTTAAAACCAGATTGGACTTACCCACTTCTACAACTGCTTGAGCCATTTTCTTTTCAGAATTATTTAAATTTTCAGGATACCAAGTTTTGTTAGTTCAAAGCTTTTATCTTTACATTTGAATACACCTGTCATAATGACATGAACATTTTTATCTTTAGCCTCAGCTACACTTTTGTCTATACAGTGCTGCCTTGTTATCACAAAACTTACCAATTTCTTAATATAATTTCTCTATCTATCTGTCTATCTATTTATCTCATATATCAATGAGTTTTCTTCTCTAGAGAACCCAGCCAAACACATTTGGTAGTCTGACTGTGGACCCTAGTGGTGCCCTGGGTTATATATTGACTCAATGGCAGTGAAAGAGTCTCCTTAAAATGTCAGAAAATTAATTTATGTTTGTTAAACCCATTCACTTATGCCATTTCCATTCTCTTGTTTGATGTCATCAAATCAGTTCTGACTCATAGCAACTTTATGTATGACAGAATGCAACACCACCTGGTCCCATGCCTTCTCACAATTGTTCTTATGTTTGAGACCCTTGTTAAAACCACTGTGCCAGTCCATCTGGTGGAGATGATTTTTCTTTTTTGCTGCCTCTCTACCAAACATAATGTCCCTTTCCAGGGACTGCTCTCTCCTGATAAATAGTAACAAAAATAGGCAGTGCATTTCATGTAGATAGAGAATAATTTGAAGGCAAATGAAAGAGAAAATCGGTGAAACTTTTTATAATACTAGGAATTGACAAGGCAACTAACCCACAGAGCTACATTTGAAAATCTTTTGGGGGTACACAAAGTAGTCTTGAACTGGCCACCAGTTCAAAACCATCAACTGCTCCTCAGGAGAAAGATGAGGCTTTCCATGCCCCTCAGGAGTTACAGTCTTGGAAATTCACAGGAACAGTTTTCCTCTGCCCTTTTAAAGCTGTGATGGTTGGAATTGACTTGATGGCAGTGAGTTTTGAGTTTGTCTTGCAAGGCCTACTGTTTTTGTAAAACTTTTTATTTCAAATGGTGGGAAGATTTAGATTCAAAGCCTACTTTAAGCTCTCTTCTAATCCTTTTTCAGTACCCAAATATGATAGTAAGATTTGGATTGATAGTATTAACAGATAATGATCCAATGATCCATAGCTCACAAGTTTCCTCTGCCCATTTGATTAGCACATTCCATAATTTTTGAAGGTCCCATCTTCAAACCATTTCCATTAAATAGTCTCAATACCATCAGATCTTGTAGTGAGGGCTTTCAAATCTCTCCTTGGAGATTAGGAAATGAGATAAGAAAGAGAAACTTTTTAACAACATGCTAGTTGGTCTACAAGTAAGCCCACAGGCCTCCACTCAAGTACTCCCTCAATGCAAGAACACTTTGTTCTATTAAACTGGCATTCCACGATGCTCACCTTCCCAACAGAATCACTGAAGACAAATGTGTGCATAAGCAAATGTGGTGAAGAAAGCAGATGGTGCCCAGCTATCAAAAGATATAGCATCTGGAGTCTTAAATGCTTGAAAGTAAACAAGCGGCCTTCTAGCTCAGAAGCAACAAAGCCCACATGGAAGCACACCAGCCTGTGCGATCACGATGTCCTGAAGGGATCAGTTATCAGGCATCACAGAGCAAACATATAATTGTGTGCTCACATCCTTGATATGATCGCTGAAGACAGAAGGGTGCATAAGCAAAGGTGGTGAAGAAAGCAGATTGTGCCTGGTTATCAAAAGATAGCGCATCTGAGGTCTTTTTTATATTCAAACAAGCTTCACTTGTATTTATTTAGCTTTCTGACTCTGCTTGTGCCTTCAACACTTTCACAACGATGTTCTGCTCCTTAATAAGGAAAGCATACTTGATCCTGTCTCGGACACGTTTAGCGCACATGGATCCACCATAAGTCCTGCTGACATGGTTTTTTGTTTTGGACAACCTCATGAGAACTTTGGGTCTCACAGCACAGACCCCTCAAAGTCTGCCCAGGCACAGAGCACATGCAGATTTCGGCGCTTTCCCAACATTCTTTATATACAGGCAAACGATTCTGTTACCAGGAGTTCAGGACAGTCTAGTTTTGTTACAGGCTATATTTTAGGACAACCTACGCCAGTAGGTCAGACGCTGAACCATTTTGAATGCTTCCACACAGCGTCTCCCGAAGAGCCCCATCTGGGGTCTTAAAGGATTGAAGGTAAACAAGCAGCCATCTAGCTCAGAAGCAACAAAGCCTACATGGAAGAAGCACACCAGCTTGTGTGATCATGAGGTATTGAAGGGATCCGGTGTCAAAGAACAAAAAAATAAAATCATTGTGAATGAGGGGAGTGCAAATTGGAGGCCCAAGACCCATCGGTAGGCAATTGGACATCCCCTTACAGAAGAGTCGGGGGGAGGAGATGAGCCAGTCAGAGAGCAGTGTAGCTAAGATGAAACATACAACTTTTGCTCTAGTTCCTAAATGCTTCCTCTCACTTCCCGCCCCCCCCCCACTATCATGATCCCAATTCTACCTTACAAATCTGGCTAGACCAGAGGATGTACACTGGTACAGATAGGAACTGGAAACACAGGGAATCCAGGACAGAGATCCCTTCAGGACCAGTGGTGAGAGTGGCTCTATCAGGAGGGTGGTGTGGAAAGGGGAACTGATTACAAGGATCTACATATAATCTCCTCCCGGGGATGAACAACATAAAAGTGGGTGAAGGGAGACATCAGACAGTATAAGATATGACAAAATAATAATTTATAAATTATCGAGGGCTCATGAGGGAGAGGGCAGTGGGGAGGGAGGGGGAAGTAAGGAGCTGATGCCAAGGGCTTAAGTGAAGAGCAAATGTTTTGAGAATGGTTGAGGTCCACAAATGTTCAAATGTGCTTTACACAATTGATGTATGTATGGATTGTGATAAGAGTTGTATGAGCCCCCCGTAAAATGATTTAAAAAAAAAAAGTAAGCCCACAAAGGAGCTGTCTGCAATCTGAGAGAACCTGAGTTGTATGACTAAAGCAAACAAACAGAAATACCTAGGTGATGCTTGGCTTTTATAAAGTGCTAATTAATATCTGACAGCTAATCTGTCTGTCCAGGGCAGAAAGGATAGTGTTTAATAGCCTTTATTCACAGGCCAACTTAACATTTTAAACCTGCATGTATAAGAGCTTCTGAAGTCAGATCTAAATGTATAGGAAAGCTATAGCAGTACAGTCATGATCCCTCAACAAAGCCTATAGATATAGAGGAGGTAAAGAAGGTACACCTCCACGTATAGTTACTTGCTACTTCCCACAGCTTCAAGAGAGGTGGAATCTAAAACCTTTGAGGGCTCTCCCCTCTCTGCCACTGACCAGCTAGGGGACATTGAGCAGCTACTCATGTCTACAGCTTTGGTTTATAATAAGAATTATATAAAAATAATCTTAATAAACAATAATTGCTTTATTCATAGTATTTTAGATGGGGACAATGGTGGTTCAGTGCTAGAATTCTTATCTCAAATGAAGGAGACCTTTGTTCAACTCCCAAACAATGCGTCTCACATACAACCACTAGCTAGCCGCCATCTCTCTGTGAGTGGATATTTGCATGCTACTGCGATGCTGGAAAAGCTTCCGCAGAGCTTCCAGAGATTAAGGAGAAAGGTCTGGTGCTCTACTCCTCAATATCAGCCATTGAAAACTCTATGGATTCCAACAAAGTGATCTAGATCTGCTCCGGGCTAGCACAAGACCAAGCAGTAGCCTGTTCTGTTGTGTATGGGGAACTGACAAAATGGAGGGCATGGAGGAGCGTGTTGTGTTAACAGCTAAGAGCAAAAAGAAGCTATTTGTTCTAAGACCATTATCCTAACACTGTGTTCAGGGAGGGTGAGGAAGAACATTTTAGAATGGAGGCTCAACACTTACTTATATAGACAGTGAAACGGAGCCTCAAGAGTATTACACATGACTTTCCCAAGATAACTGAGCTAGCCACTGCCTCCATCTCCTAAATCCTATCCTGTGCTCCACTCCACACGTGGTATTTCCAATTTTTGAACCAAATCTAGGTTATAAGTCGCATTGGATCCACACATTCTCTCATTTTAAGTTTCTTTTTCTTTTTGAATTAATGTGTCTCAAGAAAGTTACACCAAATGAAATAAAGAATAAGTGAAAGAGATTCCAGAATGAAAAGATAAACATGCAGATAACAAAATCGTATTCAAAAGAGGGGAGTGTGCATTCTGTCATAATTGTCCCATACATAATATCCTCTCTCTCATGAGATGAGTGTCCCCAAGCACATGCTAATGCATGCTTTATTTCTCCATTGATTTTAATTGAAAGTATATTATCATGATTGCTAAGCGTAAATATTGAATGATTTTGACACTGTAGTTGTCCCAGAGGGTCAGGTTTGCATTTCCAAGGTTCTTGGATCTCTATTGGCTCTTTAGCCTTCCCCTTTGATGTGCTGGAAATGAAACAAGTAACACCGAGATGTAACACTAGTTCAAAGAAACAAAACAAAACACCTGGCCATTTGGAATAATAATTACAAATAAAATCTTTTGACTTTATGTATTAATCTGGGTCCTTTAGAGGAACAAATCTGCAGAAACTCATGTATAAGAGAGAGTTTTATAGAAAGGTTAAGTGTGCTTCAAGAAAACATCCCAACCCAGTGCTACCCAAGCCCAAAAGTCCAACATTAACCCATTAACCCATATGTCCAACACCAATCCACAAAGTCCTCCTCCATCTCACAAAACACACACTATGATGTGAACTGCAGGAGGAAAGCTGAGTCAGTGAATGTGTAAGCATCTCAGCGCTGGCAGGAGTCTCCACACGGCTGCTCCAGCACCAGGGCTGCATTGGGGTAGGTCCATGTGGCTTCTCCTTGGGGATGTTTTGCAGGAAATGAGCCTTGGCAGCTGAAGCAGGGACCTGGCTAAGGCAGCTGCATCCTGGTCAGACCAATAGAGTACAAGAGACCCAAGAACTAGAAAGGCAAGGCTCACTGAGCCTTTTATCCCTCCGCCCATCAACTAACCCAACATGTGTTTATCAATCAGTTTGCCCCAATAAACTAACTACCTCATTTGAGTAAACCAAAATGATTGTACCACTGATCAAATTTACTAAATGATATTCAAATCTGAATCTTCAATCAACTTGATGATACATCGCCCAAAGCTTATTTGAGCATTAATAGTGTTTTAGGGAAAGCAAAGAGGAATGTTTTTAAAATGATATTGTTAGTTTTGATTCGACTCAAATTCATGATGAACTTATCTACAACAGCAGGGAAAGTGCTACTCAGTGCTGGACCATCTTCTTGACTTTTGACACGACTCCAGCACTGTGTCAGATAATATTCCTTTGGATCTAATGCATTCATTGGCTAACTTTCCAAAGTAGATAGATCATCAGGTTTTTCTTCCTGGTTTGTCTGAGCTTGGAAACCTTGCTGAAACCTAGTTCTCATGGATGACTCTACTGGTAGTGGCATAGGCTACAGCAACAAATAAACCACTCAACACAACAGACAGGAGGTGGCTGTGAAAGGTAATTTCACAGAAATATTCTTGCATCCCACCACCTTGCCCTGCATTTCTTTATGATTTCTCAGTGGTCACCACCTTCCAATGTCAGCAGCTTGTAAAGGCAGCCACACCACTGACAGTTCCCTCCAGGAACGGGGACACCTTGAGATGGAACTGTCATGGCAAGACGAATTCTAGCAGAATCCAAGACAGCAGGTGGTTTAAGCCACCCAGCACTGTATCAGGAGATGATGGATTGCTGAGAATAAGTGGTGTTAAATGCATTATGAGAATCCTCAGCAAAGAGAAATTATTCTTTTCTTGTTGATAGAACAAATCAATATGCTTGTTTTCTGTTCAGTTTTCAAGGGCACAAGTTGCTGCTCCTTCAAGCTTGAGAAATTCATAGGTGGTTAACAAGATGTCAGCAGTGATCGAGCAGTTCAAGCAAAATTGACAGACCTCTGTAATAAAAGTCTACACTAAGTGAACTGGGTACAATTTGGAAGGCAAGGCATCTTTGGACCAAGGAGAACAGGAGTGGTGACATGTCAGGCTCCAAAGAAATGGCTGACCTCAGAGGACAGGTTGAAATGGAGTTGCTAGTTGTGGTCCTCCTTAGTTTGGGCAGCTGACAAAGGAAGGGAACAAAACTTTCTGATCAGCAGAGGAGTTATCTACAAGCCTATGTAACCAGGACATCATCTGATGTCTTCCTCATCCAATTTGGACCCTGGAGATTTTCCCCACCCTCTTGACAGCTCTGGCTTATCTATATACATTCCCTTATTCTTCCTGGATCGCTTTCCCTTTTTCCCTCATTTTACTTCCCATCTCTCTTCCCCTTTCTTAAGTAGCAGAAGGTCATTACTTAGTATCACCCGATAATTAATAGCAGAATCAAACACCAAAAAGATTAAATCTAGAATTGAACATTTATTGAGAAATTTACTTAGCTTCCCTAAGACTCAGTTTCTTCAAATGTAACAGTGGGTAATACTTGCTCTCATCTCATGACATCACTGTGAGAACTAAATGAGGTTATGTGTATGAAAGTCTCATGCACAGTAAGTGCGTTCACCTCCATTTTTCCAATTAATGGGCCCTCCTGGTCTACTAATGTCCCAATCTCCGAGCACAACTTTCTCAGGAAGATTAGCTTGGATGTTAATTTAGATGAATGGTTGATAGGAGCAATAACCACCAGCATCACCAACCCCAAGTTCCCGTCCTGGATCGCAAAGTACTAGCAGTACATTGGGTCATTTAATCATTTTATAAAGCCTTAAAATACAAGTATAGGGCAGTTCGCATGCTTGTCCCATAAGGTGCTTTTGTTTGTTTGCCTTTTGTTTTTATTGTCAGTCAAGTGGGAGTTGCATTTACTATTTTAAACAACTTATCAAACCTTCCAGTGGCTTGCTCCTCCAATCCCCACTATTTCCCACTTTTCCCCACCTGTGTTTTCCTTTGTCTCCCTTTTGTAGTATATCATCATAAGCTCCCTCCTCAGAGGTGTTTAAATATCAACAATATCTTACTCCAAAATGAGAACTCTGATTGTAGGGTCCCCGGGGGCAGCGGGGCGGGGTGGCATTCTGATTGGGAACATGCATGGAGCATGACCGAAGTTCCTGAGAGCCCTCAAATCCTATCTTGCAATGAATATTGGTACTGTCCACAGATAAGTCAGCTGGCTCTGGTTGCAGAAACTAAATTTTTTCAATTAAGGTTATAGATATGAGCAATTGTCTTATCTGGAGCTAGTCAGAATAGACTAACTTTTAAAAAATCATTTTATTGGGGGCTCATACAACTCTTATCACAATCCATACATCCATGCATTGAATCAAAGAGAGAGAGAGAGAGAAAGAGAGAGAGAGAGAGAGAGAGAGAGAGAGAGAGAGAGAGAGAGAGAGAGAGAGAAGGAGAGAGAGAGAGAATAGATGAACTTTGATAAACCAAACTACCCTTCAATGTGTGTGGCTTAAGACTTCAAAGTATGCTTCACTTGTGCTACAAGCTCATGTGCGTTCGGGTAGGGGCTCCGCTCCATGCAGTTGCTCAGGAACCCAGATTTCTGTCTCAAGACTCCTTTCTTCCCTATTACGAAGGTGCAGTATTATAGTCGAAGCCTCCAAGTGGTCTGCTTACTCCGCCTACCTACCTGCTGCAACTGACCGCCAAGAAGACAAGGAAATCAATCGGGCTGGGTCCCCGTGAGGACAATAAAAATGGTTTGACAGTTGCACACCAAGGATCTACTTCCCCTTTTTCAATGAGTAAAGAGCTGAAGAGTTTTTAAAAAGGGCTATCGTAAGGTACAAAAAATTACAAATCTCAAATATAATTCAAGAAGAAAATATATTCAATCTTAAAAAGGAAAAGACAAGACACAGATCAAGTGGCATCATGAGGACGAGGGAGATCATTAGCACCAGGTTGTAATCGTGTCCAACGTTTTACTGAGATCCAGAAACTGAAAAAAGACATGGAAGCTGGGGGAGACAGGGGGAGATCACCATGATCTACACATACCCCTCTCCCAGGATGACACACAACAGAAAAGTGGGTGAAGGGAGACAGCCGTCAGTGTAAGGCATGAAAATATAATAGTAATTTATAAATGATCAAGGGTTCATGAGGAAGGAGGGGTAGAGGGAAATGAGGATATGATATGGCAATGTATGTACAAATGTGCTTAACACAGTTAATGTATGTATGGATTGTGATAAGAGCTGTACCAATAAAATGATCTGAAAAAAGGACATGTGAGACCAAAGGAAAGTGTTACAAGAGTATGAACAGTTGCAGATAAATCCATCACAATAACAGACGGGACAGATGCAGGAATGCTATGATAAGTGGGACATGACCATTATGTTAGACCATAGGCTCCCGAATTTCTTTTCCCTCGTCAGAAAAAAAATTACTCAATCCCCTTCTAGGATGAAAACCTTTTGTATTATAGCCAAGAATCCAGGCTAAAGTGATCATTCCTGGATCATTCCAATGACATTTCAATGCCTTCTGTATCATTCAATGCCAATATCACTCATTTGAAGAGATTACAAGATTGTTTCAGGGCCCTTTGACCAAGGTAGTCAGGGTACAATGCATGCCTATAGGACACTAGCACCCTAATTTCCATTAATTTCCATTAAGAGCACACCCAGGCAAATCCCTAAGGGAAATGCCGCCTCCCTGGACCAGCGAGGAGGATGGTAGCAATCTACACGCTAATACACTCTCCGTTAGGGCAAAGCTGTTCATACTGCTGGTTAATGGGCAGTGTTAGTACGAGCCTGGAGTAGACTGAAAACAAGGGAGGCACCTAGGGTTCACAGGTGGCAACGGTACTCCTCCTTAGAGTCCAGAGTCCGAAACCTAAAAGTAAGTTCCTCCTTAACATATCTGTCCTAAGTACTTCTTTCCTATCACCTTATCTGGCCCTGTTTTAGGAACATGTACTGATTTTTTTTTGCCCCTTTACAATGATCCACGCTGAGTGATTATGATCTTTCATTTGTATAATGTTCACAATTTGGCCAAAATGCATTCCCAGATTATCTGACAGTTCATTATGAGACTTTTCACTCTTTTGTTTTCCCTCCCACTCTTCCTAGATGATAAAAAACAATTTCTATTTACGACACACCTCAGCAAGGACCATGAAACCTACCACATTAGGAGGCCCTCACACTACAGACGAGGGCTAAAATGTTCTTGTTGTTGCTGCTGTTTGGTGCCATCCAGTCCTTTCTTTTTTTTTTTATCATCCAGTCCTTTCTGACCCACAGTACCCTATGCACAGCAGAAGGAAGCACTGCCGGACTCTGCGCCAACTTCACAGTTGTTTGTAGGCTTGGGCCCATTGTTGCAGCCACTCTGTCAGTCCATCTCTCTTAGGGCCATGTTTCCATGAGAAGGGATCATTGAAATATCTAAAATAATCCATCCAACATCTCTAGTAAAACAGCACCTTGATTCTTAAAAAGATGGATCCAAACAGTATGAACTTTATTTCCCTTGGAAAACTCTATGGGGTGAACAACAACAAAAAACAACAACAACAAGTAGTTTAGGGAAAGTGTTTAAGTGTTAATGTTATAGACCATTTTCAATTCTGAAATATAGCTGTACTCATTTGTCAATTAAGAAAAAGTACTGGGAGCTGATCGTAACTCTAGGCCCAGATTAGATGTCACCCACCCAGGGCCAAGAAAAATAAGCAGATGATAGCCTGACTACGGTGTGTCTACAAAATGTTCACTGCTTTTAATCTGCAAATATAAAAGCTTCAGCTTGGTGGTAGATGGGGGGTCCAGTCAGGACTCCGGTTTCCAGTTCATCGCTTCTTGTTCCAGGCCTTTCATCTTCAAATGTCATCAACTCAGAAATGTTCAGTAATGTCTACTATATCTCTTGCAATAACCAAACACTCCTTTGGTGTCCATGGGACAGGGGAGAACTTTAAATAATTCCGAATTAAAGGGCGGCTTTAAACCACACATAACTCATCTCCACTACTGTCCATTGTTTTTATGGAGCAGCCAAGTGAAGACCTCTTGGCCAGCTTGCCACTCATGCATCAGGTCTCCTGCTCCTCTGAGTAAATAGAGAATTATTATTTAATTGCCAAAAGGTTGGGTTCAAATACGAGGGAATGAGATTTGTTTAGGAAATGATGGCTTGTTTTCCCCGGTTACTAATCATGAGTTTAATTTTTAATGGAAGAGCATTGCTAGCATAATTAACACTCAATTTACATGTGCATCCATAGAACCAATTAATTAAATTTTATTGATGCCTAGTTGCTCTTTAAAATGCTTTCCAAATGCCTCCAAATTGATTTTAAACTGTTGATAGTGGAAGTCAATTTACATGTTTCTTGGGTTTATGAAATACTAACCTCTTTAGTCATTAAAATATGCTTTATCTACTTCAGGCATTCCATAATTTGTGAAGGATATTTTGTGAGTAAGGTAGAGTTTAATCTGAAGCCAATTTATGTTTGAAGAGTCCTAGATATAAAATGTTATTGTATTTTGGGCTATAGTTCATCCGAACGATCTAAAAATGAAGAAAGCATGGTTGCTCTCAGAATCTACCTCAGAGATGTGCAAAGTCAATAGAAAGAAGAGCCAGGATACACTCACAGAACAGCATGAGATTATCTCACTGGGAATGTTAACATATCGAAAGAGCTGATGAGTAATTAGCTTTGAAAAAGAGCCCAAGAGTGTCATTTCATGCCGTAGCATGACACCAACAAAACGGCATATACACGTTGGGTATTTTGACTTTTCTGTTCCTTTGGGATAAAAGTAATTTGTGCAAAATGAAAATCTCTGGCTGTCTTAATCTGATGTCAATAAATGTTAAGTGTAGATGAATCCCCTTCTTCTCTTCTTCTATTCCCCAAGAAATCTTATGAACACAGGTGACTTCTGGTTTGGCTACAAGACCAGAATTCAGGTCCTATTCCCAACCAGAACAGCACATATGTAGTCACCACCTGTCTCTCAATGGATGCTTGAATTTTATTATGATTCTGAACCGGTTTCCCTGGAGCTTCCAGATTTAGACAGTCTAGAAAGAAAGCTTAGGAATCTGCTTCCAGAAATCTGCTTTACACTGAAGGCAGTGGCAAGCAGCAAGGCTCTAGAAATTGCTGAAATAACAATGGAGATAGTTCAACAAGTGCATGCCATGCTGGAAGTTTTTACACATCTATGTAAAGAAACTTCAGAGGTAGCTCTACCTGGCCAACTACCTGGAAGAGATGCATATCTATGCCCGTTCCAATGAAAAGTGATCCAGTAGAATATGTAAATTACTGAACCATTAACATCACAGACAAGTAAAATTTGCTGAAGATAATATTATCTCCTTTTCTCAACCACACTTTAAATTCTATACCATTGATTAATTAATGACACTATCAACAGAATTAGCTTATACCCCAGGGAGCTAATGGGTAATGTTTTCTACCATAAAATAACAAAGATGTCTCTAAGGTGAACCAGAAACATATTTGAACCATGGATACATGAATAGACAATTATGGCCCCAATTTAAGAACAATTAGTTCTTATGACATGGTCCTGACTGATGCTCATCCTCATGAAGAGATCACTAAAGATATGGGGGCTATAGAAAAGTGTGGGGACAGAAGCACACCAGCCTGTGTGATCAGGAGGTGTTGAAGGGATCAGGTATCAGGCATCAGCAGAACAAAAAATCGTATCATTGTGAATGAGGGGGGTTGCAGAATGTTGAACTAAAGCCCATCTGTAGACAATCAGGCATCCCCTTATGGAAGGGTCTCAGGGAGGAGATGAGTCAGTCAGGGTGCAGTATAGCAATGATGAAACATACAACTTTCCTCTAGTACTTTAATGCTTCTTCCTCCCCACTATCATTATCCCAATTCTACCTTACAAATCTGGTTAGACCAGAGGATGTACACTGGTACAGATAGGAAATAGAAACACAGGGAATCTAGGATGGATGATCCCTTCAGGACCAGTGGTGAGAGTGGCGATACTGGGAGGGTGATGGGAGGGTGGGATGGGAAGAGGGAACTGATTACAAGGATGTACATATAACCTCCTCCAAGGGGAACGGAAAACAGAAAAGTGGGCGAAGGGAGACATCAGACAGGGCAATATAAGACAAAGTAATAATTTATAGATTATCAAGGATTCATGAGGGAGGGGAGGGCGGGGGGAAATGAGGAGCTGATGCCAGGGGCTTAAGTGGAAAGCAAATGTTTTGAGAATGATGAGGGCAATGAATGTACAAATGTAGTTTACACAATTGATGTATGTATAGATTGCAATAAGAGTTGTATGAGCAGGGGCGGGGTGTCAAAAAAAAAGAGTTGTAAGAGCCCCTAATAAAATGATTACAAAAGAAAGAAAGAGAGAGAGAAAGAAAAATGTGGGGAAGGAACCAGATCATGACTGGCTGTCAGAATGAATAGTGTCTGGGGTCTTAAAGGCTTATCTTAAACAAACAACCATCTAAGGCAGGCATCAATTAAGTCCCCATGAAAGAAGCACACCAGTTTGTGTAATCTAAGGATTATAAATAATGTAATCCAAATCTGAAAGAGGGAACAGTATCAGAGCTTAAAATGTGAACATCCAGTTTTCAGAAGGTTATGGATAACAGTGAATACCCAAAATCCATGTGCAGGGTACACACATAAATTAAGCTTGCTGTGAACCTTCTCTGAATATAGGCTAAGGAAGTGAATAATCTTGCTGTCATGCAGAGTGCATTGGAAAGTAGATTGTGGCAGATGTAGCTAAATTAAAATGTAACACCTTATCATTTCATCTTCCTTTTGGCCCATTTTAAAGTGGTTCTAATTTTTAATATTTTTCTTATCAATTGAGATATTGCTACATTTTATTTTGTTGTTTTTGTTTCTTTCTTATCTTGTTTCTGTTTCTCAGTATTATGAAATCCAGGGTAAGTGATAACCGCATTAACAGTTTCTTGGTTTACAGCAGGGGAGTTGGAGGAGAAATGGGGGAGCTAATAATAAAGAGTGAAAGAAAGAATAAAATGTTCTAAAATTGATTGTGGTGATATTTGTACCATTCTTCTTGATATGATTAAACCAAAATGTTTTTGTTTTTTGTTTTAAAACAGGTTGTGGAAATGACCAGCAATTCAAACTGAATACAGAAGAGCATGTGGAACAAGCATGTGGAACAAGCATGTGGAACAAGCATGTGGAACAAGCATGTGGAACAAGCGTTATCATTGCTAATGTCAGATGGATTTTGGCTGAAAGCAGTGGTGCTGTCTGTGTGGATCATACATTATTGATAATACTGTAAAGAAAAAGAATTCTAAAACACTACATTTTGATCATGCAGATCCAAGAGGATACTGCATTATTTCAAATCAAGAAAGAGGTATGTGAGACTTGTATCATTTCACCATACTTATTCAATCTGCATGCCAAGAAAATAATCTGAGAAGCTAGATTATATGAAGAAGAATATAATATCAGGAATGGAGAAAGTTTTATCCACAACTTTTATTTATTATTATTATTTAATCATTTTATTGGGGGATCATACAACTCTTATTGCAATCCATACATCCATCCATTGCCTCAAGCACATTTGTACATATGTTGCCATCATTGTTTTCAAAGCATTTTCTTTCTACTTGAGCCCTCGGTATCAGCTCCTCATTTTTTCCCTTCCCTCTCCCACCCTCCCTCACGAACCCTGGATAATTTACAAATTATTATTTTTCATGTCCTGCATTTTCATGTCCAATGCCTCTCCCCACCCCCTTGTCTGCTGTCCATCCCCCTGGGAAGGAGTTATAGTTCGGTCATTGTGATTGGTTCCCCCTTTCTCCCCCCACCTTCCCCTTACCCTCTTTGTATGGCTATTCTCAATATTGGTCTCGAAGAGTTTATCTGTCCTGTATTCCCTGTATTTCCAGTTCTTGTCTGTACCCATGTACATGCTCTAGCCAGATTTGCAAGGTAGAATTAAGGTCATGATAATCAGGGGGAGGAAGCATTAAAGAACCAGAGGAAAGCTGTATGTTTCATCGATGGTATACTCCACCCTGACTGGCCCGTCTTCTCTCCACCACCCTTCTGTAAAGGGATGTCCAATTGCATACAGATTGTCTTTGGGCCTCCATTCCCTACTCCCCCCCTCATTCACATTATGATTTTTTGCTCTGGATCTTTGGTGCCTGATACCTGATTTCATCGATACCTCACTATCATACAGGCTGGTGTGCTTCATCCATGTGGGTTTTGTTGTTTCTCAGCTAGATGGCCACTTGTTTATCTTCAAGCCTTTAAGACCCCAGACACTATATCTTTTGATAGCCAGACACTATTAGCTTTCTTCACCACATTTGCTTATGCATCCGCTTTGTCTTCAGAGATCATGTTGGGAAGGTGAATATTTCAGAGTGCCAGAATATTAGAACAAAGTGTTCTTGTGTTAAGGGACAAGGGAACAACAAGTGACCAAAAATGATGGGGAGGAGGATGTAGGCGGTCTGGCAGGACTTGATCAAGGGCAATGTAACCGAAAGGAATTACTGAAACCCAAATGAAGGCTGAACATGATAGTGGGACAAGAGGAAAGTAAAAGGAAATAGAGGAAAGAACTGGTAGGCAAAGGGCATTTATAGAGGTCTAAATGCAGGCATGTACATATGCAAATATATTTATATATGATGATGGAGAAGTATATCTATGCACATATATTTATAGGTTTAGTAATAAGGAAGCAGATGGAAATTGGGCCTCTACTCAAGTACTCCACAGTTTTTGATATGCAGATGACACAACCCTGTTTGTTGAAAGCTAACTCTTGCTGGATGAATATCAAAGCTTTCAGTAGAGATGGCAACTCAGTGTCAAGGAAACCAACATCCACAATAGGAGCATAGACAATGTGCCATGATAAATGGAGAAAAGAATGATGTGGTCAAGGATTTCATTGTGCTTGGATCTATAAACAATGCTCATGGAAGAAGCAGTTAAGAAATCAAATGATGTATATCACTGAGGAACTCTATGGTAAAGATGTCACTCTGAGATCTAAGGTGCATCAGAGTAAAACAAGCAAACAAACAAACTCGCTGCCATTGAGTTGATGCCAATTCATAAGAACCCTGTAGGGCAGGATATAACTGCCCTCTTTGAGTTTCTGAGACTGTGACTATTTACAGGAGCAGTCACCTCATATACATGTGAAAGCTGGACAATGAGTAGGGAAGACCAAACAGGAGTTGATGGATTTTAATTATGGGATTGATGATGAGCAGTGACTGACTATATGATGGACTGCCAGAAGAATCAACAAATCTGTCTTGAATGAAGAATAATCTGTAGACGTGAGGATGGAGCAACTCTGCCTCCTATACTTTGGACACGTTACCAGAAGAGATCGGTTTCTGGAGAAGGACGTTATTCTTGGTCCGTGAAAAAGAAGATCCTCCATGAGATGGATTGACAAAGTTGCTGCGACAGTGGAAGCAGAGATAGCAATGATTCTAAGAATGGCATTGAACCTAGCAGTGTTTTGCTGCTATGAGTAGCAACCAACCCCAGGGTAGGTAGCAACAATCATTTTTAAAAGGTAATTTTTAATATTCAAATTTCCTCTTGAAATTCAAATAGCATGAGGCAATTTGTTTGAATAAATATATAATTGCACAAATATAAAAATATACCATGTAAATTAATAAGGCAAAATTATATATTATATAACAGAGAATTTTTATTCAGAGTAAATAAAAAGTTCTCATATATTAAGAAACAATACAACTGAATAATACATAAATGGTCAAAAGTACAGATATTGCAAATGAGATACCTATCAAATATGCATATTAAGATCCAGAGAAATTAAAATTAATACTGCAACATGAAATCATTACATACTGACCAGAATATCTAAACCTAAAACAACAAAAACCAAAAACCCCTGGCAATATCAAATGTCGGCATTGTTGAAGTTGACAACACATGAAGTCAGAAGCTGAACTATCTAACTTGTGATGCATGTGCTGACAAGCTTGAGAACTAAAAGCTTAGTATCTACTAAGAATGGAGCTGTGTATATATAGACCGATCTGGTGTCCTCAGAGATGGCTCTCAGGACAATTTTGTTGAACAATTTCCTCAAGACTTCTTGTTAACCCCCCACCCCCATACACACACACACACACACACACGTTAGTAATTGCCACCAGATTACCAGGATTAGGCTTTTGGTTCTGTGGTGCAGGATCACAGGATATTTTAAGATTGTTAAAAATTTTAATTGGAACATGATGTGCTTTACTTTTTTTCATTTGACACATATATTGTGAGATAAATACCATAGTCTATCTACCATGGGAGGTCAGAGTGAATACCTGAAACCAAACCAAACTCACGCATCAAGTCCATTCCAATTCATAGCAACCATTTGGACAGAGAAGAACTTGCTCTGTGTGTTTCTGAGGCGGAAACTCATTCTGGGGTTAAGACCTCGCTTTTCTGCAGCAGAGTAGCCACTTAGTTCACACCACTGACCTGCAGAGAGCTACTCAACATGTGGCCCCATGTCACACGGGCCCCTCCCTTATATAAAATAAGAGAACTAATGTGTATAAACTTTTAAAATGGTACCCAACATATGTGAGCTAAAATTAATATACTAGGTAATCAAAATATACTGAAGGAATCAGCCATCACTATCAGAATTGACTTCATGGCATTGAAATCACACCAACGTTTACAGCCTTCAGTCTAGCCTCAATGTAAAGAAAACTAAAGTCCTCATGGGATATTTTTAAACAATTTTGTTGACATATAATTAAAATATACAATTAATCATTAAATCATGTTAAATAGAGTTGTACAATCATCATAATTAATCTTAGGGCATTTTCTTCTTTCTTGTACTCATTATTATTAACTCCCCATTTCCTCTGCCATAATCTGGAGAAGCAATTGATTTAATTATTGTTTCTGTGCACTTTACTAATTCTGGCAAATACGGTTTCTATGATAGGAATGAAGCTGGAGATCACATGATAGAATTTTGTAAGACCAATGGTTTGTTCATAGAAAAGACCTTTTTCCAATAATACAAGCAGCAACTCTACACATGGACTTCTCCAGGTGAGATACACAGAACTCCAATTGAAATTTTCTTTGGGGAATGATGATGGAGAAGCTAAATATTAGCAGGTAAAACTGGGGTTGACTATGTAACAGACCATCAATTGCACAAGTATTAAGTTCAGGATAAAGCTGAAGAGCATTCAGACAAGTTCACAATGGCAAAATATGACCTTGAGACCATTCCACCTGAACTGCAAGAATACCACAAAAACAGACTTGATGCATTGACCACTAATGACAGAAGACTTGATTAGCTGTGAGAGGATATTAAGAACATCAGTCGTGAAGAAAGCAACACGTCGTTTAAAAGACAGGAAGAAAAGGAAGGATCAGTGTGGAAGTCAGAAGAGACTCTAAGACTTGCCTTTAATTGTTGCTGTTGTGATGTGTCGTCGAGTTGGCTCCAACCCATTGCAATCCTCTGCACAACAGGACAAACCATGGCATGAGCCTGCACCATCATCACGAGAGTTCCCATGCCTGCTTTTACTTGAAGAGTAACTAAAGCAAATGGAAGAAATAGTAAAGTCAGAGAGCTGGACAGAAAATGTTGAAGGGCAGCTCGAGACAACAAAGTCCAACATGATAAGGAAATGCTCGAAGACCTCGGGGTAGAAAACAAAGGACAATGACCAGCCTCCAGTTGAAATCTTAAAAGATTCAATGGGAAAAATATTGAATGATACAGGAAGCATCAAAGGAAGATAAAGATAAGATAGTCATTGGACCAAAAAGAACTGGTCAACAGTCCACCATTTGAGGAGGTAGCATATGCACAAGAGTCAATGATGTTGAAGGAAGATATTCAAGCTCCACTGAAAGCATTAGCCAAAATGAAGCCTTACGGGATTGTTGGACTACCAACTGCAGTTTTTCAACAGCTGATGAATACTGGGAGCACTTAGTCATCTATGCCAGAAAATTTGGAAACAGCTACTTGGCCAACTCACTGGAAGAGACCCATATTTGTACTCATTTCATAAAAAGGTGACCCAACAGAATGCTCAAGTTATAGAATAATATTAATGATAATACCTAAAAGTAAAATTTTGCAGAAGATTACCATATAATGATTCCACTGACAGGGAGCTGCCAGAGGCTCGGGCCTGATTCAGAAGGAATGTGTACCAGTGGGTACCATTGCTGATGTCAGGTGGGTCTTGGCTCAAAGTAGAGAATACCAGAAAGATGTTTACTTCCGTTTTGTTGACTCTTCCTAGGCATCCAACTGTGTGGATCATAGCAAACTATGCACAGTCTTAGGAAGACTGGAATCCCAGAACACGTCAATGTACTAACGCAGAACTTGTACATGGATCAAGAGGCGGCTGTGCCAGCAGAACAAGGGAATACTGCATATTGTAATATTAGGAGAGGTGTGCAACAGGGCTGTATCTTCTCACCATGCTTATTCAATCTGTATGCTGAGCAAATAATTAGAGAAGCTGGATTATAGGAAGAAAAATGCAGCATTGGGATGGGAGGAAGTTTTATTAAAAACTTGTGATGTTCAGCCATCAGCCTTGCTTGTTGAAAGTGAGGAGGACTTGAAGCACTTGCTGATGAAGATCAAGGATTGCATCCCTTGGTGTGCATTATAACTCAGTGTAAAGAAGATCAACATCATCATAACTGGATCAATAAATGACTCATGATAGATCGAGAAAAGGTTGAAGTTGTCAAGGATTATGTCTTGGTTGAATCCACAATCAATGTTCATGGAAGCAGTGGTCCAGAAATCAAAAGTCCCATTGCATTGGGTAAATCTGCTTCATAAAACCTCTTTAGAGTATTGAAAAGTAGATATTTCTCTAAGGACTATGGTTTACTTGTCCCAAGTCATGATATTTTCAGTTGCCTCATATGTATGTGAAAATTGGATATTGAATAAAGAATACTGAAGAAAAATTGATGACCTTGAATTGTGGTGTTGGAGAAAAATATTGCAAGTACCATGAACTAAAAGAAGAAACCAATTTATCTTTAAGGAAGCATGTCCAGAGTGCTTGACAGAGGCAAGAGTGGCAAGACTTAATCTCATGTCCTTTGGACATGTTGTCAGGAGGGACCAGTCTCTGAGGAAGAACAGTATACTTGATAAAGTGGAGGGGCAGTGAAAAAAGAGGAAGGCCCTTGATGAGATGGATTGACATTGTGGCTGCAACAATTAGCTCAAGCATAGAAAACATTGTTAGGATTGTGGAGGACCCAGGCAGTCTTGTTCTGTTGTGTATAGGGTTGCTATGATTAAGAACCAACTCAATGACACCAAACAACAACAATATCCTGAATTTCATATACTGAAAAGTATACAAAACAAAAATAATAAAAAAATTTCCATAGTAAAGAAAGCATTCAATATTAAAAATCACAACAATTTTAAATTGGTTAAAAGGGAGAACAAAATATAAGAGGTTTAATTTTAACCTAACCACATCTGCATTAATTCATTTTTCATGCATTCTGATAGCACGGCTATTCTCGTGCCTGGTCAAAGGGCAGAGGAGGTTCACTGGAGGCTTAATCCACAAGGAGGCTCTGCAAATGGATTTTGGGATTTCACTGTCATATATATATGGGTGCTCAGAATTTAAGATCTAAAGCTACTCCCTCCTCCAGTCTTGGATTTTATTATTTACAATCCTTAGATCACACTAGATGCTATGTTTCTTTGGTATGGACTTGGCTGACATCACTTAGATGGCTACTTATTTTAAGAAATTAAAAAAAATAATTGTATTGGGGGCTCTTACAACTCTTATCACAATCTATACATCCATCCATTGTGTCAAGCACATTTTTACATTTGTTGCCCTCATTATTCTCAAAATATTTGCTTTCTACTTGAGCCCTTGATTCTTTTTTTTTTTGCATCATTTTATTGAGGACTCATACAACTCATCACAATCCATACATACATCTATTGCGTCAAGCACATTTGTACATTTGTTGCCATCATCATTTTTAAAACATTTTCTTTCTACTGTCATCATTTTAAAAATATTTTCTTTCTACTTAAGCCTTGATATCAGCTCATTTTCCCCTCCCCCTCCCTCATGAGCCCTTGATAATTTATCAAAAGTGTTTTCCATATCATACACTACCCGCTGTCTCCTTTCACCTACTTTTCTATTATCTGTCTCCCTAGGAGGAGCTTATATTTCAATCACTGTGGTCAGTTCCCCCTTACTCCGCCGGCCCCTTCCCTTACCCTTCTAGTATAACTACTCTCATTGTTGGTCCTGAGGGGTTTATCTGTCCTGGATTCCCTCTGTTGACAGCTCTTATCTGTACAAGTGTACACGTTCTGGTCTATCCAGATTTGTAAGGAAGAATTGAGGTCATGATAGTGGAGGTGGGGGAAGCATTAAAAACCTAGAGGAAAGTTGTATGTTTCATTGGTGCTATACTGTACCCTGACTGGCTCATCTCTTCCTTGTGACCCTCTCAAGGGGGTGTCCAATTGACTAAAGATGGGCTTTGGGTCTCCACTCTGCCCTCCCTCTCATTCACATCGATATGATTTTTTTGTTTTGTTTTGGGTCTTTGATAACCTGATCCCATTGATACCTCATAATCACACAGGTTGGTGTGCTTCTTCCATGTGGGCTTTGTTACTTCTCAGCTAGATGGCCACTTGCCAGATGCTATTCTTTTTGATATCTGGCCATTTTCTGATTCCCCCCGCCCACAAGTTGCTAGAGCATCCATATCTTCAGTGACCTCTTCATGGGGGCATTTAGTGGGGCCATGTTTTAGAATTAATCATTCTAGATGAGGGTGATGATTAAATGTGAGCTCAAAATCCATTTATATATCTATGGTTTACATATGTTCCGGGTTCATTTTTGGGACATCCTTATAATTTTATTGGAGTATATTTAAGCCATCTCCATATGGCACGGTAATTCTATTGATAGTATGATTAATTTAACCAATGAACTAAAATTTAAAATACTGTTGTGAAAAGGAAAGTATATGTGTTAGCACAGTTTTTTGGACTAAAATATATACATTATTGACTTGTACACATCACAACCCTGATACCATTGTAAGAAAGTCTCTTCAGGCGTATGGTCTACAATCATGTAAGTGCATTTGCTTCTTGCTCGTATCGATCCTGCATCTAGTGTATTAAATTCCAGTACTTTGGACTTGGGACAACAGCTGCCATATTGTCTAGGAGCCATCAGAACCTGCCATTGGCCCAAATGACTTTGAACTCATCCACTTCAGCATCCTCTGGAGGCGGTCTTCCTGCTTCGTCTTCCTGCCCCCTGACTCATCAGCCCTGGAAGCTATGTGAGCCTCCAGCTGAACATTTGACCCATGGACTTGAATTGGACTGGATTCACCTACTCCCACAACTGTGTAAGTCACTCTCTCAATATAAGTTTCCTTATATAAATATAAAGTATATATACTTACACACTACACATGCTTATTGCTGGTTTTACTTTTCCAGAAAACCCAGATTAACACACTTGGTAGAGAATCAGCAAAAAAAAAAGAAAAGAAAGAACAGTGAGATATATTGACACCACAGTGGTTGCCTCAATGGGCTCAAACATAGCAATTGCGATGAAGGTGCAGGACGGACGTGTTTTATATTGTACGTGGTATTGCTATGAGTCAGAATCAAGTCTATGGCACCAAACAGCATCACCATCAACAGCAATGACTCCAATAAGTAATCCTATGGCAAAACTTTTAGGTGCTTGGCACAGGACCCAAAAGTTGCAGCCTACCCATATGTTCTTCAAGAGAAAGACCCGGTCGTTGCCCCGTGCAGAGATTACAGTCCCGAAAACTTTGTTGGAGCCAATTTACTTTCACATGAGGGAGATGTTGGTTGAAATAACAATTGAGCAGAAATAGGTGAATAAAGGAGAATGTCTCAGCGGATGAGGACGCTAAATCTCTTCCCTCAGTAAAGCCTGAGGATTATATATGTATTTAATGTCACTAAATTTCAATCTTTCTCGCTGTATGAATCAGAAATGTTTATGTTTGCTTGTATATATGTGCATGTGTCTGTATGAAAAGAAGGCTCTAAAAATATTGCTGAAATACCATAACAGGTCACTCTTTTCTTAGGCACATATTTGATTTGGTCTGTGGGGAAAGCCATGTGATAATAAACTGGGTTAAAACCGGATTTGTGTGTCCTCAGCACTTTATGGAGCAGCAGGTTGAAGAAGGAGCTATTACTCCTCTAGCTCCGTCTTCTGAGGTGCCCTTTTCTTGAGGTGATTAGGATAATGGGGAACATGGAAGCCAGTGGCACATAGTTTCTGGACAACTACAGGAGAAATAGCAAGACTTATCATCTCTTGGAGTAAAATTTGACCCCAATTTAACCTCTATTAATATTTATCTCTCGGGTTCATAAATCTAGAATTTGTCTCAGCAAAAGTCAATATCACTTGAATTCTGCTTGCTGTTCTTTGGGAGCAAAGAAAAGGACAGTTGTACTTTGAAAATATTAAAATGAGTTTTCTACACAGTTTCAAGAAGAAAAAAATTTCTGATTAAATAGATATTAATCCCTAAAACAAACTTCCTAGACTCTCTCTCTTTTTAAAATTTTAATTTTATTGGGGGCTCTTATAAATCTTATCACAATCCATACATATAGCCATTGTGTTAAACACATCCGTTTATATGTTGTCATCATCTTTTTTGAACATTTTCTTTCTACTTTAGCCCTTGGTATCATCTCCTCATTTCCCCCCTCCTTTCCCCACCTTCCCTTTCCCTTGATAATTTATAATTTTTTAAACATATCCAACACTGACCACTGTCTCACCCTTTTTCTGCTATCTGTCCTCCTGGGCGGGGGACCAAATGTCAATTATTGTGATTAGTTACCCTCTACTCACCGCCACCCACCCTCCCAACTTCTGTTGCCCTCCTAATATCACTGCTTCCCTTTGTGGTCCTGAGGGATTTATCTGTTCTGGATTCCCTGTTGAGGTAGTTAGTTGATTGTGTCAACCTGGTGGGTAAACACATGTGGGATTAGTTGAAGGACAGAGAGATAAATGGCTCAGCAAGCCTTGCCTTACTTGTCTCTTGCTCTTTGATCATAGGACCAGTGTGTGGCTGCCTTGCTTGTTCTGTGCCTCAATTTGAAAGCTACACTACCTGTGGGACACCTAACCCGTGGACTGTGTCACTGTAATTTGACGTTCCTTCAAGACCCGCTTCGCCACACTATTGGAATTTACATCTCTTGAGCTGGGGACTGTTGGACCCTGTCATCTAGCTGACTGTTGATGACTTGTCTTGCTGCTTGCTGCCTGTTCCCGGATAGCCTGAATTGCTCTACAGAGGACTACCCGGCGGCCCTCAAGACTTGAAGGACTGCCAGTGTCTCACAACTCTCTCATGGGACTGAGTTGCACTCAGCCAACTGTTCTGCTTTATAATTTAATTAACTGTTTATTTCTTATGTTATCTATCTGTATAAATATATATATATATATAATTATTAACATTCTGGTTTTGTTTCTCTAGAGAAGCCTATCTAACACAACTGTATTGTAAGATCTTTTCTCTACCAATATATATGTTCTGGATTCTCTTATTAACCTCTTTGGTAGAATGGAACATCATCAACTGGGAGTAAGAGAGGTAGGACCCTGTTTCTGGTCCCACAGGAATTTGATTCAGTCCTTTCATTCCTTTGAGGCTTTACTTTTTGTGTGTATGGGTAAGGAAAATCTATTCATAATATATATATATATATCCATCTCTATTGTTTCATTAATTTTATATTGTACTTCAGAATTTCAATTCTGTTACACACATTTTTCTGTTATTTCTGTGGGAAAAAATGGAATTATTTTGTTGTTAGTATTAGTTGTCATCAAATTGGCTCTAGCCCATAGCTACCTTACGTATAATAGAATAAAATATTGCCTAGTCCCGATCCATCCTTAAAATTGTTGGTATGTTTGAGTCCATTGTTGTGTTTACATGTCAATCCATCTCATTGAGGGTTTCCCTCATTTTTATGAATCCTTTACTAACTATGATGTCCTTTTCTAGCAACTGGTCTTTATTGATGACATATCCAAAATAAGTTAGCCAAAGTCTTATTATCCTCCAATTAGCGAGCAAGGCTTTGAGACTTAAATGATGAAACAGTTGAGAAAACACTTTGTAAAATTTAAGGGGTCAAGTAACTACAATAAGTTTTATTATGTTTAATTCACTTGGTCTAACCAACACATCTCAGAACTGATATAAGTTGAGTAATAATTAGATACTGAAGATTTGGCTTTCATACTTGATGAACTATGCAAATCAGGGAGATAAATCTGGAAAGAGAGGTTTTCTAAATTAAGTAACAGTTTGAAAGTGGGCAACTTTCTAAAGTATCCTCTATCTATCTTGAATCATTCCACTGTTCGCTATCAGAATTTTCTTCATTTTTTCATAGCCTGTTAAAAAAATAATGTTATTTTAACTGTTGTTGATTTAATTCCTGACTTATAGTGACCCAATTCACAAAGAGGTTGCATTATTTTGATTCATGGAATTTTCAGTAGCGATTTTCAGAAATAGAAAACCAGGCCTTTCTCCTGTTGTCTTAGTCCAGAATTTCCACTAAAAAGTGTTCAACAGCATAGCAACAGACATGCCTCCACTGAAAGACTGATGGTTGCTACACTTGAGGTCCACTGACTGAGAATCAAATCTCTATCTTCATAGAGCATGAGTGTTCTACTACTGAACTACCTCTAACTCATATAACAATATTATATGACATTATATTATTAATCTGTTCACCTATTTATTGTTTACCCTTTTAACCTCTTTTCCATTTATCCTTTCCATAGAGATGCAACTTTAATGAAGACATCTTTTCACATTGGATTGCTATGTTCAATACACGGCTAAACTCAAAAACTCATTGCCATCAAGTCAATTCCAACTCATAGCAACTCTATATATGGTTGGTGCTCAGCAAATCCCTTTTCAATTAATGAATGATAGTGACCAAACAAGTCAAATGTATGGATGCATAAGGGGTTAGAGGGTTGGGTGGTTGATTGGATCAACAGTTCCCATTCCTCAACATGCTCTTTACCATGTGACTTTGAATTTTTGCCTATAAAAGGGAAGATGTATATTTCCCAGCTTACTCCTTAAACCTAACTAGTGGTCTGAGTGGCTTAGAAAAAAGAAGTAATAATAAAATTTGGAATCGATTTGGAGTCTTTGGTGACAAATAAGTCCATCTAAAAAAATACAAGGAATAAAATGGAAAATGTGTATTTTCCCACCTCTACATTTGTGGGATGGCCATGGGCTTGCTCTGGTCGGTGGGATGTTGTGCCATTTGAGAGCCCAGGACTCAAGAGGTCATATTTTCTCCACTGTCTCTGTGATAACCCATTGAATCAAGTAACTAAGCGAATATGTAGAATCTGAGCTTCCAGGGGGTAAGCAAGTTGGTGACTTGTTGGCTTATTAACTCAGCCCACTCACAATGCAGCTGTACACTGTGTGACAATAGAAAGGTGGGACCCCTCTTGCTTCTCAAACTCTCCTAGTAAGCAGATGAGACGCCCAGCAGCTGGTTACAAGCCTCTGGCTTGTCCAGGATGATTGGATGTCAATTGAGAGAATTAATCAGAAAGGGAGCAAAATGTTGTAGCATATGGCCTCGAGAGACTGCTAGCCTACAGCCAGTATTCTCACTGGTGACTGACAGGTATAAAGAGATCTACCCTTGCTCCCCTTGTGAGCAGAGACCTGGCCAGGCCCCAACCTGCACTGCCCCCGTGTATCCCCAGGGTTATAGAACAAAAAATGAGAGGGCAAATCAGCGGCACAGCCCCGACAAAATAAGATCCTAACAACATTACCGACAGAGAGAAAACAACTGCTTGTTTTTGGGGTTTTTTTTGTCTCACCTGGCTGAATTCAACTGTCTTCAAAAGGGCCCAACTACACCTGTATCTTCAATAGTTTTACCCCTTGGGCAAGGGACATTACCTATTCCAGAACCACCTCACTTTCCAATAAACACAAATGCAGCAAGAATACAATGTCCCAGAGACAACAAACAATTTCAGTTCATACAAAGAAAGAAGATAGAATGGTACAAGCAAGCCACGAATCCATAGAGCCAAAAGAATGTTTAGAAGAAGAAAAGACATGGGAACCGCCAAATAAGAAATCAGAAGGATGTTACTTAGGTACTTTCAATGGAATAGGAGAAATATTAAGAAAACTATAAACAAAATCAAGAAAATACTGTAGGGAAATACTATATGAATAAGCTAGCAAAATTAATGAAAATATGGAAACCCTACAAATATAACAAATAGAAATTCAAAAGTGTAATATGAACTTTTAGAAATAGATAATACATTAAAAGAACAAAGAAATAGAATGAAGCAACAGAAGGCTGGATTAGTGAGTTTGAAGGCAAACCATTCTATGTAAATCTGTTAAACAACTTTTAAAAAGAATAAAAAGTAATGAATAAAATCTGAAGAAAGCCTAAGAATTATGTGGGATAATATCAGGAAGAATAATGTATATGTGATAGATAATCTAGAATGGAAAGAAACAAACAAAACAAAAAAAAAACACTACCACCAACAACAAAAAACAACCATAGAGAATTAACTGAAGGGTTGTTGGAAGAAAACCTCTTTAATATCATGAAAGATGAGAAAAGTATACATTCAAGAAGCTGAACAAAAATCAAACAGAATAGACTCTGAACGAAAATCACTATGATACATCATAAGCAAACTTCCTAAAATCTAAACAAGGGAAGAATCTTGAGAGCAACTTAGAAAAACAAAAAGTTATAAAGGGAAACCAATAAGACTAGCTCTGATTTTTCAGAAACCAGACAGGCAAGGAGGCAGTGTGATTACATAAATAAAACTCTAAAACAATATCATCAACTAAGAATCACATACTCAGTACAACCGTCATTAAAATGCCAGAGTGGAAAAGGGCACTTTCAAGTAAAAGGAAATTAAAGGAATTTATAAACACAGGACCAACCATTCAAAAAACACGAAGGGAATTTCTTTGGCTATAGAATCAGCAACAGTTAACATCCACCTGAGATTAACAAACACGACAACATCTCTCAAATGTTAACCCAGTCATAGAAGTCCACTGAGTGAAATAAACTTACAAATCTGAAAATAGAGAAGCAGAATGCCCATTCCCACTGAAGATAATTATAAAATAAACATAGAGAATAGTGTAGATACAGAATTTCAAATGAAGAAGGCAAGTAGTCTTCAAGAGAGAACAGATTTGTTTACACTTTAGAAGAAAATAATAACAAGGCAGACAACCTCAAAGAAAATTAATAACCTCATCAAAATATAAAAGAGGAATATTGAAAAACTAAATAAATAGTAAAACAAAGCAGGTGAACATGACAGGAAAAACCAAAAACAAAATGAACTCAGCACAGAAAATTATGAGTAACAAAAATATCAATAGTATAAATACACACAGACCATCTATTGACAACAGTACTGTCTAATCACAATTCTGTCCAGGGCCTTAAAGTCTTTTTTTTAAATTTTAACAATTTATTAGGGGCTCATACAATTCTTATCACAGTTCATACATATACATACATCAATTGTATAAAGCACATCTGTACATTCTTTGCCCTAATCATTTTTTTCTCCTCTTTTCTTTTTTTACATTTTATTAGGGACTCATACAACTCTTATCACCATCCATACATATACGTACATCAATTGTATAAAGCACATCCATACATTCCCTGCCCCAATCATTCTCAAGGCATTTGCTCTCCACTTAAGCCCCTTGCATCAGGTCCTCTTTTTTTTCCCCTCCCTCCCCTCTCCCCCCTCCCTCATGTGCCCTTGGTAATTTATACATCGTTATTTTGTCATATCGTGCCCTATCCGGAGTCTCCCTTCCCCCCTTCTCTGCTGTCCCTCTCCCAGGGAAGAGGTCACATGTGGATCCTTGTAATCAGTTCCCCCTTTCCAACCCACTCACCCTCCACTCTCCCAGCATCGTCCCTCACACCCTTGGTCCTGAAGGTATCATCCACCCTGGATTCCCTGTACCTCCAACCCTCATATGTACCAGTGTACAGTCTCTGTCCTATCCAGGCCTGCAAGGTAGAATTCGGATCATGGTAGTTGGGGGGAGGAAGCATCCAGGATCTGGGGGAAAGCTGTGTTCTTCATCGGTACTACCTCGCACCCTAATTAACCCATCTCCTCTCCTAAACGCCTCTATGAGGGGATCTCCACTGGCCGACATTTGGGCCTTGGGTCTCCACTCTGCACTTCCCCCTTCATTTAATATGGTATATATATACATATACACATATATACACATACATACACACACTTATGTCGTTGTGTTTTTTTTGCATAATGCCTTATACCTGGTCCCTTGGCACCTCGTGATCGCACTGGCCGGTGTGCTTCCATGTGGGCTTTTTTGCTTAAAGTCTTATATGCAAACAAGCAGCCATCTAAGCGAGGAGCCAAGTCCACACAAAAGAAGTACACCAGCTTGTATGACCCAATGATGAAAATTAAAAAGCTCAAATATAGTGAAAAGAAAAGTATCAGAGAAAAAATCATGAACATCCAATTTGTGGAGGGCTATGGGGGATGGTGGAACCCCCAAACCCATTTACAATGTATCTAGTCAGACAGCCACTGGGAGATGCACTCTAGCTATAAAGAGTCTTAAACGGCCTTGCTATCAGACAGAGACCATTCTAATCTTGGTTATGCTGGATCAAACGTGATACTTGACAAGTTGACAACCCTATAGACACAACTTAAAATTAAATTGGGTGCAGGTATCTCTTCTTATGCATTATTTATATGTTTGTCTGTTTAATATTATGTTTATCCTTACCACCTGTGTTAGTTTGGGTAGACTAGAGAAACAAATCCACAGAAATTCATATGTGTATAAGAAAGAGTTTTATATAAAAGGTAAGTAAGTGTACATTAAGAAAGCATCCCAACCCAGTCCAGTCCAAGCCCATAAGTCTGATTTAGCCCATATGTTCAACACCGATCTACAAGTCCTACTCAAGTCACAAAACACACGCAATGATGCCAACTACAGGAGGAAAGCTGGATCAGAGAGCATGTAAGCATCTCAGGGCTGGCAGGGGTCTCCATGCGGCTCCTCCAGCACCCAGGGCTGCATCACGGTAGGTCCACATGATTTCTCCTCAGGGATGTCTCACAGGAAGTGAGCCTTGCCAGCTAAGGCAGAGAACTAGCTAAGGCAGCTGCACCCTGGTCTGACCATGTGTTTATTGACCAGGTTAGCACAATAAACCTTAATTATCACACCATCCTTAAAGTGATTATTTTTAGATTTGTTTTGTCTTCTGTTGGTCACCCAGCTGTGAAGCACAGGAGGAGTGGATGCAATATGAAAATAACTGATACAGGGGATATAGAGAATAGAGGGGTGGGTGAATGATAGGGAGGGCAAGGAGATTTGGGGAGTGAGATAGTTAAAAATTATCGTGCCAACCTGGCTGATAAACACATGTGGGATTAATTGAAGGGAGGAGAAATAAATGGCTCAGTGAGCCTCCCCTGCCTAGTTCTCCTGTTTCGTGCTTTCTGATGGTTGGAGCAGGTGCAGTTACCTTAGCCAGTTCTCTGCTTAACCTGGCAAGGCTTACTTCCTGCAAGACATTTATGAGGAGTAGCCATGTGGACCTACCCTGATGCATTCCCGGGTCCTGGAGCAGCCATGTGGAGACCCCTGGCAGCGTGGAGATGCTTACACATTCACTGATTTGGTATTCCTCCTGCAGTCAGCATCATTGCATGTGTTTTGTGGGATTGAGGAAGGCATTGTAGATTGGTGTTGGACATATGGGCTAATGTTGGACTTATGGGCTTGGACAGCACTGGGTTGGGATGCTTTCTTAATGGACACTCACTTTTTATATATAACTCTCTTTTATATACATATGCGTTTCTGTGGATTTGTTTCTCTAGTCTACCCAGACTAACACAGAGAATAAATAATGAAGACAGGAGGGGGAGGAACCACTAGAATAGATAGTGATTGCATAACTCATCTTAAAGGTGAATTAACCATGGAGGGGGGATGCAGGGGTGACTGTACAATTCTTCTTGATTGAACTTTTGAATTATATGATATATAAATTACTTGCCAATAAAACTGTTGGGAAAATAACATAAAACTACACTAGAAGCCAGAATGCCCCTTAGAAATAGGAATAGTGAAACTTCATCTCACAAACCTTGGATAGGTTAGCAGTAGAAAGCAGTCCTTGGAGGATAACATCATGCTAAGTAAAGTGGAGGAACAATGAAAAAGAGGAATGATGTTGTGGTGATAACAATGGATTCAATCATAAGAACCATTGTAAGGATGGCATAGGATTAACCTGCTTTTCAATGTGTTGTACTATAGAACTGACCCAATGGCTGCTAACAACAAGTAAGTCAATGAAGACACAGATAAATGGAAAAAACACAACCAACTTAACCTCATAGACTGTGATGTTTAGATTTTCTGTCAACTGGATGTACCTTGGTGAAGGTAGAGTCCAACCCATCAGGTTGCAGCCTGATGACACTCTTTGAAGGCGGACCTTTTGAGTAGGAGAGACCTTGAGCAGAACCTCTGTTCTCTTTGCCTTCTGCTGAATCCTCTGGCTGGTTTGTTGGTATTCTGTTACATTGCCTACCAATGCCAGGAGCTATTAGGAGGCTGCCAACTTTGAATTCATTTGGCTGACCTTGGGTTGCTTCGGCTCTGCATCTTCCACCTGTGGCCCTCCTGCTACATCTTTCTGTTTCTTGTTTTTTTAAAGCTAAATGAGTCAGGACAACCCTTCAGCTTATTTCTTACTTGCAGATTTGATTCAGACTGGACATGCCTATTTCTATAGATAATTGATTGATAGGAATTTCTTTCTACATATACTTACATACATACATGCAAGCATTAGTGGTTTTCCTTCTCTAGAGAACCAAACTCACCTCAGAGACTACATACAGTACAATCCACCCACCAACAGCAAAATATATATTATTTGATAGCAGACAGAGCCATTCTTCAAAAATACCATATGTTAGGCTACACAGAAAGTGTCAATTAATTTCAAAATATCAAGATATTACCAGTCTTTAATTACCAGTGTTTGATCTTCTGACATCAAAACACTATAAAATTAGAAATCAACCAGATGAAGATCAAGGGGGGAAAATAAAATACATTGAAATTGAACAAAGCCCTGCTTAAAAACTACTGGATTGTAGAACAAAGTTTTAATACTCCTTTAAACAATGAGAATGAAAACATAACAGTCCAAAATTTTTGCAATACAGTAAAATCAGTCTTCAAGGGAAAATTTATAGTACTAAACTCACACAAGAACCCAAATCAATATTTTAGCCCACTATCTCCAAAAATTAAAACCAGAGCAGCAAAATTTGTCTATAGTCATGAACAAAATTAGTCTATAGTCATGGGAAAAATAATTAATAAAAATTAAAATACAAATAAATGGATCAAAAAGCATAAAGACAAATAATCAGTAAGAATTTGGTTATTTTAGAGAATAGACACAATATTGATAAGATACTGTCAAACTCAAAAAAAGAAAAAGCAGGAGAAGATGCAAATATCAAGAATAAGAAATGAAATGGTGACATCACAACAGAATTAACTGAAATAAAAAAGAAAACAACACAATACAATGATAGATTGTAATCCAACAAATTTGAACACATAGAAAAATGAATTAATCTCTTGAAAAACACTAGTTACTTAAATTAAAGCTGACTGACAGAAAACACTTGAGACACATAACAAAAGAAGATATTGTTCAGATTATTAAAAATATCCCAACATAAATAGTCCAAGACCAGATAGATTCACTGGGGAATTCTTCCATTCAGTGATAAACTGGCATAAACTGTTCTAGAATATAGAAAAGGACCGCATACACCTGAATTCATTTTATATAAGCATAATATAAAATGGTTTTTATAAACCAGACAAAGACATTGCCAATACAAGAAATTATAGACTAGTGCCCTTCTTAAACATAGGTACAAAATTTCTCAAAAAAATGCTTGCCATATGTGGTAGTTACATAATCTGGTGTCAATTTGGGACTTGAGAGGATTAACAGTGAAAGCATGGAGTCTAGTCTTTCAATTGGATCATAGCCAAAGAGGCCTCTGTGGGCATGGCTTTCTCCTGAGAATTCCGGGGAATGTGGTTTTTCCTGCTTTGAGGTGGGAGAGATTCTCTTGGCTCACTCCATCAGAAACGCTCCTCTGCTGACAAGACACAAGTCTGACTCCCTGTGAGACATCCCTGAGGAGAAGTCACATGGACCTACCCTAATACAGCCAGATCCATGGACCTGGAGAAGCCATGTAGAGACTCCTGGCAGCGCTGAAATGCTTACAATGCCACTAGATCCAAAGACTTTCTACCCACTGGCCTGTGATTATCCTGCACTGGGCATTATTGCATGTGCTTCGTGAGTCTGAACAGGACTTTATAGATTGGTATCAGACATATGGGCTAATATTGGACTTATGGACTTGGACTAGACTCAGTTGGGATGCTTTCTCTTAATGTACAATTGCCCTTTTTATAAAACTTTCTCTTATACACATGTGCGTGTTTATGAATTTGTTTCTAGTTGACCCAGACTGACACACCATCGACTGCAACTGTACATAACAAAAAACATGTCATGACAAAGTAGGATTCATAGAAGGTATTCAAGATAGGTCAACATTAGAAAAACAATCAACATAACTCATCATATCCATAAAAAAGGAAAAGATTTATATGATCATATCAGTTGACATAGGAAAGCATTTGACAAAATTCAGTACCAATTCCTGATAAAAACGCTCAACAAAATAGGAATAATAAGAAAATTTCTCAATATAATAAGAGCGTATATGCAAATCTAGCACACAGTATTATGCTCAATGAAGAGGGACTTTAAAGCATTCTTCTTGAAAACATCAATAAGACAGAGATGTTCTTTATCACCTCTTTCATTCAATATTGTGCTGGAAGACATTACCAGAACTATCGTGCCACAAGGGAAATTAAAGTCACACAAACTGGTAAAGTAGAAGTAAAACTCTATTTACAGATTGTGTGACTCTATACATTGAAAATATCAGAGGCTGGGAGAGTGGAGGGTGAGTGGGTTGGAAAGGGGGAACTGATTACAAGGATCCACATGTGACCTCTTCCCTGGGAGAGGGACAGCAGAGAAGGGGGGGAAGGGAGACTCCGGATAGGGCAAGATATGACAAAATAACGATGTATAAATTACAAAGGGCACATGAGGGAGGGGGGAGAGGGGAGGGAGGGCAAAAAAAAGAGGACCTGATGCAAAGGGCTTAAGTGGAGAGCAAATGCTTTGAGAATGATTGGGGCAGGAAATGTATGGATGTGCTTTATACAATTGATGTATGTATATGTATGGATTGTGATAAGAGTTGTATGAGTCCCTAATAAAATGTAAAAAAAAGAAAAGAGGAGAAAAAATGATTAGGGCAAAGAATGTACAGATGTGCTTTATACAATTGATGTATGTATATGTATGGACTGTGATAAGAGTTGTATGAGCCCCTAATAAATTGTTTTAAAAAAAACCCTTTATCATGAATTAAAAAAAGGAAAGAAAATAACAGAGGCTTGGCAAGAAAATTGTTGAAATTAATGGAAAGATTCAGCAATGTGGCAAGATGCAAGATCAACATAGAAAAACCATTCTGCTTCCCTGTTTACTAACAAAAAATACCACATTGAAAATGAAATCAAGAAAACAGTACCATTTATAATAGCTGGCCAAAAGATGGAATACTCAGGAATAAATCTAATCAGATAAACAAAAGCTCTATAAAAACAAAAATACAGAGAACTACTATAAGAAACTAGGAGAAACACACATCAATGGAAGAATATACCATATTCATGGATAGGAAACATCACAATTGTGAAAATCTCGATACTACGGAAACCTATCTATAAATATAATGAAATCCCAATTCAAATCCCAGCAGCATTCTTCAAAGGCATAAGTACACTAATTATCAACTTTACATGGAAAGAAAAGAGACCCAGGATAAAAAAAGAAAAAGAACAAAGGAGGAGGACTCTCACTTCCTTGATCTCACAACCCTCTACTCAGCCATGGCAATCAAAACCACTTGGTATAATGATATAGACCAATGGAACAGAATTGTGAACCCAGAAGTTAAACACATCCTCCAACAGACAACTTATTTTTAACAAAGAACTTATTTTTAACGAAGGACCAAAACACATTAAATGGGGGGAAATAGTCTCTTCAACGCAGGGTGTTGGCAAAACTGGATCAGCATTTGCGCAAGAAGGAAATAGGACCCAGGTTTTACTCCACATAAAAAGTGAGCTCAAGATGTAGTGTGAAACCCAGAACTACAAAGGTCATCAATGAATGAAGGGGGGAAATCTCAGAGACCCTAATATATAGAATAAATACACTAGAAAAAATAGCAAAAAACACACATCAGAAGACAAAACAGATGACTGAGACCTGCTTAAAATAAGATACTTATGTGTATCAAAGCCTTCACTAAAAGAGTAAAAAGAGAAGCTACAGACTGGGGGAAATTTTGGCAATGATTTATTGGACAATGGATTGATAATCTATAAAAGTTTCAGAAATGTAAATAGTTGTACGTCAAAAAGATGAAGAATTCAATTGAAAAACTGTCAGAGAACCAGAAGAGTTTACCAAAGAAGACATCCAGGTGGTCAACCAACTTACGAAAAAATGATTATCCATTTGAGATGCGAATTAAAACAATGATGAGATACCACCTCACCCCATCATGTGTAGAGAATTACAAACAAACAAACAAACAAAACAATAAATGTTGAAGAGTGTGCGATGTGATGGGAATCCGTATTCACTGCTGGTGGGACAATTGCTCTGGTACTTCTTGTGTGGAGAGAGGTGTGGCACTTCCTCAAATGATTGGAAGTAAAAGTAACATTCAATCCAGAAACCCCTCTATTTCATATATTTCAAAGAAACAAGAGCCACGGCAAAAACAGATACGTGCATACCCGTGTTCATCACCGCACTATTCACAATAACAAACTGATGGAAGCAATTCTAAATGCCTATTGCTAGAGGAAGGAGCAAGTAAAGTGGTACTCCTGTAGTTGGGTCGTCTGTCAATTTAGCTGGGTTAAGTCTCTCAGCTTTGGGGCAGCCTCATCATCCACCATGATGTGACCCAACCCACTGAAATCAACTCCATAATGGGATCTCCCGTACATCACCAATCAGTTGTAACCTTTCCTAAGGTCACAGTTCTGAAGCAAAAGAAAGGAAGTGTTCTCAGAGGTATTGCCTGGTAACATCTAGTCACTTCCAAGCCATCGCCACATTATACACAACAGACCAAAACATTGTCCAATCCTTTATCATCCTCATAATTGTTCCCATGCCTCAGCCCACTGATGCAGCCACCATGTCAATCCATCTCCTCGAGGACCTTCCTCTTGTTCACCGCCCCTCCACTTTACCAACCATAACGGGACTGGTCTCTCCTGACAATATGTCCAAAGTATGTAAGACAAAGTCTTGCCATTCCTTGCCTCTAAGGTGCTCGTTGGCTTTACTTTTTCCAATACAAATCTGTTTATCCTTTCAGCAGTCCATGGTACATTCAACAATCTTCTCCAGCATCACAATTTTTCAATTGTTTCAAAAAAGGTGAAAGGGAGATTGATGACAAACCCTGTTCTGGATATCTGTCAAAGAGATGAAAATGTAGACTCGTGCATTTGCAGTTCATTCTACCAGGTCAGACTGTTCATCAACCTTTCTATTTAGAGGCTTTCAAAAGATAGTGTAACAGTGTGTAACAAAAAAGGCCCTATTTTGGGCCAACAGGGGACTGATTTTGCCACCACAACAATGTACCTGCTCACACAACCCTCTCATTGCACCAGTTTGGGGCATAAAACAGTCAGCCTCTCTTTCCCCACACACTTTATTCACCTGGCTCTGCTCGAGGTGCCTTCTTTTAGCTTCCAAGAGTGAAGAGGGACATGAAAGCACAACAACTTGTTGATGTGGACGAGGTGAAGAAAAAAATGAGGGAGGTGCTGTCAGCTATCCAAACATGAGTTTGAAAAATGTTTCCAAAAAGAGAATCGCAGATTTGACAAATGTAGTGTAATGTAGAGTACTTTGATGGTGATAAGGTTGTATTATTAAAAAAATTAAATACAAATCTTTGAAAAAATTCTGCTTGGAGGGTGGTACCTATGTAGATTTTACATAGGATATTTGTATGCATGTATGTATGTATATGCATATATTTATCTTAACTGTGAATATAGGCATGATTGTGGCAAAATATAGAAGAGATAAAATTAATGGACTGCATCAACTTATAACCAAACTCTTTTGAGGAATGAGCTACTGGGCCAAGGACATAAGGAGTGTAGTCTCCAGGGTCACCTGGGTCTATTAGCACAGCACAGTTCACAAAGCCAAGGTTCAGTGTCCTACTTAGACAGTGTAAGCAGCCATCCACGTTTTAGCCCAGGCTCTTTCCCAGTCTTTCTCAGGATAGAAGAGGAATAAAAGTTAAAATATATGAAAAAAATTAGTCCAATGTCTGCATCGTGCATGCGCCAGTTTCCACAACCCTCTCAGCAGATGGACTAGATGATACCTGTTCCCTACCACACATTGCATTGGAAAGGATAAAATAAAAAGATTCTTTATAGAGTGGAAGGACAATGTGGGGAATATACCCTCAATATAATAAAAAAAAAGACTATGCTTACTGGCTGGAGAGACACAGGTGGGAACTGCAAAACCCCTCTGTTCCCCTGCAGGCTGGGGACTGAATGCACCCCTGTGAAGAGTAGTCGATCATCTTACATCACAATCACAGCATCTACCCAAATACAAAGTACAGAGGCTTAGGAAAGTAAGAGGCACAGAAATAGGAAACACAGGGAGAAAAAGTAAGATGGGTTAGTAAATTGAGTGGATTAAAAGAGGAGTTGAAACAAAATGTGAGTTGCTAAATGTAAAACCAGTGATCTCTGTAAACCTTCACCTAATTCACAATGAAAACTTAAAAAGATAAGTACCTTAAAACACAATAAAATATTATTTTAGACAGTTTTTAATTAAAGAAACAAATGTGGAACAGAGGCAGTTGCAGCCCATTAACTTTATTTCTCGTGGTTTCAAGAAAAATAATTTGTGATTACTGTCTTAAGCCACCGGTATAGCTTATTAAATTTGGGTTACATAGATGGCCAAGGGGTTCAGTGCTCAACTACTAGCCAACAGATTGATGAATTAGACCCACCTGCAAGTGTTCATCTATTTGGTAACAGTCACAGCTTTGAAACTGGAGTAGACCAGTTCTTTTCTGCCCACCTGAGGTTACGCATGAGTTTAGACTGGGTGGACAACTAACAATAACTTCACATTGCAATAATGATTGATACAATAGCTAAAAGAAGTCCAATAGAGGTGACATTGAATCAAGCCAAGAGTTCTAGAACTTGGGTTTTGGGATACTAGACATTCCAGGTCATGCCATGAAGGCACGGAACTACAAAGTGCCAGGATCAGTGGGGGAAGTTGACCACACAGTTCCTTTTTCCCTTTCCCCGTCTATCTTTTCAGTATATACATGTGCATGTCTAAGGCATGACTCTTACTCTACCTGGCTCCCACCCTGGGATTGTCAATGGGGCCCTGCAATACATGGGAGAACCCATGTGTTTCCCATCTGAAGAAACTATATGTGATTTGGTATGGGCCTTTGTGTGGTATTCCTGCCATTTACAAGACTAAGCCAGGTGAATTTGACAGACACGTACTCATCTTCTGTAAGGAAATTGTAAAAACTCGTGTGAATTACTTCCTGCAGGCTTTGGAGAAGATAATTTTCTAAATGTGTTTTGATTTATTTTTTTAATCACTTAAAATGTTTATCTGCCCGGAGATATTACAATAAAAGGTTTAGCATTCCAAAACATTATGAAGGGAGAGTGAAACATGTATAATAAATTCTCTATTAATTGGAAAAGCAGGAGAGCAAAGAAAAATATTTGATTGTTAAAATCAACTTTGTAAATGATAACCACTCAAATCTCTTGATTTTGCACCCAACATTTTTTATCTAAATACCAATAAAGTTAGCACTTATGCATTTAATTTAATTGCTAGAATATTTTTCTTTGCTCTTAATGTAATTTTATCTATTTTTCTATCTATCGATTGATTGACCTACCTATCTACCTACCTACCTGCCTGGCCTCCATTTAAATTGGCAACATTTTAATTGAACTAATAATGTTATGAATATGGTGATGTTTCTGATTTATTTCCTGAGTTCAAGCGGCAAGATTGTATGAATCAAAATGGTTGAATAGTTGGGAGGTTAGAGCAAAACCCAAGCTGGGGAAATTAGCTAAAGCCGAATCATCAGAAAGTCAGGTTTATGTAGGTGAAGAGGTTGGAAAGACCTGAGCAAATAGAAAGAAGCATGGTTTTAAAACATGCCACGTGTGAGGAAAATAATCTGATATGTTGTGCATATGTAACAAGAGGCTTTTTTCTGATAGCTCTACCAAAAGTCCCAGGATGAGCATTTACTGTCTTATCTTAGGATACGTTACTCTGATTATGTCTTTTTTTAATTTGTCTTTTATTTTTAAAACATTTTATTAGGGACTCATACAACTCTTATCACAATCCATACATATATCAATTGTGTAAAGCACATCTGTACATTCTTTGCCCTCATCAATTTCAAAGCATTTGCTCTCCATGTAAGCCCTTTGCAACACGATTATGTCTTATGTACTGTCTTTAAGACAGAGGGAGATTAGCCTCATAAGTATTATATATAGAAGGTAGTTCGTTGTACAAAGAGGAATCACTAAGATGACCATGTGGAAGGCAACATCACCAGATGTCCACCTCTCCTTTAAATAATGCTTTGCCTTTTTTCCTTTCTAGTCTCCAGATTTACAGAAAAGAACTATAGATCTATTTGTTACTTAAGGCTCTCTGTGCCAGATTTAACTTTTGGTTCCACCTCTACACGCCCTGTAGTAAAAGAGTGCCTTTGCAGCCTTGCTTTATCCCCATGCTGGTGGATACATGTGGCTACTCCACGACCTTGCACTTGGTTATGTGCAATGGTTTGAAATCTTCCAGAGTAGTTGATCTTGTACTCCTGCCACAATGGTGAGAATAATGTGCCTGAGGTACCTGCTGGTCACACATCATCAAGCACGGGGACAAACCTGAACCTCACTTGCTATCTGAAGCCACCTCTAACCAGGTCAAAATGATAGTCACTGAACCAAAATCAACTGTAGACCCATGCATAAAATATACGCCTTAATGCTTTGTGCCATCAACATGTTATGGCTGTTTATTACTAAGCAGCAGTCGACAAAGATATTTTCTCCCTTAAACCTAACCACGAAGAAGAATGAGGAATAAGATCATACTCGACTACTTCTGTCTATTAGTTGCATTTACTGAACATTGTCCATGCTCATTTTTATTTTCTAGTCTAGACATCATCCATGAACTAAGAAAAAATTTTTCTAATTTGGTTGAGTAATTTCTCACCATCGTTCTTCCAAATTACATTTTACTTTTCTTGTCGCCCTTTCTATAAACTTCCCCCAACTCTAAGAGTTTATAATTTGTGTTCTGATGTGCTTAATATTGAACATGATGTTATAAATAATGCTACTCTGAGCATGTTCAATAAGAATTACAACACTATTATGACTGCACTCCATTCAAATTTGTCATTGAATGGAGATTTATTGAGGGTTTCAGCTGCTCGGTAATGGAACAATATTAATGTCTTCCCAAGAACAAGTGAGTTAATCTAATCTTTTTATATGCTTGGGGATGCTTGGGCAATGTCAGTTTGGACAGCTGTCTTTTCCACATATAGTCACTTCTCTGTGACATGGAGGGTTGGTGGGGTAAACTGTTTTTGTGTTTCTTTTGTGCTACATGGGTTGAAGTTACACGATCAACACACACCAACAGATATGCACTTTTCACTCAGTCTGAGGTGCAGATGTTCAAGTAGGGTATGGAAAGGGAAGGGAGTGCTGTCCCTAGGGAACATCAGCTAACTCCATAGACCTGGCCTGACATTTGGTGAACGCATTCGGGAAGGCAGCATAGTGATTAGAAAATGCACTCTGAAGTCTAACCATTTAAATTTGAATTTAACCTCTGGTTTAAGGAATTAATATATATATATATTTAATGATATATAATAATATATTATATATTAATTATATTATATATTTAATGATATATTATATATTAATATATTATATATGAATTATATTATATATATACTTACCCATTCATTTTATTCACTGGTTCGTTTACTGTTTTAGGCCAACAGATTAAGATACCCTTGATTTACTAAGGGAATACCCTTGGTAAAAGCGCTCAGGTTCTGAGGGACACCAGATTGTGAAAGGAAAGAACCTAGCAAAACTGGGGTCTCTGGAGAGGCAAGATGCCAATTCAGCTTTTTTGTATTGTTTATTGGGATAAAATGCGTCTTACTGTAGACTTAACCATTCCAAAAGCCATTCAATGGTATTGATGTAATGGCAAAATGCGAAACCATCACAATGATTTATATCCACAACTTTTTATCACCTCCCCCCCCAAAGAAATTGTACTCACAAAAACAATGACTTCTAGTTTATGTTTTCACCAGGCATGGCGATCACTAATACACTTGACAGCACCTAGAAACAAGAACAGGAGCGGACTTGCTGTTTCATAAGGTAACCCTATGTTTAACTTACGGGAGAACTTCCAAAGTGTTTGTCACATTTCATCACCATTTTACATTATGACCAGCAATGTACAAGTATTATTATGTCTTGTCATCCTCACCAACACTTGTTGTTTTCCATTGTTTATGTCACCTTCTCTTCGTGTATGTCAAGTCGTCGTGCATTGTGGGGTGCCAGTCCTCTGTATCGTTGGAGCAGTTAGTCATTGTCTATAAGCTGTCTTGAGAAAGGGGAGCAGCCATGAGCCATTAACTACCCAATCATAACATTACAGTATTAGGGAAAAAAATAAATTAGAACGTTCCTTAGAAGGAAGGATGACAAACTTAGATTCACATACTTTGGATAAATTAAAAGGAAAGATCACTTGCTAGAAAAGGCTATTGTGTTTCCTAAAGTAAAGGATCAAGAACAATGAAGGACACTCTTAATGACATAGAATGACACAAGAGCCATAAACAATAGCCTGAAAGTGTCGAATGATCACAAAGGTGGAGGACCAGGAAATGTTTCATTCTGTATACATGAGGTAACCATGAATCAAAGATGTCTTAATGGTAACTAACTCCCATACACCTACATCTTGATCTAAATATTTCCTTCTGGATAACTTAAGATATTTATCATTTTATAAAGTTGACAATTTTGTTTATTTATATACTAATACATGAGTTAATATATGGCTATAATTAAATATCACATTTGAAAAAGGTAATTCCAAATATTAGATAACTTTATTTGCTCATTTATCCATCAAATATGTTGAAAATTATTTGGGGGCCTTATTTTTATGCAAAAGAATAACACCAAACTTTTCCATTTGAATATTACTTCAATCATAGAAGAATAGCAGTTAATAATTACTGGCCTGTAATAGTGAACATACCATATATTTTAACCTAAAATGCTTTCCTATAGATGTATATTTTTCTTTTTGGTATACTCAAACTCTGCCATTTGAATATTACTTCAATGATAGTAGAATTCATATTCCTAAATTAACTGACTTGTTTAAGTGAAATAATCCTATATGTTTTAGTCTACAAAGCTTTCCTATATATGTATCTTTTCCTTTCCTATATATGTAATATCACTTTAAAATCCATTCCATTGACTAGATTAATGATACTCTTATGAGAATTAGTAAATTGATAATGCTGCCTCTAAAAATGGAGCAGAGATATCTATACATTTAGTTACACAAATGTATGTTGAAGTTGCACTTGATCATCCACCCTAATCCAAGAACTATTAGTTCTTATGATGTGGCCCTATTCAGTACTTGCCCTCATGAAGTATTCATTGAAGGTATGGAGGCTATAGCAAAGTGTGGTAAAAAAAATTAGATGATGCCCATCTAAGAGAAAGAACAGTATCTGGGGTCTTAAAGGCTTATCTTAAAACAAACAGCCATCTATGTGAGGTTTCAACTAAATCCACAAGGAAAGAGTACACCAGCCCATGTTATCCAAGGATTGTAAATAATAAAATCCAAGATCAGAGGAGAGAATTGAATTATAGTTAAAATTCTGAGCTAAGGTCATGGGAGGTTATGTGAAAATTCAAAATCCATTTACAGAGTCCATACACAGATTTAGGCTCCATGAACTCCCTGAGACCATTGGCTAGGGATGTGAATGATCTTGGTCCTAGACAGAGTTTATTGGAAAGTGGATTGTTGAAGATATATTTAGATTCAAGCTTAACATATTATCATTTGTTTTCCCTTTGGCTTATTTTAAATTTGGTCTAGTTTCTATTATCCTATGCTTTCTCTTGGGTTAAAGTTTTCTAAAGTCTTATTTTCATGTAATTGTTGGAGTTTTTAAAAATTGTTTTATTTATATGAAATTTAGGATAGCTAAATCCATAGAGAGAATTAACTAGATTAATAGTTCCTTGGGGTTATGGCAGAGGAGGTTGGAGGGGAATGGGGAGCTAGTTATAATAAGAGATACAGCAACGAATAAAATGTGGTGATTATTTATTGCATAGCTCTTTAAAAATAATTAGACCATTGAATAGTGTAGTATATGAATTATATATCAATAAAATGGTGAAAAAGAAATAAAATGACCTTCAATTAAAAAGCATAGTGACTGTTATATTCTGATTTTTCTAATTATTTGAAATATTATTAATAGTCAAATACAATGTTGATTCAGCTGTTCTTTAAATGCCAAGTGCCTTCAATATTGTGTCAGAGGACACTCCCCTTGTGACCAAAGTGCAATGTGCTTACGAAATTATAGGGCCGGTGTCAATTTGACAGTCCACACCACTGTCCCTGTCAAGGTAGGTCTTGGGCTATCCACCCGGTCAGTTTTTGTAGAACAGTTCAAAAGTTTGGTGTCTTCATTTCTAGATGGCGGCATAGTCATTGTTTTGATGTGCTGTTGCTTTCATATCCTCATGCATGTGTATGCAAACACCCACACCCACATGCATAAATAACAACAATAACACAAACAAGAAAACTTGTTGTCATTTGGTGCTGTCAAGTCAGTTCTGACCCATAGCGATTCCAAGTATGATAGACCCAAACACTACCTGGTCCTCCATCAGCCTCACAATCCTGGATACACTCCAGCCCACAGTGACAGCCAGGTCATGCGCTGCCCTCGCGGCCATTCCTACATTTGAGCCCCCTCTTACGGACACTGTGTCAATCCATTTCATGGAGGAATTGACTGTGTTTTGCTGATCCTATACTTTCCACGGATGATGCCCTTCTTCAGGGACTAGTACCCCTTGATTACATGTCCAAACTAGGGGAGCTGAAATCTTGCCAGCCTTCCTTCTAAAGAAAAGTTTTGATGTACTTCTTCTAGGGCAGACTTTATCATTCTTCTGGAAGTCTGTGGTACATGAAATACTCTTCACCATCATCATAATTCAAAGGCATCAATTATTCCTCAGTCTTCTTTATGCACTGTTCAGGTTTTATATACATATAAGACAATTGAAAATATCATGGCACAGGCCACATACACCTTAGTCCTCAAAGTGATAGTTTCACATTAAAAAATATTTTTAAGAACACTTTAAAGAGTTCTTTGTAGCAGTTATGCCCAGCACAATAAATATTTCATTTTATTTCTTGATGAAATACGTGATAACTTCAATCTTTTCTAAATTTATTATTGTGCGGGTAAATATTGGCCCATTTATGAGACGTTTTGTTGTGCTGAGGTGTAATCCGTACTGAATGCTGCAGTCTCTGATCTTCCCCAATAAGTGCTCTTCCAGTTGTCTTTGCTTTTAACAGTCTGCATACTAAAGGTTTTTCCTAAGTCTCTTTCATTTAGTCTACCTTCTCAAATTATCCGCTTAGCATACATATTTGATTAGGATGGTGAAAACGTACAACCCTCACACATATCTTTCCTGGTTTTAAACCTCACAGTATCTCTTTGTTCTGTTATGGTAGCTCTCTTATGGTGTATGAACAGGTTCAACGTACGCACAATTAATTATTCTAGAATTCCCAGCCTTTGCAATGCCATCCATAATTTGCTGATTCACATAGTCTTTGCATGGCCAATAAAACCCTCATGCTTGAATATCTTTGCATAGCCAATGAAACCCTCGACTGACTTTCTGACATATCCCTATTAATGAGCTGCTGCGGCCATTTAAAAATTACTTTAAGGAAAATTTACTTGTATGTATTATTAAAAATATTGTTCAATAGTTTTTACATTTTCTTGGATCACCTTTCTTTGAATGTACACAAATATGGATGTCTCCCATTTGGCTAACCATTAGCTTTCTTCCAATTTTTTTGACATAGACAAGCTAGTACTTGTAGCACTATATCTGCTTGTTTAAACATTTTAATCGGCATTTCATCAGTTTCAGGAGCTTTGTTTTTTCAAGCAATGTGTGCTAGCAGGGTAGACTAGAGAAACAAATTCATGGAGAGTCATATGTGTATAAGAGAGAGTTTTATATAAAGGCTTAAGTTTACACTAAGAAAGCATCCCAACCCAGTCCAAATCAAGTCCATAAGTCCGATATTAGCCCATTATGTCCAATACCAATCTATAAAATCCTCTTCAAAACACATGCAATGATGCTGAATGCAGGAAGATCACAGCCCAGTGGGTGGGAAGGGTCTCCACATGGCTTCTTCAGCACCCAGGGCTGCATCAGGTTACATGCAGGAATGTCTTGCAGGGAGTGAGCCAAGAGAGATAGGCGTCTTCTGCCTCCAAGGAGAAAATCCAAGAGTTCCCAGAATTCTCCGAAGGTAGCCAGGCCCACATGGAGGGCTCATTGGCTATGACTTGATTGACAGACTAGACTCCATTTCTTCACCCTTAATCCTCTGAAGTCCCAAACTGACACCAGATTCTGTAACTACCACACATTGCTTTCCTTATACCTTGGTCTTCATTCTTCAGCACCGTTGGTTTTTATGCTACCTCCTGAAAAAGTTGACGGTCAAGCAATTCTTTTTGGTGCAGTGACTTTATATTTCTCCCATCTTCTTTTAATGCTTTTCAATATTTTCCCCATAGGCTTCTTCAATATTACAAATCAAGGATTTTTTTCTATCTTTCTTTAGTTCTTTCAGCTTGAGAAATGCTGAGCATGTTCTTACCTTTTGGTTTCTAACTACAGTTTAGTTAGAACATTGTGTTGTAATATTTTTACTCTGTCTTCTCAAGACACTTTGAAATTGTTTCAATCCCTTTATATCATCACTTGCTTTAGCTACTGTACATTCAGGAACAAGGAAATTTCATAGTATCTTCTGAAATCCATTTTGGTCTGTTCTGTCTTTCCTGTCTTCTAAATGACCTTTGCTTTCTTCATGTATGATGTCCTTGATGTCATCCTATAAGTCCTCTGGTCCTCAGTCATTACTGTTCAATATGTCAATTATTCTTAAGATTGTCTCTACATTCAGGTGGGATACACTCAAAGTCATATTTTTACTTTCATTCACTTATTTTAATTTTCTTTAACTTAAACTTGCATAAGAGCAATAGATGGTCTGTTTGGTTGTTGGCCCCTGATCTCATACTGGCTGATACTGAGTTTCTCTTTCATGCATTACCATGACCCAAACCCACTATTTTGTAGTTAATTCAGATTTATGCTGTTGTAGTTGTGGTTGTTAGATGCTATCACTTGGTTCTGACCCATAGTGATTTTATGCACAACTGAGTGAAACACCACTGGGTCTCGCACCATCCTCACAATTGTGTTTATGCTTGAACCCAATGTTGTAGGCAGTGTCAATCCATCTCCCAGATGTCCTTCCTCTTTTTCACTGCCCCTCTACTTTCTTTACCAAGCATCATGTCCTTCTCCTGAGACTGGTCTCTCCTGACAACATGTGAAAAGTCTGTAAGACTTGCAATCCTTGCCTCTAAAGAACACTCTGGCCATACTTCTTCCAATACAGATCAGTGTTCCCTCTTATTAGTCCATGGTACTTTCAATATTCTTCCTCAGCACCACAATTCAAACGCATTCAGATTCATAGCCACCCTAGGTAGGGTTCCCAAGGTTATAGATATTTATAGGTGCAGAAAACCTCTTCTTTCTCCTAATGAACAACTAGAAGGTTCCAACTACCAACTTTGAGGTTAGCAGTCCAATGGTGACCCAACAGTGAGTGCTACCAAAGTACCTTACAGCTTTGCATAGATGTAGTTCATTTGATCCTTTCACATGTATAGTCATCATTTATGTTGTGGAAAGAGACATTTGTAGTTAAGAATTTGTTGGTGTGCAAAATGCATTGTGTCTGTCACCCAGGCCACATTTTCCAATTGCTGAACCTATCTCTTTGCTTTAAACGTTTACATTTCAATGACTAGTCATTTTCAGTGTATCCTGATTGCATGTTTGATCAATTTCAGACTACTACTTTAATTTCTTCATCTTTGTCTTTTAGTAGTTGGTGTGCAAATTTAAGTATTTGCATTAGTTGGTTGATTATGACTATATAGACATGACTATCATGGACATCATGGGCATTATTGTACTTCAATATAGATCGTTAAACATTCATTTTCTGCAGGAATTCCTCTTTAATTTTTCTTCCTTGGCATAATAGGCCATATGATTATTTGATTCAAACTTGCTAATGCCATGAAGAAAGCTGATGATGTCCAGCTATCAAAAGAAATAGTGTCTGGGGTCTTAAAGGCTTGAAGGTAAACAAGCGACCATCTAGCTCAGAAGTAAAAAAGCCCGCATGGAAGAAGCACACCAGCCTGTACGATCACGAGGTATCAAAGGGATCAGATATCAGGCATCATCAGAACAAAAAATATTATCATAATGAATGAGGTTGGGAGTGCGGAGTGGAGACCCAAAGCCCATTTGTAGGCCACTGGACATACCCTTACAGAAGGGTCTCTGGAAGGAGATGAGCCAGTCAGAGTGCAGTGTAGCAATGATGAAACATACAACTTTGTCTAGTTCCTAAATGCTTCCTTCCCACCTTGCAAGTCTGGCTAGACCAGAGGATATACATTGTACAAATAGGAACTGGAAACACTGTACAGATAGGGACTGGAAACGCAGGGAATCCAGGGTAGATGATCCCTTCAGGACCAGTTGTGTGAGTGGCAATACTGGGAGGGTGAAGGGAAGTTGGGTTGGAAAGGGGAAACCTATTTTTTTTTAAAGAAATAGGATGCCTCTCCCTTATTACTAGTTTGTCAGATACGTTGAAACCTGTCCACATTGGATGACTGCTTGTGTTAGTCTGGGTTCATTAGAGAAACAAATCCACAGAAACTCATGTGTATAAGACAGAGTTCCATATAAAGGGTAAGTGGACATCAAGAAAACATCCCAACCCAGTGCTGCCCAAGCCCACAAGTCCAACATTAACATATATGTCCAACACCAATCTGCAAAGTCCTCCTCCATCTCACGAAACACACCCAGTGATGCTGACTGCAGGAGGAAAGTCAAGTCAGTGAACGTACAAGCATCACAGCGCTGGCAGGGGTCTCCACACGATAGCTCCATGTGGCTTCTCCTTAGGGATGTCTCGCAGAAAGTGAGCCTTGCCAGCTGAAGCAGGGAACTGGCTAAGGCAGCTGCACCCTGGTCCGACCATCAGAAAGCAAGAGACCCCAGAACTGGAAAGGCAAGGCTCACCGAACCATTTCTCTCCCCGCCCTTCAATTAAGCCCATGTGTTTATCAGCCAGGTTGGCACAATAAACTACCTACCTTACTGCTAATACTTGAAATGCTAGGGTCATAGCTTCCAGCATCACGAAAACAAATAATCTACCAACATGATAAACTGATAACTGACACAGGAGTGGTGGAACAAAATTGGTAGATTTTTAAAATTAAAATGTAATACTCTAAATAATAATCATTTTCATTTTTCCTTATATCTTACCTAGTTATTGGCTATAGATAAATGATTTTTATAATCATTTTATAATCAGATTTCAATATTGTGTTCATTATTTAAAATGTTATTTGGCACATTTTTTCCCCAAGTACTTTCCTATTGCTTTTCAGAAAGATAGCAAAGAGAAAATTCTTCTTGCTGGTATGTTCTTTCACCTGTATCAGTGATCTCCACCTTCCTAATGCCGTGGCCCTTTAATCCAGTTTCTCATGTTGTCATGACCCCAACCATAAACTCATGTTCGTTGTTACTTCATAACTGTAATTTTGCTACTGTGATGAATAACCCTGTGAAAGGGTCCCACAGGTGGAGAACTCCTGCCCTATATGCTGACATGATATTTAAGAAATCAAGGAAATAAATACTGTAACCTTTATGTTTCTGGGTAAGGTCTCGGTGCTTGTCGGTGATCTGGTTTGTTAGCTAATTTATTCACTCATGCATTCATGCACCCTACACCTACACTCCTGAGGCACACTCTCACTTGAAAATATCATCCCAACACATTGATGCCAGAAGGAAGCAGCAGCCAAAGCTAACTACTATACTCAGACACACAAAAGATAAAGTATTTACTCAAGATGAACTGTGGCAACGCTTTGCTAGCTCTTCCAGGGTCAGTCTTACCACTGCTCCCTGCAATCTACATTACTCGTGCTTTCCCACCTTCTTTGGTCAGAAGAGATGTTGTGCATCTGATGTGACTCATATGACAGTAGAAGCATCAAGCACAATTATTTACACGAGGTTCTCAGTATGACTCCCTGCCCCCATGCAATCACATCTTCCCTTAATACCAGGTGTATTTGCCGCTGTGCCCATTGGTTGATAAACCGAGCTCCCAGCTCATGCACCTTCTAGGTATTAGACTGAGTAATCAACCCTCACATGTTTCAGATCTTTACCTTTGTGTTGACACAGAATGCCACCTATCAGCTTCCAAAGCCTTCAAGTTGATTACATTCCATGCTGGGACCTGGAGGAACTGCCATCTCAACAGGAAAACTCATCTGGCAATCTGTGGGTGTCTTGTTGCAGGCGCCCTCACAGCCAGACTTCCTGGTTCAACAAGGGACCTGTACCATAACTAGAGGATGTTGCATACTTAGGTAGCATCCAGTGTGTTGGCCCAGGACGTGGTGCATTTCTTTGAAAGAACAATTAGGATGGTCCAGCTTCCTGGTCTCTCCCAGATCCCAAGGCTGGAAAGCATTGCCAATTCCCTCTCCGCTCCTTGGTTAAGAGCCTAACTCCAGGAACAGTGCCATCCTTTCAGGCGTTAAAAATAAACAAACACAAAAGTAGACTGCATGACTTGTCAACACTACCGCCTGCCGTGTTGTGGAGTAAGGAAAGGGGCACAGAATCTACTTTTTTTCCTTCTTCTTTTCTTTACAGAATGACCCTTGCTTTGTCACTCTACACATAGGCTAACCAGAGTACAGTAAAGAAAAATGGGGCCGGCGCCCAGGTATCTAGGAGGATGGAAGAGAATTCACATTGCAATTGGGGAACAGATGAAAGGGCAATTCTTTCTGCTCTCATTGGAAGGTTGGAAGTGCCATTCCATTCTGGAGATATTTAAAGTGGACCATATCCTTTTTCTCAAACTCAAGTCTTGGGGACCTTCACCACGACTCAGGATGCCCTATAAGAAAAGGGGCAGCAGCATTGTAAAGACAGAAAATTCCTCCTCCCAATGGCCTTGCATGTTGAAAGTTTACTATGGGTTTATATTTAAAGCTTCTGGTGGTGCAGTAGGCTAAGGAGTCCTGGTGGTGCGGTAGGCTAAATACTAGGTTGTTAACACTAAGTTTGGTGGTTCAAACCCACCAATAGCTCCATGGAATAAAGGTGAGCCTGTCTGTTCCCATAAAGATTCACAGACTCGGAAACCCTACAAATCAGTTCTTCTCTGTGCCATAGTAGGGCCACGAGAAGTAAGAATTTACCCAATAATAGTACATTAATAAAAAATTTTAAAACCAAAAAAAGTACAGTAATGTTTAAAAAAAACAACACCACCATAACATACATATAAACCTTGTGTGTGTCAAATGTTGACATTGTATGAAATTAACATTTATATCTTAGGCACACACACTACAGTGATTGTGTGAGTTCATTTGCAGATAATGTCTAAAGTTTGTATTTGAAGAACTCAATGGAAATGAGGTTCCTGCCAGATGGTTTCTGTGGCAGAAATTCTACCCAAGATGCTTCCTGCATCCTCCCCCACTAAATAAACATGCATCCACGAATGGCCTCACACCTTATTTATGCATGTCCCAAGGAAACATTATAGATCAATTCAACTTCACATTTTTTTCATTTTTATTTTTAAAACCATACACTTCCAAGAGAGACTTCACCTAAAAGCAAAGTAATCTCCATTGTTCGTAACGTAAATGAAAAAAAAAAACACCTCAGAGTTTTTTTTCTTCCTTTCTCTAACCCCCTTTAACCCACCCACACCCCACTACACACACACTCTGAAGGCTAGCTCCAGCCCTCCGTCTACGCTGCTCTCCTTTTGTCCCCCTCCACACAGACTTATTTAATAAAAATGTCAACTATTAAGTTAACGTTATTTAAGGGGCTTGAGCTTTGGTTCCTGAATGCCACCTAAACTGGATGCGTAAAGGCCTGACAAGCAGCGCCGGCTGTATAAAACATGATCCGCAGAAGTACTAAATAAATAATCCAGCTCGGGCTTCCAGTGCCTCTCGATTTATCACTGCAGTCCCGATAAGGATCTGATTTAGAGTGAACCCTACTGAGGGTCGAACCAGGCACAAGCTGTAATATGATCTGTAAGGGAGGGCTGATAACCCCAAACAATGCGAGGAACCCCTGTCAGATAAATAAAACAGACTGTTTGTCCATTAAATAGTGCTGTCGGGAAGGAGACAGGGAAGCCAAACAGCTAAATCCAATTCTTTTATAGCAGCACAAAGGCAGCAACACCTGAACTAAGCTGGAGAAATAATCTCACTTAGAAATGGTTGGCAGGGTGGTTCCTGGGTGGTGCAAAGGTTAATGTGCTTGGCTGTTAACCAAAACGTTGTAGGTTTGAGTCCATCCAGAGGCATCTCAGGAGCCCTGGTAACGCAGTGGCTGTGCATTGGGCTGCTAACTCAAGGTCAGCAATTCGAAGCAACCAGCCAGTCGTTGGGAGAAAGACAGGATGCTGGATGCCTGTAAAGAGGTCCAGTCTCAGAAACCCACAGTGACAGTTCTACCCTGTCCTAGGGGGTCACGAGGAATTGGCAGGCTCGCTGGGAATGAGTCTGGTGTGGGTTTATGAGAGACACCTGATAAGGAAGATCTGGTAACCTCATTCTGAAAAATCAGTCTTAACCACCCATTGAGTATTTCGCTCAAACACATAGGATTCTGGGAGCTGGAGTCGACCCAACAGAAACTGTGATGTGTAGTTTGCTGTGTTTAACTGGAGTTGGAGGTTGGGGACTGGTGATCTGACTTATTCAGGTCACTGTCTGTTGGCTCAAGAAAAGCACTGCTCCCTAAACCAAAAAAACCAAACCGATTGTTGTGAAATAGATTCTGAATCGGAGAATCTCTACGGTACAGAGTGGAACTTCCTCACAGAGTTTCCAAGGCTGTCATATTTTAGGAAGCAGATGGTCATGACTTTTTTTTTTTTGCACAGTAGCTGTAAGTTCGAACCACTGACCTTTCAGTTAGCAACTGAATGCATAGACATCGTGCCACCAGAGTTCCTTGCAAGCCTGTTCTTTGATGCAGGGCAAATCCTTTACCCACACTGACTTTTGGCCACATGTGAAAGAGGAATGCCTCGGGGTGGTTGAGATGGTCTCATGGAAGAATGACACTAATAGGAATCTGCAGGTGAAAGAAATGCCCGCACAGAGCTCTCAAATGCACATGCTTCCAAAGGGAACATGGAATACACGGGCCCTGGGTGACAAGGAACTAGGGAACAAGGGAGTAATCTCAAGGGACATTCGGTGTCATTCATATGGTTGCACGGAAATACAGGTTCCTTGCTGCCAAGGCTTTGAAATGTTTTGAAAATGATGGGGGCAATAATGGTATGATCATACTTGGTCGAATGGAACTATGGGATTGTTGTAACATCTGTAAGAGTTCCCAATAAAAAAATGGGCGGTGGGGGTGGATTTCAAGGTATGGATCTTCCTGGGAAATCTCAAGAATTCTTAGTGTTGGCAACTGTTGTGAAACTTCCTTTTGAATAGCACGGTTTTTCATTTTAAAATGCTGTTATGTTTTAAAATTCTGTAGGCACTTAGTTAAAAAAGAAACTGTGCAGGTTAGAGACCGCATCAAGTCTACCAGATTACAACTCTGGACTGAAAAAGCAACGAGGAATATTTCTATGGTTATCACCATTAATATCTAACAACTTCCAGGCACAAAGTGCCCTTTTAAATATATATTGGTAATAGCAAAATTTATAATAACTCAATTATTATGTGTTTTTACTCCAGTAGCTCAGTAAATATTAAACTGAACTTTCTTATGACAAGAACTCTCTTTAATTGAATATGTTGCAATTTACATCCAAATTTCTTATTCCAAGGCAGAGAACACTCGTATCCCCACTGGCCAGTGTCTTTCAGGAAATTCACGGTTATAATTTTAGACAGACATTAAAGGTCTCTGTGCCTTCCTGCTGTGTAGGATAAAAAAGACATGCCTCTTCACTTGGAAAAAGAATAAAACACTACTTAATAGTTGTGGAAAGTAGAAAGTCTAATTTGTGCTCTTGAAAAGGATTAAGGTGGCCAAGTTGGTCTCGTCGATGGTCTGAATGATTAGTCTAGCTCTCTGTGATGGCTCTCCTGAGGCAGCTTAGAGCAGTGGTTCTCAATCTACCTAATGCTGTGACCCTTTAATACAGTTCCTCATGTTGTAGTAACCCCCCAACCATAAAATTATTTTCGCTGCTACTTCATCACTGTAGTTTTGCTACTGCTATGAATTGGGTGGCCCTTGTGAAAGGGTCGTTCGACCCACAAGTTGAGAACCGCTGGCTTAGAGGATGTTTACTCTGTGATCCTGAGGTTCTTAAATCAATGAAAGCCAAGACAGCAAATGATTAGGTGATGTTCTAAAGGGTCATTTTGGCTCCGACTCTGAAACACCAGTGTCATTTGTTAAACAGGAGTGTCCCCCAGCCTCATCTTGGCCCATTGAGCTTTCTTTTTACATAGTTTCACTAACGAAACCATTTTGAGAGCAATGACTTGATTAAAATATTAACATTTCCTTTTCACTGAGGAAGTGGCTCTCAAACTTGGCTCTTTTACAGAATTCCCTGAGATTTTGTAAAGCATGATTCCGCAGGGCTCATTTCAGATTGATCTGGTTTAGATATGGAATCAAATTCTTTAATAACTGTGGTGGGCATGGATGTGGATTTGGGAGCTCTTGAATATTTGCCATGTATTTGGAGAAGTAAGTCTGCTTATCCCCATACTACAAATGGTAAAACTGAGCTCTAGATAGGGAAAATTGCCAGTATAGTCTGAATTTACCCATAGAATAAGATGCTGAATCTTGTCTTTTGCTTGAGACTATTTACTCGCACACACCCCACCCCACCCCCTACCTTCTGAACTGAAGCCAATTCGCTACATTCAAAGAGTTTAATTTCCTGAGGCCATTCAAGTAGGGTATTTGCCCCTCCTTAGTATCCCACCTCCATGGGCAAGAACACAGTTCTGTGTTTCCTTGTCTCTGCCCTGGATTATGGCAGTTTCCGGGTTCCATTTCAAAAATTCCATTCTTATTGAGGGTCCAATGGTCTGAGGATAAAGAGGTAGTTTCTGAGCTAAAAAGCAGCTCCCAGAGATTAAGTTGAGGAGGAAATGGAACTTGACCAAAATCATGCTCCTGGAAAATCCAGAAATATGAAACGTTTAGCTTCATAAACAGCATTTTGTTCTGGTTGTTGATGTTGTTGGGTGCCATCAAGTTGGTCTGACTCATCGCGATCCTGAGTACAACAGAATGGCCTTGCCGTGTGCCATCCTCACCATCATTGCGTGATTTGGCCCATGGGTACAGCCACTGTGCCTGTCATCTCCTTGAGAGGATTTCTCTTTGTCACCAACCTTGAAGTTCTTCTTCTGGGATAAGTCCGTACTGAAAACATGTCCATGAAATATGTGAGACAAAGTCCCAACATGTTTATTTCTAAAGATCATTCTAGTTGCATTTCTTCCAAAATATATTTGATGCGCTTGTTCAATATCATAATTCAAAGGTATCATTTCTTCTTCAGTGTTCCTTATTCACTGTCCAGCTTTTGAATGCATATAAAGTGATTGGAAACATCATGTCCTGGGTCAGGGCCACCTTAGTTTTCAAAAGGATCACTGTGCATTTTGACACTTGACTGAGTAGTTTTATGGAAGACTTATCTAATGAAATAAAATTTCAGAACTTTCTTCACTACTGCTTCCATAAGTAATGATTATAGACCCAAGTGAGCTAGTTAGTTTATTGTGTCAACCTGGCCAATAAACACATGTGGGGTTAATTGAAGGGCGGAGAGATAAATGACTCGGTGAGCCTCACCTTTCTGGTTCTGAGGTCTCTTGCTTTCTGATGGTCAGAATAGGGTGCAGTTGCCTTAGCCAGTTCCCCACTTGCAGGCTCACTTTCTGCAAGACATCCCTGAGGAGAAGCCACATGGACCTTCCCTGATGCAGCCCTGGATGCTGGAGCAGCCTTGTGGAGACCCCTGCCAGATCTGAGATGCTTACATGTTCACGGATTCGGCTTTCTTCCTGCAGTCGGCAACATTGGGTATGCTTTGTGAGATAGAGGAGGACTTTGTGGATTGGTGTCGGACATATGGGCTAATGTTGGACTTGTGGGCTTGGGCAGCACTGGGTTGGGATGTTTTCTTGATGTGCACTTACTCTTTATATAAAACTCTCTCTTATGCATATAAGTTTCTGTGGATTTGTTTCTCTAAAGTACCCAGACTAACACACCAAGTAAAATAAAATATTTGATAATTTTAATCTTTTCCTTATTAGCATGATAAGCTTTTCCTTATTAGCATTGCTTGTTGTTCCAGTTTTAAGGACTTTTTTCTATATGTTGTGGTATAATTTTTTCCTTTATGTCAGAATGGTGTATGTATGTAGTCTTTGACCTTCATCAGTAAATGCTTCAAGTTTTTGTGACTTTCAGCAAGCAAGTTTGTGTCACTGGCATACTTAAGGTGGTTAGTGGGTCTTCCTCCAATCCTGGTGCCACATTCTTCTTCATATAATCAGGCTTCTAAGACTATCGGCACACAGATTGAATAGTTAACTATGGTAAAAGGCTACCGCCCTAGCCCATGCCTTTCTTGATTTTAGGTGTTATTGTTAGGCACTGTTCAGTAGATTTCAACCCATAATGCCTTCCCCACAACAGAATGCACCATCATCTGGTCCTGTGCCATCCTTGCAATTGTTATGTTGGAGCCCGTTGTTGCAGCAATTATGTCAGTCCATCTCATCAGGGATCTTTTATCTGCCTTTCCACTTTACCAAGCATGATGTCTGTGTTAGTCTGGGTACTTGAGAGAAACAAATCCACTGAAATTCATGTATAAGAGAGAATTTTATATAAAGGTTAAGTGCACATCAAGAAAACATCCCAACCCAATGCTGCCCAATCCCACAAGTCCAACATCACCCAATATGTCCAATACCAATCCACAAAGTCCTCCTCCATCTCACAAAACAGACACAAAGATGCCGACTGCAGGAAGAAAGCCAAGTCAGTGAATGTGTAAGCATCTCAGCACTGGTAGGTGTCTCCACACTGGTACTGGATCCAGCATCCAGGGCTGCATTGGGGTAGGTCCATGTGACTTCTCCTTGGGGATGTCTTGCAGGAAGTCAGCCTTGCCAGCTAAAACAGGGAATTGACTAAGGCAGCTGCACCCTGGTCCGACCATCAGAAAGCAAGAGACCCAAGAACTTGAAAGGCAAGGCTCACTGAGCCATTTATCCCTCTGCCCTTCAATGAACCCCACACGTTTATTGGCCAGGTTGGCACAGTAAAATTACTACCTCAATGTCCTTTCCCAGGGCTTATTCTCTCCTGCCAACATGAATGTGAAATGAATCTCACCTTATTTGTTTCTAAGGATCATTCTCACTGTACTTCTTCCCAAAGCAGATCATATCCCCTCATAGGCATGACTTTCTCTTGGTCTACGTACAGGTTCCACATGAACATAACGAATCTTATGAAATTTCCCTTTTCTGAAATGTTATTCATAGTTTGTTATGATCAAAGTGGAATGCCTTGGAACACAGACAAATGTCTTTTTCAGTCAAGATCCAACTCACCTTCTGAATATGGCTTGAATTTCTGTCAGCTAACCTGTCAATGTACTGCCCTAGTTTTTAATTATCCCCAGCAATTTTTAAAAAATACTTTTATTGGGAGCTCTTAAATGTCTTATCACAGTCCATACATTACTCCATTGTGTCAAGTACATTTGCACATGTGCCGCCATCATCATTTTCAAAGCATTCTCTTCCCACCTGAGCCCCTGATATCAGCTCCCCACTTCTTCCCCCTCCTTCATGAATCCTTGATAAGTTTTAGATTATTTTTTCCATATCTTACATCATCATTCATCACCCTCACCCACTTTTCCGTTATTCGTCCCCCTGGGAGGGGGTTCTAAGTTGATCCTTGTGATCAATTCCCCCTTCTTCCCCCAACCCTCCCCTAATCCTCCTGGTAGCTCTCTTGTTGGGCCTGAGGGGTTTATCTATCCTGGATTCCCGGTGTTGCAGGCTCTGATCTGTAGCAGTGCTCATGCTCTGGTCTAATCCGACTTGTAAGGTAGAATTGAGATCATGATAGTGGGGGGAAAGAAGCACCACAGAGCAAGAGGAAAGTTGTTCCTTCATAGGTATTATACTGCAACCTGACTTGTTCATCTTTTCCCTGTGACCCCTCTGTGAGGGGATGTCCAATTGTCTCCAGATGGGCATTGGGTTTCCACTCCATGCCCCTCCTCATTCACATTGGATATGGTTTTATTCTGGGTATGAGATGCCTGATACATGATCCCATTGACACCCCATGATCCCACAGGCTGGTGTGCTTCTTTCATGTGGGCTTTGTTGCTTCTCAGCTAGATGGCCGATTGTTTTCCTTTGATCCTTTAAGAGCCCAGACACGGTTTCTTTTGATAGCTGGGCACCATCAGCTTTCTTCACCACATTTGCTTATGCACTCACTTTGTTTTTAGTGATTGTGTTGGGAAGGTGAGCATCACAGAATGCCGGACTATTAGAACAAAGTGTTCTTGTGTTAACGGAGTACTTGAGTACTTGAGTCAAGTCCCAATGTCTATCGGCAACCTTTTCTTAACATATAGAGCACATAGTTCTATTCCCCTCTCGTTATATATGTATTTACATATGTACATGCCTATATTTAGGCCTCTGTAAATATCCTTTGCCCCCTGGTTCTTTCCCCTATTTCCTTTTACTTTTCTCTTCTCCCACCATCATGTTCAGCCTTTATTCAGGCTTTGTAATTCCTTGCTACTACATTGCCTTTGTTTAAGCTCCACTAGGCATCCTACGACCTTCCTTCCATTGATTATAGTTCACTTGTTGTTCCCTTGTCCCTGGGCTAGTTACCCACCCCCCTTTCTCCCACCTCCCTTTCTCCCATATCCGGCCCCTGTCTCACACACACACACACACACACACACACACACACACACACACACACACACACACACACACACACCACACCACCCCGGAAACATTGGTCCTATTCTTTTCATCTCAGGATTATTTATCCCCTATATCTTATCTAGGTAGACATGCAGGTACATTAATAAGTGCAAAAACTAGGCAAAGCCAAATAAAATAACAAAGGAAGTCAAAACTAACAAAACAAGAACCACAATAGCGAAAGCAAGAATAAAATAACAATAACAAAAAGAAAGCCACTGACAAAGATGGAAAAGCCTATAAATAGTTGAAGGTCTGTTTGTAGGCCTTTACAAAGTATTTTCAAGTTGAGTATTAAGGGGTACCACACTCTGTCTCCCAAGTCTATTTTTGGTATTCCCTGGGGTTTTCATCAGTCTGCTCCCCCTCCCAGCAGATGTTTACATGCACACGATAATATTTAGTAATTGTCCACCTTCTGGTGGATCACTTGTCTTGGCTCTGTATAGAGATATGAATTTCTTCTGTTTGGTGGCCAGGTTGGGAGTTATCTTCCAAACGTCTTGGTATCAATGAATGAGTACCTCCAGTACTGCATTTGTTTGTTGAAACATTTCAGTTGGCGTTCCATCAATTACTGGAACTTTGTTTTTCAAAAATGCCTCTAGTATAACATAGACATTACGTTATTGAACTTATTTGACATCCTGCCCCATTTTCAGAAAAATGACTCTGTGCTCCCCTGGCAATTAAAAATTATTGTACTGTTGCCCAAATACAGGATAAGTGTAGGTACCTGCTTTTGCTTGAAGCCCCTGTGGAACATTCCAGTGCCCCCAGAGAGTAGTATCAGCCACTGTGGGAAGCACTGGCTTTTATTTCTTCCTTCAATGCCATTATTGTTTCTTGATCTCCTCTGCTACTCTCTGAACTGGCTGAATGTAGATAAATTATTTTGGGTATAATGACTCTCTGGATTTGATGGTCCTAACATCATTCAATAGTTTGTTCATAAAAAGCTTCAATATTACAATTCACTGTTTGAAAATTTTTATAGTTTTATTGGCTTTGTACTACTACTTAAGGGCTCAATCATACTAAGAAGACTTGTGCATTCATCACCACAACCACTTTTAGAATGTTTTCTTCTTACACTCATTGCTATTCAGTCCCTATTTCCCATCACCCTCCCCTACCATAGCATTAGCCAGTGCTGTCTCCATAGAGCTACCTATCCTGGGTTTCACATATTGAAAATCGTACAAAACCCACAGAGGAAGCACACTAAGAGAAAAACAACAAAAACCTCTCAATGACTAAACAAAACATAGAAAAGCCCCAATCAAAGTGAAAACTGGGACTTAATAAAATGGAAATTACTTTAAAAGAGGTCAAAAGAGAGATGACATGAAAATGCATTACATTTTAACCCAATCACATCTGCCATAACAGATTTTACAATGCCATCGGTCTGATAGCCAAGCTACTCACATCTCCAACTCTGGTCAAAGGGAATTCACAGGAGACTTCATGCCTGTGGGGACCTAAAAATTGGATTTTGGGATTCCACTGTCATGCAGAGTCTTTTGCTAACCAGGTGCTCTCATTTTAAGCTCTGATCCCATTCTATCCTTTACATTTGCATATTCTCAGGAGGGTGAGGTGGAACTGAAGAGGCCAAGGGAAGAGGAAGTGGGAGAGAATGAGAAAAAAGATGGATTATAATAGAACAAAAATACAATATCGAAATACAATACAAAATAAAACTAACTTGTGCGTGGTGATTCCGACTCTCTTTGTAGTGTTATTTCATGGAGGAGGTAGAGCAGGTTTGGAGGGAAGGCGTTGGAGAACAAACCATGAAAGAAGGAAAGGTGGAGGGGAGGGATGGCATAAGCAAAGTTTGGTACTGATTATGTCTGCACCAAGCTGTCCCCGTGATCCGTTACCCATCAGGGCTCCCCAGAGGCCACTGAGGTAAGAGGTTGGGCTGGGTTGCCTGGGGGATAGGAGAAATCGCTGGGCCTTGGAGGGGCAGAGCTCACAGAAGCAGCTTGTGCCATTGATCTACTCTGTAAGAAAGGTGTGTCCACTTAGCTTTTAGGCTGAATTTCTAACTGCCAGGAAGTTCAGGCTACACCTCCTGGGGGAATTCTCTGGTAGTGGCTGAAGAGATCTTCCCATGCTTGTTATCTTGCCGCCATACTTCCCTCCTCTCTGGACTGTTGTTAATTGTGCTTGAGACACGCTCAGCACACTGTTGCTTTTTGGTTTTCTAACTCCAGGTCTTTGAACACTCCATTATACTACTTTACTGTCTTCCCAGCCCACCCTTTGAAACTTTCTTCCATTTGTTGTCACTATTCTACATTCAAGAGCAAGTTTCCGATTTTCTACCGAGATCCATTTTGGTCTTTTCTTTCTGTCTTTGTAATCATCTTGTGCATTTTTCATGTGTTAGGTCCTTGAAGTCATCTCACAACTCCTCTGCTCTTTGGTCATTGGCATTCAATATGTCAAACTTGTTATTGAGATAGTCTTTAAATTCAGCTGGGATGTGCAAAAGTCATACTTTGACTTTTGTGCACTTCTCTTACATTTCTTTACCTTCAACTTGAACTTGCATATAAGCAATTGATGATATATTCTGCAGCCAGACTCTGGCTTTGTACTGTCTGTTGATCATGGTTTTCCAAAAATGCAGTTGACTTTTTCCCTGTGTATTCCATCTGGCAAGATCCATGTTTATACCCCAAAATACTCAAACCCATCGAACTGAGTCTATTTCAATTCATAGTGATGCAATGGGACAAAGTAGAACTACCCTTTTGGGTTTCTGAGACTATCAATCTTTATCGAAGCAGAGAACTTCAACTTTCTCCCACAGAGTGACTGGTGAGTTCGAACTGCTGACTTTGTGGTTAGCAGGCCTACATGTAACCCACTCCACCACCCAGTCAAGTCCCCTTTTACATGCATGTTGTTGTTGTTGTTCCATTCCTGTGAGTTGTTCTGACTCATAGTGCCCATCTGTATTTCAGATGAAACACTGAACCAGGCTCACATTTGTTATGTTCAAGCCCATTTATGCAACTACTGTGTCTATCCCTTTCCTGGGGGCTCTTCCTCTATTTCGCTGCCTCTCTCTTTTCTTTCTTTCTTTTTTTTTTTAAACCAAACAAGATGTCCTTCTCTAGGAATAGGCCTTTCATAATAACATGCCCAGGGTACAGGAGACAAAGTCTTGTCATCCTCACTTCTAAGGACCATTCCAACTATAGTTTTACCAAACCAGATCTGTTTGTTCTTTTGGCAGTCGATGGTGATTTCAATATTCTTCGCCAGCACTATCATTCAAATGCATCAATTCTTCTTCAGTCTTCCTTATGCAATGTACAAATTTCATATGCATATGATGTCAGTGAAAATAGCTCCCTCGGTTCAGGTGAATCTTAGTGCTAAACATGATATTCTTGCTGTTGACACTCTAAAGAGTTCTTGTGTAGCTCGTTTACCCAAAGCAACATTTCATTTGATTTCTTGACTGGTCCTTCTGTGAGCACTGATTGTGGATCCAGACAAGATGGAATCCTTCAAAACTCCAGCCTTTTTTGTTTATAATGATGTTACCTATTAGTCCAGTTGTGAGGATTTCTGTTATCTTTACATTGAGTTGAAATCTATTTTAAAGGCTGAAGTCCCTCATTTTCATCAGCAGGTATCTGAAACCCTCCTCCTTCTTAGCAAGCATGGTGTATCATCTCTATATAATGGTTGTTAATACGCTTTCCTTCAATCCTAATGCCTTATTTTTCTTCATATAGTCTTGCTTCTCAAATTTTATGCTCGGCATACAGATTAAATAAGGGTGCTACAACAATGAAATCCTGACTCACACCGTTCTTGATTATAAACCAGACAGTGTTCCCTTGTTCTGTCCAACAACTGCCTCCTTCTCCATGTGTAGGTTCCTAAAGAGCACATTGAAGTATCCTGGCATTCCCATTTTTCTCAGTGTGATCCATAGTATTTGCTATGATTCACACATACAAAAGCCTTGCAAAATCCGTAAAATCACCATTTTTTTCTGGTATTTTCTTTGCTTTCAGCTAAGATCTAGCTGACGTCAGCAACGATATCTGTGTTTAGTCACAATTTATGTTGTTTGGGGTGGAAAAAGGCTCTTCCATGAGTAAGCATTTGGTCTTGCTAAATTTGGTCATGTGGTTTTTCATTTTCTTTTGTTTTATGACCAAGGCCAGATTTTCCAACTGTGGATGCTTCTTGGTTGTATTCCAATCACTAGTAATTATCAGTATATCTCAATTTCATATTGGATTAAATTCAGACAGACAAAGTTGTTTGGCATTAGTGGTCGGTGTTAAAATTAGAATAGTAATTGTATTAACTGGTCTTTATTGCAGCCATAGGGTTATAATCCTATCATTGATAGCATTGTACTTTGAGATAGATGGCCAAATGTCCTTTTTAATGATGAATACAATGCCATTCTCACTCCCCACCCCCTGTTGGTCATTTGTGGCTTAGTAGATAAGATGACTATCTAATTCAGAATGGGTAATGGAGTTCATTGGTGCCTAGGATATTGATCTTGATGGGTTCTATTAAATTTTTTACTTTTAATTTCCCTAGATTCATCCTTGGCACATCCCCTTTCTGTGTGCATTTTGATGTTTGGAGCTGTTTCTTCTTATTTTAAATGGTGTCACAGCAGCAAATGAAGCTCTTGAAGCTCATTCCATGTATGTCATTAAGGTAAACGCTAATTGGAAGAGGCAGCTCTTCCCGAATCATCTTTTGCGTGCTTTCTCAGCTGATATGCTCATCTTCCAACACCATATCAGACAGTAGCTTGCTACTATCATAAGGCTTCCAGTGACTTTTTTTTCTCAAAACTTGAAGCCCCCTTCTTCCTCCTACTGTATCTTAGTCGGGAAGTTCCACTGACAAGTGTCAAATGTGGGTGGCCCTGATGGCATTTAAAATAGTGAGGGCCTAGCTTTGAACATCACAGTAATATGCAAGTCATCACAGCACCACAAATTGTCTATCAGATAAGTGATACAAATAGTCTTTCCAAACAGAAGGATATCATTTTTTAAAAAGTTCATTTTATACTCAGGAGATAAAATCACACAACCCATTGCTATCTGCTCTAAAGCGTCTTCAATTGTGGTTTTTAACGTGGCCATGTAACTGAATGTGAGTCATGAAAAATTTGAAAATAGTAGAAGGTTTCTGAACATGTGATGCTTAAAATTTAATTCAAAATCAAAGGCATAATCAATCAAAGGTGTCTCCAGTGAGAAGAAGTCACCAGTGGAAAAAATGTAAGAAGCGCTGAAATGTTGTCTCACAGAAGCCCTATGGACAGAGGAAAACTACCCTATTGTGGTTTCAAGGCTAGAGCCTTTATGAGAAGCAGACAACTGTATCATTCTCTAGCAAAGCAGCTAGTGAGTTTGAATGGTCAACCTTTCGGTTAGCGACTCAGTGTTCAATCACTGTACCACAAGGGTTCCTATAAAATTATACCTAAGGAAAACTAATATTTAAGTGAAAACTATTACTTCATACCATTCAAGGGAATAAAAATACAACTTAAACGAGGGTGTTAAAATAAAATTTAAAAAGAAATTTATTGTCCCATATTCCCCCCCAAAAAATCAATCATTACATATGACTTCAGGAAAATCCTAATTCAGAGCTTCAAATAACATCATTAAGAATCTCCTTATCTCTGTATCTCAAAGTCTACATTGACATTACTCTTCAGCTAAGTCTATGTTGGACCCTGTCTCTTAAACTATACAAGAATAAGTACTATGTACTACCACTTAATCATCTAAAACTTTATTAAGCAAAAAAATTAAAATGTGAAGCTATCAGTTTCTTGGCATGTATACACTTGACCTAGGTCAGCACACGTTTGAAGATAATATTCCCATCTCTCAACTCTGCTCCCTAACATTTTGTGTTCTTTGATTTACACCATGTCAAGCTGTCAGTTTGGGCATCATGAAGTGATTTTAATTATGTTCCTTTAAAACAGTGCTTCTCAACCTTCCTAATGCCATGACCCTTTAATACAGTTCCTTGTATTGTGGCGAATCCCCAACCATAAAATTATTTTATTGCTGCTTCCTAACTGTCATTTTGCTACTCTCATGAATCTGGTGACCCCTGTGAAAGGGTCCTTCTACCCCCAAAGGGGTCGCAACCCACAGGTTGAGAACTGCTGCTTTATAATGTTGAGTTTTAGAAACAGTAACAACAACAACAAAATCATCTGAAGGGGCCTGATCACAACTGTGACGTGAATGGGGTTGCGTTTTCCCAATGGAATTCTCATAGGACAGCCCTTGCTACCGTGGAATCATTAGCAGTGCTTTGAAGTGATGGGGGGAAAAAATCCTAGGTAAAACTTTCCAGACCTGTACCTATCAGTACAGTTTTCAATGAAAAAAAAATTCATCATAAATAAGCCCTTACGATCATCTTATGTTCTTCAAGAAAATCTATAGAATCACAAAAAAAGAATAACCATAAACTTCTAAACTGACTTGTCTGCCTCAAATGTATGGTTCAGCATCTAGTTCATCAAATCCACTGGAAACCATCGTGACCTTCTTTTTAAGGCAACCTAGTCAGACTGAGTTCTGTGTGTTACGGAAAGAACGTATCTTCAGCCACCCACTGATTGCAGAGACATGTTAAATACATAATTTTAAAAAATGAAGCCTGGCGTGTATGAACTGGAACCTTAGTAGCAATACTTTTGGGTTTTCCCTTGTGTAATATTGACCTAGCAGTTCTAGTGCAGCCACAAGTTTCCGTTGGGTCATATGCCCATCCTTGAACCCAGCATTATGAAGATTGTCAAAGCTTGGATTATCCTGCAGTTCGCTCGGTGGGGTCAATCTATGTGGATGCAGTGACTACCCAAAGAAAATAAAAACTAGACTGTTACATCAAAGGGGGCATTGACCCTGGTCAGCATGAACAATAGACATTTTATACAAAGGGAGACAAGAGAGGTACAAACAAAAAAATCAAGTCCTGTTCTTCTTTTTCTGTCTCTCATTCCCAGAAAACCCCACACATGTTACCCTGGAGTTGATTCTGATTCAGAGCAAACCTACAGGATGGAGTAGAGCTGCCCCACAGTTTCAACTCTGACCGTTTGGTTAGCAACCACATGCGTTAGATACCACATGCAACCTGGGGTCTCTGGATCAGGGCAGGGACTGTGTGAAAGTGTGTAAAACAGAAAACCACCTGCTGCTGTGTGGAGAAGTTACTGTGAGAAGTGATGTCGTCTAGGGGACTGATTGTGTAAAACTTTGGTGTCTTTGGGCTTCTGTAGAGTAAGATAATCTGCTGAAATTTCTGTTTCTTCTAAATTACTATGACCTATGGACTATTGGGAAGATATGGTGTTTGGGATTAGATAATATTCAAATGAATGGTTTTTTCCAGGCCTCATTCCACATGCCACATCAGTAGAGTCCACTGGATAAGTATAAGAGGAGGTACCAAAAAGCAGAAAACAACCCCAGAATAAAGTTCCACTGGGTGGCGCTTTCATAGTGTGCATTCTTCCCTGTAGCTCACTTCCCTTTAACTCACTCCAGTTAGTGCACCCAGTGGCATTGCCTTGGAAGGTTTTCTCTGGTCACAGTAAAAGCAGTTTCTCTCAAACCTTGCTTTTTGTGATGGCCAATTTAAGAAAACAGTGTGTGGCTGTGAAATTGTGTTTCCTGCTTGGGGAAAACGCCCCAGAAAAACTGTTGTGATTTTAAACATAGCTTACAAGGACAACACTATGGGGAAAAAACTCAAATGTACAAGTGGTTTTCTCATTTCAAAAAAAAAGTGAAAAGTTGATTGATGCCAAACCTCATTCTGGGCATCTGTCAACTACCTGAACAGATGAAAAATGTCAACTCATAGTGCATTTGGAGTTCATTCCACCAGGTCACACTGTTAATCAAGCTTTCTATTTAGAAGTTCTGAAAAGATTGTGTAACAGTGTGTGACAAAAAAGGCCTGGGTTGTGGCAGACAGAGGGCTGGTTTTACCACCATGATAATGCATCTGATCAACAGCTATTTTAGTGTACCAGTGTTTGGCAATAAACAACATGCCTCTCACACTCCTCCCACCTTACTCACCTGACCTCTCTCTGTGTAACTTCTTTTTGTTTCCATGAGTCAAGAGGTACATGAAAGGACAGCGATTTGAATATGTAGAAAAGGTGAAGAAAAATACTGAGGGTGAGGTATCCAAACGGATGAGTTTGAAAATATTTCCAAGAATGGAATCACAGTTTTGACAAATGCGTTAAGTGTAGTGGAGAGTATTTTAAGGTGATATGTTTGTTTTGTGTTAGATAGGATAGAGTAATAATTTATAAGTTATTAAGGGTTCGTGAGGGAGGGGGAAGCAGGGAGGCACGGGGAGGGAGAAAAGGAAAATGAGCTGATTCCAGGAACCCAAGTGGAAGGCAAATTTTGAGAAGGATGAGGGCAATGAATGTATAAGGGTGCTTTACTCAATTGATGTATGTATGGATTGTGATAAGAGTTGCATGAGCCCCAATAAAATGATTTATTAAAAATTTAAATACTTAACTTTGAAAAATATTCCATTTTGGGGGGGATACCCCACATATGTTCCACACACTGTGCATTAAAACCCATTATACCTAAAAATTTTAAACAGTCAACTATTCAGTATGCATTTAATGGCCACTAAGACAGGAAACCGCCATAACTTTCTCCCTCAGAGCAGTTGGTGACTTTAAGCTCTGCGCTTTGGGCGAGCAGCCAAGCATGTAACAACGGCAAGACCAGGGTCCCGGGCCTTTGCCTCGTGTTAGCATTCATTAACTAAGTCTAAGAAGTCAAAAGAGTGAAACAAACACATTGAGAATAAAATGAAGGAAAGGGGCTATCTTTAACAGTTAAAATTCTGACTTGCTATTGCTTTTTGTTTTTAATATTCTGTGAAGTATTTATTACAAACTGTCATAGGTCACAAGGAAAATAGAAAGGACTATGTACAGCCTTACAGGAAACAGGCAGGGAGCTGAGGAGGAACAAGATGAGTCTAGGGCCTTGGTGGGCACATTCCCGGGGGAGGGGGCCCTCGCATCCCTGGGGGAGGTGGCCTCATCCCTGGAGGGGGCAGGCCCATCAGAGCCCCCCCACTCCACCCCACCCCGCATCCAAGGGGAAACTATTGCATTCTTTCTTTTTTGCTATTGCTTTCAAGCAAACTTTCCTCTCTCTCTCTTTTAAAGATGTGTAGCAACTTAACTTGTGTAATAAAGTCTTTCCCTAGTGCATTAGATGAGTCTTTGGGGGAGACTATTGAATCAACTAGGGTGATTTGTAATTAGCACACCAACCTAATGACAGGGTGTCTTTAAATTGCTTGAAAATAGTTTGCTCTCTTAGGGACTTGGATGCCCCTCTTAATAACTATTTATAATAGTGATTTTCTTACTAGTCTTTCTTGAATTTCCAGAATATATATTTTGTCCAATTCTGTATGAAATATAATAACAAATGTTACATTAAGTGATTTTGATTGATGGGGAAGTCATGACATTCATTAGAAAAGTTTCTTCTTCCAAAGGATAATTTATAAAAGCCTCTGGAATAGGCTCATGAGGAATCATACCACACCTTCAAGCTACATTAAACAAAACAAAAAAACTTGAAATCCTAAAGTTGTTATCACAATGTGTTAGTACTTGTAATCCTCAGGCCATTTTACAATACAAAATCAAGTACAAAATTCTGCCTAAAGCCTTCTTCTCAAACTGTCTAAAAGTTGGAAACGGTAGTTTGAGTATTAGCTGACTTGTTTTAAAAGTCCCCCAGATTCAAATGGGCAAATGCTCACTAATGCAGCCCCGCTGTACTTGTGTCAATTTCTAGAGCCTAAGTGGAGAGTGTTGCTATGGGTTGGAGTCCACCCGATGACAGTGGGATTTTCCATTTGAGATCAATGCCGACCTACAGGCACGCTGTACACCATATTCTGCTCAACAACTTGAACTTGGAAATCATCACGACTTGTATTTTAATCCCTTCCCTGCTATAGCTGCGTGATCCAGGACAAGCTACTTAACTTTTCTAAGCTTTGCATTAGCTTATCAGTAAAATAAAGATGATAGTAAGGGTACTTTGTAGGGTTAAATAAACACATCTGTCTTGTAGAAGGTCAATTTAGTAGAAACACTTCTGTATTAACATGGATTCGACCTGAGATATTAATTCCTTTTTAACTTCCTCGAATCCAGGAAGCTCTGGTGGCCAATAGTGGTTACGAGTTGGGTTGTAATCTACATGATCGGCAGTTTGAAACCACCAGCCTCTCTGAGGAAAAAAGACAGGGCTTTCAACTCCCATGAACAGTTACATACAGTTCAGTTCTACTGTGTCCTAAAGGGTTGCTTTGAGTTGGCATCGGCTCAATGGCAGTTATTTGGAGAGTTGTTTTTTTTTTAAGTAAATAACCCAAGGAGCCCTGATGGAGTAGTGGGTTACTTGCTGGGCAGCAGTTTGAAACCATATTTCTCTGTTGAAGAAAGATGCCGCTTTCTGCCGTCCAAAGCCTCAGAAAGCCACAGAGGCAGCTTTACTATCCTATAGGGTCTCTTTGAGACCGAATTGACTCAATGACAGGGAGTACATAACTTGGAAAGTGCAGAAAGATCTTGATAACAGACTAGAGAAAGGGTTAAACATCATGGAGTGTTCAATCTAATATTTTTGCAGTCCCTCTGGAGAGGTCAGCACAGTGGTTCTCAACCTTCCTAATGCCGCCACCCTTTCATACAGTTCCTCATGTTGTGGTGACCCCCAACCATAACATTATTTTTGTTGCTACTTGAAAACTGTAATTTTGCTAATGTTATGAATTGGGTGAGCCCTTTAAAGGGTCATTCGATCCCCAAAAGGATCACGACCCACAGGTTGAGAACCGCTGGGACTTTCGCAGTTTGGGTCATTTGTTTGCTTGCTTCTCCCCCATGTTGGGCATTAGACTACACTTTGGGAACAGAAGACATCAAAAGCTGTAAGGTGGCTGTGTTAGTTCAGATTGACTAGAGAAACAAATCCAGAGACACGCGTGTGTATAAGAAAGAGTTTTCTATAAAGGGTAATTGTACATTAATAGAACATCCCAGACCAGTCCAGATCAAGTCCATAAATCCGATATTAGCCCATATGTCCAGTACCAGTATATAAGTTCCTTTTCACAGTCACGCAACATGCTATGACATTGAATGCAGGAAGATCACACGATGGAACATCTTGTGGATCCAGTGGCGGTGGAAGCATCTGAGTGCTGGCATGGGTCTCCACGTGGCTCCTTCAGCTCCCAGGCTCTGGCTGCCATCACTATAGCTCCATGTGGCTTGTCAACAGGAATGTCTCACAGGGAGTGAGTGTGTGTCCTGCCTCTAGTGAGCTATTTATCTCCTTAGTGCCTTCAAATGAGGTAATCTAGCTGTGACCTGATTGACAGGCTAAACTCCACCCCTTCACTCTTACCAGTCTCAAATTGACAACAGATTATTTAATTACCACAGTAGCTATGTACTTTCAGCAACTTAGCTGGGTTACCTGATGTGTCATCACTTCTCTTGAGGAATCACACCTGTGACACTTTGTCACCCACCTCTAGTCACGAACAATAGAAGACAATAGGACTTCCTAATGTCATGATTGTGTGCTTAGCCCAGGGCCTCCGTACTAAATAATAGGTGTTGGTACTGCTACTACTATTATCATTTTGTGATTGGTTTAAGTAATGTTATGTTGTTGGAAACATTAGACAGAGCCTCGTTCACATCTGGGTCTGTTTTATAATTGTTGATAACCTTGTGCAGATCATATTTTATAAGTTTCAGGATATTTATGTAGAAATGAGTTTAATACCAGCACCTGCTGAATAAGGTAATTATGAGCATTCAGTTAATATTGTCTATGAAGTGTTTGACATAGTATCTGGAAAGTTGTAAATGCTCAGTAATTCTCAGTGGCCAAATCATCCAATAAACTAAAGCTTGTTCATTGTTGCCATTTTAAGGTCACATGGTATACTAATTTAGACAATTACGTTTAGTATTCAGAATATACTGGATGAAGCCAGAGGGCAGCCATTTGTAATCTCAGCAGCAATTGTAAGACTGTTTCATTTCAGAGGTCAAAAATGAGTTATTTGAGCAAGCGACTTGTAATCAGAAACTAGAAGAATAAGTAGATATACAAGATCAGTTTCAAAAGCTCATGGAAAAATGAAAAGAAAATGGAATTTCCCCACACAATTTTGAAGTCCCCTCATGTTAAAAGACAAGACATGGCATTTTAGGGCTGATGTCCGAGCATGATGAGGGTGGGAGTGGGGAGTGAATGATGCAGGTGAGGCAGGCAGGGATCTTAAGGGCCCAGGGCAAGCAGTGGGAATAGTGGTATGGTTGATTCCATGAGTGTCTTACAAGATGTCCTTGAATACTGAGATGGAAATTGACTGATGAATGCAAGAAGAAGCTGGAAGATGTCACAAAAAGTTGGTACAGTGACTACTCAAGCAGATCCACCAAGGCAAGTTCATTTTCTGCTCAATTTTGCTCAAATGAAGCTGACCATCTTTTGACTGGAGCCGTGGTGAGGGGGTGATTACAAGTTGGGCTGCCATCCGCCAGGTCTGAAGTTGGAAACTCTCAGTCAGAGGGGAAAGATGGGGCTTTCTACTCCCTTAAACAGTTATACTCTAAGAAACACAGGGCAGTGCTTCCCTGACCTACAGGGTCACTAGGCATCGACATGAACTCTATGACAGCGAGTGTGTCCCCGTCTATCTTTCTTTCTGACTTCCCATTGGCCATAAAGGTTGTTTCCATAGCCTGATACTTCTTACTGTGATTTTACTTTGCCTCTAATTTACTCTTCTTTCTAATACTTCCCCCTCTTAATTTCTATTTACATCTAAAGGCATAATTTTCAACAGACATTGAATAAAAATTAGGAGCATATAGGAAGGGACTTCAAAAAGTTCATGTACAAATGGAATTAAAATATAATGGCATATTCTCACCAACTTTTGAAGTCGCCTTGTACATTGAAACTTAAAACAAACAAACAAAACTTCTCCATAAATCACATCTTCTGGCAAATGTTAGCTCTTGGTACCTGGATCGTTTTCTTTCATATCTAGCCTCTTTGTTGCTGATATACTTTTGAGAAATGCATCCCTCAGCTTATTGTTCTGAGCGCTTTGAAGTCACCGTGAATCAAATAAAACTAGCTTGATGGCAAACTGCCAGGATAATTTAAGCAACTTGTGAGGGAAGATATGTTTTTTCCTCTATCATTTTAATCCGCCAAGGTCACCACAAGAAAGGTGAGAAGAGGCATAGTTAACGATGACTGACTCCCAACAAGAGCTCTCACACTCCCAAATCCCAGTGTAAAATTCCTAGTAGCCCGATTCCACGAGCCAGCGCCAGTAGGACTCCACTGCCAGCTGAAAAGCTGGTGTTTTGAACTCACCACTTTGCAGGAGAAAAATGCGGCAATCTGCTTCTGTACAGATCACAGCCTTGGAAAGCCTAAAGATTGCAGCGGTGGAGACTACGCAGCGCCTTAGTCCTAGGAATGCTGGGAGTCAGAACTGACTCCGTGGCCATTTTGTTTCTTCTCCCCCCCCCTGCTTTGTGACCTTTCTAGAAGAGAACTAGGAAGCAATTGCATTTACTCTGTGACTTTGATAGTACAAAGACTGGGCTGAATCAAGAAATGAAGTGTTGGAGAACCCCTCTTTAATTGAGTTCAGCCATCTAATGTGTTTATGATGAACAAAATATGCACTATGTAGAAGAATTTCCTAGAGGACATCGGAATCTTTTTTTTTGATGGCAAGGTGAAGTTATCGTGGCTTCTGTGTCTTATCTTCTCCCCTTTCTTGGTCCTTGCTTCCTATGTTGGAACACACAATAGGCTCTACCTTAAATGAGGCTAAGTGTTTAAACGGCTGTGCCCCCAGTACAGACTCCTGTCTGCATTCATCACATTATGCGCACTGGGCAGAGTCCCTGCCTATCTGCTCGAGCAGAATGCATTTCCCGGTGAATCGGGGGTTGCATCTGGCCCCTTTGCCAGGCACCATCGTTGCGGGGTTTTCTTTTTTTTTTTCCCCTTTCTTTTTTTTAGATGGCAGATAAATCATTTCTTTCAGAATGGATAAAAAATGGCCCCTGCTCTTTGGGAGCAGAATACTCCCAGATAATTCCATGTTTACACTATAAACTATACCAGTCAATTGCACATTCAAGTTTAGATTTGGGCCAGATTTATGCCCCTGAGAAAGTCTTATTTTTCCATGATTTAGACAAAAAGAGAAAATGTGTCTGAGCCGCATTACCCAGCCTAATTTATATGAAACTGGGATTCTGCCACCTGGAGTTTTGGGGCTGCTCTGTGAGACGTGTCTGGTTTGTGACTAAAAGAGCGAATGGGGAGGCGTTGGCGGCAGAAAGGGGGCCAAGATTGCCCACTTGAAAGGAGAAAGCCATCCCAGCCAACTGAATGGGGCATGCACAACCAGCTGGGGAGGGAGGCCTTTTCATTGTGATTACATTATCATTGCTGGGTCCAACCAGAACACCCCCGCTCCTCAGGGCACGCTTGGTTGCTATGATCTCTTCCTGGGGGCCCAGGAGCATCTCCATCCTAGCCGGACAGGCCTGAGCTGCTCAATTATCAAAGCTTCCAGCGTTTGATCGCCTAGACTTCCGAGTGGCACCTGCGTAAAAGTCTGTGGGAGAAAGCGGACAATGCGGAGCTCCTCTCTCTGTCACTGTCTGTGGGGGACATCACAGGGCCATTTCTGCCTCTTTTCCTGCCGCAGCCCCCAGCTCCGTTCCCTGACCCCCAAACTGGTTGCTCATTCAGTTGATTCTGGCTCATGACAACCCCATGTGTGTCAGAACAGAGCTGCGCTCAATGGAGTTTTTAAGCGCGGATTTTTTTCAGAGAGAAATCGCCAGACTTTTCTTTTAAAGCATCTCTGACTGGCCTTGAAACTCAACCTGCCTGCTCACAGCTGAACAATGAACAGTTTGCACCAACCAGGGGCTGCATTTACTGGCCCATTACACAGGGTCACGATAAGTTTTATTATGACAGTGAGTTTGAGTTACTTAAACAACAGGAAATGGCCGAGCCATTTTGACTTTACCTTGGAAAAAATTCCCTTTCCACAGCCCCAGGGGGCTCTTGGACTGCTTCTTGGTATTAAAATGGACCCCGTCTCATCTGTACAGCTCACAGACATTTGTCGTCGTTGTTGTTGTTCGCTGTCGTCAAGTCAACCCCTGGACTCAGGGTTTTATTGGCTGATTTTTCGAAGGTGAACACCAGACCTTCTTTCTGTTTGGGAAGCTCTGCTGTAACTTACAACTTGCAAAACTCTCCTAATGGACGATTCACCAGCAATTGAACACAGGTCTCCAGAATGGAAGGTGAGAATTATTGCTGCGGAAACACCATCGCCCTCTCTCAGCAATTGAGGGCTCCAAAAGGTTTGGCAGAGATTTTGTGAGCATTCATTCTTGCCAGTTTCGGATACAGTGATGAATGAGACAGGCCTGCTTCTTGCTTCAAAGAAGTTTACACTTTAGTGGGAAAGAGAAGCATGAATCGAATCATCACCGTATGAGAAGGCTTCAAATAATTCGTGGAAAAATGCAGTGGAAAGATCGTGTATTTCCCCCACAAACTTTTGAGCTTCTTTGAATGAGTATGACTCGAGGTCTGCTCTAGCATGTGGTGCGGGTCATGGCAGGGGTTCCCAAGAACAGACATTTAATCTGAGAACAGAGGGGTCAACAGAAGCTTGAATGCTAGTCCTGGAAGGGCTACCCCTTGCCCTGATGGGGACAATGACCTGTCCAAGGGCACACTATGAACTCTCAGTATCCAAGGTAGTGCTTGAACACCAAGGGTTTGCAGTCAATAAGAGCTGGTCTGATGCCCAATCTGCTCCTTAGCATCACCTCATCTTGTCCAGTCTCTGGGTCCTCATCGGTGAGGCCAGGATTAGAACAGCTGCTTCCATGTTGGGATACTTGGAGACATAACTGAAACAAGCACTATAGCAGAGCTTACATGTCTAAGCACTACATTTATGAAAGGCTATGGTTTACAGTGGAAGCTCTAAATCTAGTTCTGAGTTTTCTCCTGAGTTCAGCCTCCACTGAATCCCTTCTGGCAGTGTGACTAGCTTTGACCTCAGGCAAAGTACGTACAGGATGGATTGCTGCCACGGCCCTCGCAAGTCTTGGGAGAATCTCATAGCCTTTAGGGATTTGCTTGGGCAAACCATTAATGGAAATTTGGGGGCTGAGGTCATATCATCTTCATACGACACACTCTGACTGCTTTGGTCAGAGGACACTGTAGCAGTCTTGTAAGCTCTTCTGTCTGGCATAACTGGGTTCCCAGTCCTGAGCCCTTTCCAGTGTCTGTCATCCAACCTGTAACTGGTATGTATTGACTGGCCATCATTCTTGCTTTCTGACAGTTCCCTTTGCCTTCCTTCTTCCTTTAGCTCTGTCAACTCTGGGGCTCCATCACAACCTTTGACACGTAGAAAGATTAGGGAGGGAGGCAGTTGTCTCCATCAAATACCTGTGCTAAACAAAAATTAGCCAACCATGCCACCATAAAGAGGTCTGAAGAAATCCGGCACACATTAGACACCTACAGGGACAAGTCACCGCTGGGCATGCTCAGACCAAGGTCATGTAGGCACAGGTGAAGGTCAACTGGGCATGCACACTAGATACCAGCAACATTGTTTCCCACATCCACCTGAACTCAGCCACTAAGAACAGCCAATACCTTCACCCACACCCCCTCAAGTGGGGGTAGTAGTGGGTACACAGCAGAGATCAAGGGCAGTTGCTTTCTTGGTGGGGTGCTCCTTCCACGTGGGTTTTCAAATCCTCTGAAGCGGCCATCGTCAGCGGACTCGCACATTTTCCAGACATCGTGATTGCTACCTGAGACTGTATTACCCGAAACTTCCCTTTCCCTCATAAAAGTTACTGGAGTTATAAAAGTATTTCTGCCGTGTGACTTCTTTAAGCCTTGAGAAGCAAGAACCAGGGAGAACCATCCCAGCAACCGAACACCTGAAGTTAATGGTCTCCATCATCTGTTTGATGTGCCCTTGTCTTGGCTTGTCCTGTGTATTCTCCTTAAGTTATCTTTTAGAATTGACACTTGTGGACCGTGAAAACTTGCACAATGCTTGGGGGTCCTGCCGTCATGGTCAGACTACTTGCTCTTAGAGCGGCGACAGTTTCACAGAATCAGCTGTTAGGACTGGACGCCCACTAAGAAATCATCTTGATTATCTCTTCCCTTACGAGGTGGGGAAACTGAGGCCTGGATGAGGTAGGTTCTTTCCACTAATTATCAGCTGCCACCCCTTCAGAGGAGTGCTAGTGGCATAGTCGTTATGAGTTGGGTTGCCAACTGCAAGGCCAGGAGTTAGAAACCACGATTCCCTCTTCAGGAGGAAGAGTAAGTCTCATAATCTAGAGTTACAGTCTGGGGAACACACAGGAGCAGTTCTCCCCAGTCCTATAGAGCTCCTGTGAGTCAGCATCGACTCAATGGCAGTGGGTTGGTTGGGGGCTTGGTCCTTTTAGAATGTCAATTGCTCTGTGCCATTCCGCACCCTCTGCTCACTCGGCTGACTTAGCAGGGGAGCCAAAATGTATTTGTGAAAAGCTGAGAGAGAGAAAACCCTTTACCACCCTTCGACCTCTTCCTAGGGGAAGCAGAGGAAGCTGAGATTTTTCAGTATCCTCTGAAACGGAATTGTGTCACTTCTTACAAGACAGAAACGACAGAGGCAGTCAGCCAACCCCCCTCAAAATCACTTACCTTGGAGTCCATTCTGACTCATTGGGACTCTGGCGAGGTATAGAGTAGAACAGCACCCCATAGGGTTGTATTTATTTATTTTTTAAATGGCTGTGGCTGTTCTGAATCGGATTGCCAGACCTTTCTTGCAAGGCACTTCTGGATAGATGTGAACTGCCAACTTCGTAGCCAGGCACTTAACAGTTTGCACCAGCTAGGGAACTTGCAGCAAGCCAGAGGGCACTTTTAAAGGCTACTTTTCTTACTGACACAGCTAAGTGTCTTCTAGGCTCCTTGCACGATCCCAAAGCTCTTCTCACAACCGCAAGTCTTTCCAGAATGCAGTGGGGTTCTGGGATGAATTATAAGGTCCATTTACGTGTATGGCTACAATGCAATGATTAAAATGGTTTAGATTCCTTAAAGAAGACATGATATAAGGATGAAAGATGTTTGGGTATACCTGGTGAAATCCACTTCTTTCCCCAGCCCTTTAGAGACCCCAGCCCCAGTTAGGCACAGCCATGTACTATTTAATTGAAGGTTTGGAGGTGCTTTGGACCTTTTAGAGTGGGCCAGGTTTTTAATCAGCTAACCAGAATGCAAATAATGTTGTAATTCTAATTCCTTTACAAATGGCATTTTAGGGATGGACAGTAGGGGTGCTAGGTTAGTCCACAAGGGACAGAGGGGGTGGGGTAGGGGGCGGGGGTGGGGCAGCTGGGTGAGGCTCCTCTGAAACACTTACTTGGGAACCTACTCAGCCAGCAGCCTCCCAGGCCCGTTTGTAGAGCCTTTTCAAATCTCAGAGAGCCAACTTCCGAGCCTGTGATGGGGACATTGCTCACAAGGGTTGTTTATCGGCAATTACCCTCAAAGGCCTTCCTGTAATTAACCCCAGCTTCACGGACACTGCTATTTGCACATTGGTTCCCTGCTAAATACCGCCTGCCTCCTTGCCTTTATTCCTTGGGAAGATGAGTCACAAAAAGAACTGGCTTATCTCAATTCAGTTTTTAACTAGCTTTTGTCCCCCCAAAATATTCAGCACTGATCCTTCCATCTCAAACTAGGCACTTCCCCTCAATCTTCAACTTAAAAAAAAAGAACATGTCTTCCTTTCAGCGTTTACATATTCTTCCTCTCCCTCCCAAAGCCTGTCAAGCATTCAGGATGTAAGAGAAGCAGCATCAAAGCCCTGGAGAGTCCTCCTCCCTTATGGAAAGTGTGCCCTTCCCCTGTCTGATCACTGACTCAGAACCACAGAGCAGCCAGGCTCAGGATGGGGCAGAGGAAGGGCCGAATAAGCCGAGACCCTGCTCTGCAGCAAAGGGTGAGACAAAAGTCCAGCATTCGACAGGGCTTCACTCCTCCCTAGACCCTCTTTCCCCTTTGGGGATAATTGCTCCATATAATCTGAATTTACCCAAGGCAGAGAGGGGGGTGGCTGTGGGGAGCCAGCACTCCCACCCTGACCCTATCAACTAGTAACTCCAACTCAGGGAGATTGGTCAGGAAGCAAATCCCATAACAGGCTAGTCTGAATTCTACTCTCCTGGGTGCCCCAAGTGCATTATTCCTTGTACTGCTTTAGAATATTTAGTTGGCAGGTAGCAGCCACAGGCTTAAGACCTGTGGACGTTCATGTGACCATTCTTGCAGGGCAGACTTTGTGGATCAAAAATAGCCCTGGCATCCCGCCTCCACCCCCTCCCCTTCTGCCTCCATTAGGGATGAATGAGCATCACATCTGTTTCTTTTCTTGATGTAAAGCAAGAGTCCGACTTTAAAATGGGGACAGACCCGCACACACCTGGGTGGTCTCTAAATTAGAAAAAAAAAAAAAGGTTTTGCCAGAGTTCCTCATTCGGTCCCTGTAGCCTCAATTCTTTTCATTGCTCCCCAGACCTGTAGGCTGGGGGACATGTGTTGGGGGTGGATTCTGAAGGAGCGGCAACATGGGCCCTTGTGGGAGCATTTTCCTCCCTTGCTCTCCTCAAAGAAGACCAGCACTCTCTGGGCAGGAAAAAAGCAGGGCATGTTTTCTGGGGACAAACAACATAGCGGCTGCAGCAATGTACTCCAACATGGGAGCAAATGTGAGGATGGCGCGGGGCCAGGCGTGGTTCTGTCCTGCTGTGCACTGGGTCACTGCGAAATAGAACTGACCTGAGGCACCCAGCAGCACCAAACACAGCAGGAAGACCCTCAACCAGATGGCCTGGCACTGTGGCTGCGGGAATGCGCTGCAACATAACAATTGTGAGGGTGCCCCGAGACCCAGCAGTGCTTTGTTCTATTGAACATATAGGCTTGCTATGAGTCAGCACCTAACACCCGTGGCATAGACATTTAGACATATGTCCATGCTATACACTCAGAACCTCCAACTGGCTGACACTGCATCGATTCCCACTCAGAGATGCTCTGCAGGACAGAGGAGAACTGCACCTGGAATTTCCAAGGTGATCAATCTTTGAGACCAGGAAGCCTCGTCTTTCTTCTGAAGCGCGGCTGGTGGGTTTGAACTTATAGTGCGTAGCCCATAGTAACCACCAGAGCCATTTTGAATAATCTATATTGTATATTTAATCATCTATATTGTATAAAATATAGATGTATGTATACATTTATGTATATGTATATTGTGTAAGATCTATATTGTATAAATCTATAATTTGGCCACACAATCAAACTCTTTGATATAAATCCAATTCATAGTTGTTTTACTGAGTTTATATTTTCTAAGTTTACTGAGAGTACTAATTCATTCTTGACTGGTAAGAGTAAATTCAGCAGGGATCACAGATGCGGGATATCAGTGTTTATCTTTTAAAATTTTTAAAAGAAATCAAGAAGTTTATTATGTGAGGGTATGTTGATAAGAATTATTATTACCTATATCATTGTGATTGGTTCCCCCTCTCTCCCCCCACCTTCCCCTTCCCCTCCTGAAATCACTACATATAAAACACACACACACACCCAGGAGAGGATGAACAACAGAAAAAGTGGGTGAAGGGAGACAGCAGTCTGTGCAAGACATGAAAAAAAATTATAACTTATCAAGGGTTCATGAGAGAGGGAGGGAGGGAGGGAAAAATGAGGAGATGATACCAAGGGCTCAAATAGAAAGAAAATGTTTTGAAAATAATGACGGCAACATATGTATAAATGTGCTTGGCATAATGGTGTGAGTTGTTTATAAGAGTTGTAAGAGCCCCCAATAAAATCATTTATTTTAAACTGACAAAGAAAAGAATTATTATTTCCTGGAATCATGAATTTTAAAATGACATTTAAAAATATTTATTAAGACTATCTTTTCCACAAGCTGCCTCCCCTCCGTTGTCAATTATCTAACGGATAGCTAAGCACCGGCTTACCGACTCATCTTGTCGTGCGCAGTTGCACGTTCTTTTCATCACAGTAAAGATTCTGCTTAGGTCTCGCTGACAGCTGTCTCCCTCCCAAACCCACAGCATCTTCCTATGGAATCAAGTTCTCTTTTTCAATTTATAGTCCCTGGCAGGACCAGAGACTCCTGTGAGTAAGCATGAGCCTCCTTGTGCTTTTTTCCTAATCTGTGGTAAATAGCCTTGCAGATTTCCACCGCAGATGTGAAAAACACCAAGCCAACTTGCCATCCACTGGATCTGAGATGTTGGCCAGCAGGGCCCGAGCCACAGAGTTGTTTCAGAAACCTTCTGTGTATTGTGCGTGTGTGTGTGCGTGTGTGTGTGTGCGTGTGTGTGTGTGTTTCTTGTTTTTACACCAAAGAGAGTGATGAGAGAAATTTTGTCTCTGGCCACAACAGTGGTGTGATTCAGATCCCAGTATTTATAGAGGCAAATTAGTTTAACCAGCAGCATACTAATGCGGCAGACACCAGCTCCTGGGCCAGCGATTGTGTAGCAGGAGTTGGGGGTGGGGAAGGAGTATTTCTCCACAAGATGGTCAAAAGGGACTGGAGACCTCGCTGTGGCCTCTTCAGGGCAGAGTAGCATCTCAATAATTCATTTGAGGAAGAAATTTGGTAGGTTCTTAGTGCATGACCCAATTGGGAGCTCCTTTGCCTGTGAATTCCAGAGGTCTCCCTTAAGAAAGCAAGGGCCTTATGTGCCAGGCTTACTTTGTGGCCAACAAACCCTGGGAGATTAAAAGGGCAGGGGCAGCACAGTCAAACTTTTGCACAGAAACTATTTTCAATACATGTGCAGCAAAAAGGATCCACAATACTAGAATGTACATTTAGCCCTGCTTTACCTGGAAAAAAAGTTCCTTTACTGTTTCTGATCTTTCACTGGAAGTTTGGTTTTTTTTTCTGCGAATCTAATTTTTCCCCCCAGAATTTCTATTCTAACTTTGGAACTAAGTCAATGCCAGGTAGGCTCTCTGGCATCTCTGCCCCCACCTGCAACCCAGGTTGCCGACCCCCACCCCTCTTTTAAGCTCCCTGACCCCCACCCTCCCACCTAATTCCCACAAGCCGGATCTTCCTCTGTCAACAAGTCTCTGTACCTGCTGGTTTACTCAATCCTTTTGCTTCTCAAATCCTATTTAATTTTTGCATTTCCTGATTTTTATCTTGGGAAAACAAAAGCCATCTGCAGTTAGTTAAGGAAACAGCTGAGGGATCCTGGCAGGTAGAAGCCTTGCAGGTTTTCAGTCTCAAATGGTGAGACCAGGGATGTAGAGGGTCAGGTTGCAGTGACTTCTGCACCTCCCAGTTTCCTCCCTTCTGCCTGCCCTGCTGTGTGTGTGTGTGTGTGTGTGTGTACACACACTCCTGATCCCCCTTGCCCCCCTCTCACCTAGTGTCCCCTCTACTTTCCACAGCTGTGTTTCTAATCAGTAGAAGATACATCTTGTTTGGAGTCAACACTCCTTTTCTGGGCGCATTCTTAACCTCCTATCTTATGCATGGATCACTGGTTAGCTTAGAAATGCACAGGCACAAAGGGGAAGCTGACATGTGAGGTTTGAAGGCCATAATGGCTGTTTATCAGCCTAATCCATCACGTTTAGTGGACACCTCCATTTTTGTCCCTCTGAAAAGGTATAAATAATAAAATGGGATAGGGCCAGCTCAGAGGTGCCTTGGTAAATATTTTAACTATTTACAAGATGGCACCAATAACAAAAGAAGCATCTGTAGCAGCCACAGAGGGGCCCCCAGTCATTAACAGAGCCCCAGATGGTTCCTACCATTCAACTCACAAAAGCAGGTCTTGATGACAGAGCTTTTGTAACATCGTTTACATTTTTTCCGTTGTGATCATCTGAATTTGTGATGTTCTGAATGTGTCCTCCTTTTTCTACACCTACCAGCCCTTCTAAAGAAAATCTCCATAAGTAGCCTTTCCACCCCCCAAGAAAAGAATGAGACGTTGGAGGAAGATGGCAAATGAAGGATTCAATGCCCAATTCAGAGACAAGTTTGAACAATTATAAACCGGGCTTTCTCAAAGTCCAAATATTGACAAGGGTCCACTCATTCTGTAGCTGGGTTCAAGGTTAGCTTTGGGCAAACAACCCAGTTAAGCCCCCACAGTGCTGTGCCTTCTCACACCCAGTGCATGAATATCCTTCATGTAATTTGACTTTTCCCTGTAGCACCAAGAGAAAGAAACAGGAGCCCAAGGAACCTAAAGATGACTAAGAGTTAAAAAGGCATTTCTTCTTGGAGGACCTTCTGTCTGGACTCTGAAGGCAAACAGGCCGGGAACACTTGGAAATCTCTCAAAATAAAAGAACACAATAGAATTTTGTGAATCCACAACTGGAGGTGAAAGGGTGGACACATTTGGTTGGGAATTGGGGTATATCTGAATTTGAGTCTCAGCACCTGTGGGACCCTAAGCTAAAGATATCTGTATTTTAATGTCCACCCTACAGAATTGTAAAAAGGCAGAATATTAATATTCTGATTTTCCAAGCATGACTGATAATTAAATGAGATATGGAGAGACTTCAAAAAGTTTTTGGAATCATTTCTTAGCTTTTCATTTGGTTTTCCCATGAACTTCTGGAAGCCGCTTCATATGGTTAAGCACCTGGTTGCGAATCAAAAAGTTGGTTTTTGCACCCACTGAGAGCTCAGATAAAAAGAGTCGGTGACCTGCTTCCATAAAGATTACAGTAAAGAACATCCTAGGAGGGAGCTTTGAAATATCCACAGAAAATAATCCATTATTTTTAATCCCATTTTTCCACAAACTTTAAGTCCCCTTTTATGGGATAGTTCTTCACAGAGTGACTGTGGGTTGGGATCTACTCGCCGGCACTAACAAAAACACAACATTATAGTAAACCTAAGGATGTAATAAAGGTTGTTACAATTAATCCCAATAAACTTATCAAATACTCTCTCTCTGCACACACAATGATGAGGCAGAGAACAATTTCCCTTCCGACACATTAAACATCAATGGCCTTTGAACGTTCTCTTCGGAGGAAATAAAATAACTTGTGGTTGATCACTGGGTATTCAAGAAATCCAAAAATGTCCATTTCTTTTCCAGAGGCTCTCTTTAATTTCAGAGCTCCCAATTTCCAAATTTTGTCAATAAAATTAACAGCCTCCTTTTGAGTGGAACATCACACCTCCAAATGAGCTCAAGCTGGCTCAGGGATTGTCCTTCGGAATGTGCGATTTACATTTCACAGCTCTGCGCCAAGTAATGAATGAATCGGAGCTCGTAAACAAACGCTCCTTGCTTCCCTTGTCCCGTGGCCCCCAACGTCGGCTGTGTCTGCGAAGGAAAATATTTATCCTGTTTGTGTGGCGCTCGATCCCTGAATGGCCCACCAATAAAAGGACGCCATAAAGGGCATTTTCACAGCTGAGCTCGCGATTTAATAAACAGATGCAAACACAAGGCCTTGGAGGTCAACAATTAAAAATAAACTAGCCAAGTTTCTCCTTGGAATTCTCCATCTCTATAAAGTCAAAAGACCAGGCTCCCACAGCTGGGGCCGGATAGTAGGAGGGGTGGGAAAGGTTTCCTGATCCAAAGGCTTTGGAGGGTAGAGAAGCACCGAGCAGAGCAGGGTGCTGTACCTGTTCTAAATGATGGGTCCCGCAACCCCCTCCAACGCGATAAATAGAAACATTGAAAACCGATAAAACACAACTCATGGACCCAAAGTGCCCTGGAGAATTAAATAGGAACTCCATCGACAGAAAGTGCTACAAGTCGATTTCTATTTCCTGTGCCAAAGACAGGACGTTTGGAACAAATGATCCGAGGAGGTGGAATATCAGGGGATCATGTATTTATATGTCCACTGAAACCTAGTCGCCATGGATGACCTCAGTGGGATTTGAAATACCAGATGCATAGCTTTCAGCATCACAGCCACACAAATGAACACAGATGCTGGAACCTCGCCCAGGATGCTCTCTCATCACTGCTCCAGGTAGAGCTGGTCACCAGCAGGGCATCCTTGGTAACTCCATCCTACCATGGGCCCAATGTGGGCACTCCGAATTCACCCCTATGTGCCCCATGTTCCTGTTAAAATGGGCAACCATAACACCTGGCTAGAAGAGCGGGCTAGGATTCAGTGAGGTTGTTCATATAAAGCTCATAAACTAGTGTTTACAAAGAGCAATGACCCAGTAACACTAGTACTTTTTAATTCTCATTTGTGTTGTCTTAGATGCTCGTGTCTTCTGCTGGGCTAGAGAATGCTGCTGTATGTAGCAGGTCACACGCACCTAATCTGAAGTGTGTTGATGTCTCATAAACCAGCCCTTTTGACATGCTCACCCGCAAACCATCCCACATGCCTACACAGCTACTGCCAACAGACTCTTCCACCTCCACTGATAAGAGTGGAAATGAAGCATGAGTTTCCAGATTACAGGTTGCCATTGGGAGACCCCCCACCACCACCACCACCAGGACCCATCTGCATGGCAGGAAGAGGGGAGCCATGTGTCTCAGAACTGGCCACCTCCAGCTTCTCTTTCGTGTCAGCTTTAGGACTTCAGAGTCACCCCTTGCATCACCAAGGTCAGCTACATCGATGAAGACTTTTCTGCCAAGTGTCTGATGTCCCTGGTCAGAAATTGCTTGGAGTCTTTTCTCCACCCAGGGATGGCATCTAAGTGAAACTCCCAAGTAGACTTGTATGGGTTGGCGGGGCTCCTACATTGCCATGCAGGAGAAATGAGAAGGGTTCCACATTGCTTTTGGGGGGGACTTGAATGTTTCCTGATGGTTCAAGTGGGCAGTGTTAGTGGCCTTCTGTGTGAGAAAGAAGGATGACTCAAGGTGAACGCACCTCCTATGCAGCCACCGCTCATCTCTGTGGAACAGACTTCGAGACCTGGGGATCCTTTGCTGCAAGTCACTCACTGAAAATCCTGTGGCTGTCAAGTTGGATTAACAACTGATAACTGGAAGAGCACAGGACTGGGCAACATTTCTACTTTTGTTGGGAATAGGGTCACCATGAGTCGGCTCGACTCCACAACTGGTCACAACAACAACAAGGGGATAGGTAGTCAGGTCCCGCTCCCCACTGAATTGGTTTCAATATAGATCACACCTCAACATAAGGAGGACAAGAATTCTCACATCTGAGCAGTGAGCAACATTAGGATAAATGGGAAAAAGAAGAGATTTGTGAAAGATTTCATCTTTGTTGGAACCTTAGTCAATGTCCATGAAAAGACGTATTGCATTGAGAAAAACTCCTACAAAAATTTGTCTTTAATGTGCTAAAATGTAGTGATGTCATTTTGAAAAGTAAGGCGTGCCTGACGCAAGCCACGGGGTTTTCAACTGCCTCCATATGCAGACAAAAGGTGGACAATAAGTAAAGAATTCAGATTGAGCCATTATGCTAGAGGCAAAGAGCATTAACTATATTATGGATTGCCAGATGAATGGACAAATCTGTGTTGGGAGAAGTCTACCCAGGCGTTCCTTAGCAGTGAGGATGTTGAGACTTTGTCTCACCTACTTTGGACATATTTACATATCCAGGGACCGGTCCCTGGATAAGGACATTGTTCTTGGGAAAATAGAAAGTTAGCTAAAAAAAGGGAAAGACTCTCAATAAGGTGGTTGGTACAAGGCTGCAGCAATGAGCTCACACATAGGAATGATGGAGAAGATGGCCACGGACGGAGCAGTGTTTATGCCGTGCACGGCACAGCTGCAAGTTGGAGCGGACTCTAACAATAACTTACCAGCAATCCTGATTGTTCAGTGATACTAGTTACAGCTTTTAATCCAAAAGTCTGTGTGTACAACTTATACATTTTATTATGAATTTTATGAATGATCATTGTATCTTAATATCATCCAAATATGTTACAGACACAGAAGTAATTCTTGTTTTCCTCTGAGGCATATGAACAATCTACTTCACACCAGCAATTGATTTTACTTTGCTTGGCATTTTCAGAACCCTTATCTAGGCTACTCTTTATTGAGGAGTTTGAGTTGGGGTGCATGTCCCTCATTATTGACAGCAAGCTTGCTGTTATTTTGTCTAATGAATTATGGAAAATGACATATGCCACTTTAAAACAGAATGTTTTCAAAACAATCTGGCCCGGCAATTTTGTTTCTCTTACCTCAAAACAAACCATTTCATAACTAAATTTATAACTAAGTCATTCCATACTTAAAAGGAATCTTTTCAAATTGAGCCATGTCTTTATCTAAATTCAGAATTGTGATGGCAAGGACCAGAGACACAATTGATTGAGGATAAACCTGTAACATGAGCAAGAAGTTGAAGTCTGGTGTCATGAAATACTGAGAATTTAAGGATGACTATGACAGAATAAGCCTAACTATACATGGATACAAAGCTATGGATCACATGTTTGCATGTAATGACATTGCAAAATCCCTATAACATCTCTAAATATTTACTCAAAATTATCAATATCGCTCAGATACTTACTTAAAAGGAGTTTTTAGGCTAGCAGTGATTATCACCAAAGTTTGGCTTCTGGTACACACGCACTCACACACACACACACACACACACACACACACACACACCTAATAAAATCACACCCTTAGGAGCCTATTCATACAAAGGGAAAATTTTCAGAATCGGAAATTCTAGGAAACATAGAAGAAATTAATAATTATTGTTTGGTAGTGTGGAGGCATGGAAGAAGCTGGGGCGTGGACGTGTATGCACTGAACTACTAAGCTCAAGGTCAGCAGAGCAAGGCCACCGGCTGTACTTCCTCAGAGAAAAGTGAGGCTCAGAAATCCGGAGGAGCAGTTCTACTCTGTTCTAGAACCATCATGAGTAAGAGTCGACTCCGTGGCAATAATTTTGTGCTTGTTTGGAACAAGTTAGGAGAACGGAATAAGAACACTTTCCAAGAGAAAAATGATACTAGTTACATTTTTATAGAGTGTCAATATTTGCTTTACTTTCTTCTGGTTCTTCCATTCTCGGTGCTCTGGTTTCCTGCTCCCTCCTCATCTTTGCCGTAAGTGTTGATCTTTGATACTACACAGATAGCTTTATATTTGAACATTGTATTCTTAGATAATAACTTATTTTTTGTGTGTGCCAATCGATTGTTTCCCTAAAGGTCACCCTAAGGGTAGTCTTCGTTCAAAGTTTAAAGATCATCTAAAACTGATAGGGAGGGCCTGGTGGCACAGTGGTCCGAGTGTTCCGCTGATGACTAAGAAGCTGGCCGTTGGAACTCACTAGCCACTCAGCAGGGACATATGTACCGTCTGTATTTTCTCCCTAATCTATCAGGCCCTGACCAGAATGGTTGTTGCTGGTAACTGGGCACCATGTAGTGCTTTCGGTCTCGGAGCAAAGGAAAGATAGCTGTCTAGGCATTATCCTAGTAGAGAAGTTTCCTCGCTGAGACTTTGGTTCCTTTGTTATACTTTCATTCTTGTTGAATAGAGACTGATCCCTACATCTTAGATGAAAAGTAGACATTTTCAGTTTTAATTAAAATTTTTCATTTATATAATGAATGATATAAAAAACCCAAGTTGTCGTATACAAAAATGACTAAAATGTAAGCATATAACAAATAATTGCAAAGCTGATGCCTGGATGACTAGTCTATGTTGAGATACAGCAGTCTCTACTTCCCAAACACACTCTATTGTCATAATGCACAGGACTTCAACAGTCTGACTTTTCTCATCATACTTTTCCCGCTTTACTTTATGGTTTGACCACTTATGTAAGCAGGGATGAAGACTATAGCTTGGCATTGTCAGTTCTGAGCTTCAGAGCCGATTGATGTTATACTGATTCACTTGTGCTTTTCTTGTCCTTTTGGCTATTGCTACTGAGCACAACGGTCTGCACCGTGCCCATGACCAGATTAACATCAGACCATTGTGCGCAATAGGGTTTCACAGACCGAACCTCAGACGTATACCATCCGGCTTCTCTTTCCACTTCACCTTCATCTGGAAGCACTTCTGAAAACTTCTCGGTGACATAGCAACATACACGCCTCCGCTGACAGATATTAGTAGCTGTGGATGACGGGGACGGGCCTGGAACTGAACCTGATTCTCACATGGAAGGGAAGAATTCTAACACTGGCTTGGTTCTGCATTAGGGAGTGTTACTGAGCGTTTAATCCTATCATCAACTTTCATGGTCTGTGTGAAGAGTGTCCAGCTGTATACGTCAATAATTTAGGTACTGCAGTTTGAAGCCAGCCTGTGCTTGTACAATTGCCTTTTCTCAACCGTGTTTTAAATGATGTACCATTGGCTAACTTAATGACACTATCAATAAAATTCCTATGACTCAGAGGGGTGATTGATAATATCCTCTATCATAAAAGGATAACGGTGTCTCTAAAGTGAACCAGAGACATCTATAAATCATAGATATTTGAATGGATTTGGGACTCACAATGAATTCTATCACCCATCGAAGAAAATTTGTTCTTATGATATGGCCCGCTTAATGCTTGCCCTCATGACGAGATCACTGAAGATATGAGTACTATAGCAAAATGTGATGAAGAAATCAGATGAGACCCAGCTATCAACCACCACACAAAAAAAGAGTCTGATCTTAAAGGCTTGTCTTCAAGCAAGCAGCCACCTAAGGGAGGCATCAAGAAGGTCCAGATAGAAGAACACCAACCGATGTGATCCAAGTACTGTAAATGACCAAACCCAAATCAGAAGAGGGGAGTGGTCTCAGAGCTTAAACATGAATACTTAGTTTGCAGAAGGCTAGAGCTAATAGAGAAAGCCCCCAAACCATTTGTAGGGTTCCCACAATTAAGCTGCTAGTGAGTCCCCTTTGGCCATAGTCAGCCAGTGAGCCAATTATGGCTGATGTAGTTAGGTTAAAATGTAATCGCTTATTATTTGATCTCCCTTTTGATACATTTTAAAGTTGTTTCCGTTTTTATTCTTTTATGTTTCCGTTTTGATTAAGGTTTTTCTAGGTTATGTCATTGCTATTTTTATTTTGCCTTTGTTTGTTTCCTGTTTATGTTTTTCTGTATATGAAATCCAGAAGTTTCCATAGAGATAGAAGCTGGATTGATAATCGCCTAGAGGCATGGCAGGGGAAATTGGGGAGAAATGGGGGCGAACAACAATGAGGATGAAAAAACATGCTCTGCAATTGATTGTGGCGATCATTGCATGAATCGTAATAGGGGTAAATGATTAGACTTTATGACGTGGGAAATACACACCAACACAACCATCTTAACAAGAATTCCACCACTGAACCCTCACTGCCCCTTTCTTTGATATTAATAAGTAAAATTAATCTGTTGTTGAGGAAAGCTGTGGCTCATTCATCTTTATTGCTATAATAAATTACTCTTTGGAACTATCCCCTGATTTATTTTTCCCTTCTGAGCTGGCTGACAAATGGGCTGCTTACAGTTTGGGTTTATGAAGTTGTGTGACAGTAAAGGCTTTTGGCCAGCTTGGCTGGCTAAGATTCTCCGTGGTTTGACAGTTAAGACCTAGTAATCTCCATGCTGAAATGTCTTACGGATGTGGCCCACTTCCAGTATAAGTAGACTGCTGAAAAGTATGTTTGCTTTTTGTTGGGCCTGGATCCTGCATCTGGCTCATTGACCTCCATTGACCAAAGACCCGTCTCTTTGCTTGCCAATCTCGGGATCCATCTGGTCCTGCTGTTAATCTTGGACTCATCGGCAACTGCCTAACATCTGATCCAGAGACTTGGAATTTGCTTACTTCTACAACAACTGTGTGAGTGAATTCCTTGATAAAACCTCTCTGCACGTATACATTTCAGGAGCCCTGGTGGCAGAGTGATTACACATTGGGCTGCTAACTGCGCAGTCAGCAGTTCAAAGCCACCAGTTGCTCCGTGGGAGAAAGCCAGGGCATTCTACTCCCATAAACAGTAAAAGTCTCAGGAACTCACTGGGCAGTCCTAGCAGTTCAAAGCCACCAGTTGCTCCGTGGGAGAAAGCCAGGGCATTCTACTCTCATAAACAGTAAAAGTCTCAGGAACTCACTGGGCAGTCCTACCGTGTCCTATAGGGTTTCTCTGAGACAGCATCAACTCTATAGCAGTGAGCTTTTCTTTTTACATGTATACCTATGGAGGCCTCGTGGCATAGCGTTTGTGTGCTGGATTACTAAACGCAAGGCAGTTCAAACCCACCACCGGCTCCTAGGGACAAGCATAAGGCAAACTGCATCCACGAGCATTGAGAGCCTTGATGTCATGTTGCTGAGTAGGAGTTTCCTGGATAGCCGTGGGGTTGGATTTTGCTATGTTCTATTTCTGGCTAGATATAAATATAGAAGCTTCACTAGTTTTGCTTCTCGAGAGAATCTAGCCTCAGACAGGTAGACTGCAAACACTGTTTTACAGCCGAGACTGCTGGCATGTGACTTTTCTATAGCCACGCCACTGCCAAGTGACTTGCTTGCTTATTCAAAGAGATCGACGTGGTAGCATGCCTGGTCTGAGGTAAGGTTTTAAATTACACCCCAGAATCCCTGTCATTGCCATGCGAACTAGGAGATGCTAGCTGATCTTCAAGGGGGAGAAGAGACATGTGAAACACGTTTGAGCATAGGCCAACCACAAAAGTTTGAGCATAGGCCAACCAACATCTGCTGAACTTGTGAATGTAAAATCAATAGATATGTATAATTGTATGCTACTGTGATTTTTTGTCACATATTACACGGCATTATTAAGGAAAAGACAACTGATCACAAGCAGACAAGGATCTCTATTTTCAGCTATTGAAGAAGACCTCATACATTGGCTGTTGAAACCCACTGAGGGGCTCTATGGGAGAAAGGCCGAGTCATCTGACCCCATAGAGATGCCCAATGGGCACTTTACTCTGCCGTGGGCTCACTAAGAGTCAAAGGGTGATGCCACCACACAACAACGAGGTTCTAGTAAAAAAAGTTTTCACTGACTAGTGTACAACTCCATTTCCCACTCAAAGCCTGTCATGACTACCTGATGCCCACTAAATAAAGCCCCGATCCCTGCACATCCAACTCCTTTGCTGCTTCAATACACACTCCCTTTACAGCATGTCTACTGGTATGTAGCCAGATAGTTTAGTTTGAAACTCTAAGATTTATATATCCTAAGTGCAAAGATATCTTTTCTGAAATTAAAGCAAAAAATCACTGCCACTGAGGCTGTGCTGACTCATAGTGGCCCTACGGTCCTGGGAAGCACTGCCACTGTGCAGTCTGAGGCTGTAACTCTTTATGAGAGTAGCAAGCCCTGTCTTTCTCCCGTGGAGTGGCTGGTGGTTTGGAACCACTGACCTTGTAGCACCATGGCTCCTTGAAATTGATTACAAGACATCAATAGGCTCTTATTTCAGCGACAATAGTGATACTGTTCCAGATTTACTTCTTTTTTCATCCCTGGGATGAGGAATAGCCATCGGGACCTCCATCCTTCCGCTAATACTATCCTCAGAAATTAAGCAAGAGAGCTCTTGGATTGTATCCTTAATCAGGGGAAACAATTTTCTTTCCAAAGTTATAACAGATAAAAATGTCCTGATGAAAGTCAATCCAAAGAGAGATTCTCTGTTACAAGACTAGTTTCTTCATCTTCTACCCTCGCATTAAATATTGTATAACACAATTTATTTTAGAATTTGTAAGGGGCCATCTATAGGTTCCTGTTAGCTGAAAGATTAGTAGGTCAAGCTGAATGATAGAAGTACTTGCAGAGATAAGCCTGAAAATCCATTTTGGAAAGCTCAGAGCTCTACTCTGCACACACAGGGCCCGAACAGAAAAGATAAAAACTAAGGTACCCTGTATAAAGTAGACACACTGTAAGAAACTGTAATATCTCAGAATCTCGAGCACAAAATTCCTCCCTGCAATGACTGTATAGACTTGTTGAAGAAGCTATTTCAATATCACTAAGTCTAATACAAACACGTCCTTTTACAAGATGTTTAATACTGAACAGATTATAAACACCTTGTATCTATATTCTTGCAACTGACCTGCTCTACGTGGTGGATGGTATCAATCCTTATTTTTGTATATTATGCAGTACCTAAGAAGCCCTGGGGGCATAACCATTAAGTGCTCAGCTGTTAATCTGGGGGTTCTCAACCTGTGGGTCGCAACCCCTTTGGGGGTGCGGCGGGGAGGAGGTAATCGAACAACCCTTTCACAGAGGTGGTCCAATTCATTACTGTAGCAAAATGACAGTTATGAAGTACCAACACAAATCATTTTATGCTTGCGGGGGAGGTCACCACAACATGAGGACCTGTATGAAAGGGCCACAGCATAAGGAAGGTTGAGAACCACTGCGCTAACCCAAATGTTGGTGATTTGAGTTCATCCAACTGCACCCTGGGAGAAAAAAACTAGAGTTTCCTTCACCCTTTGCCCAGGTGTGACCCAGATCAGCACAGTCCCCTCTGGCTTCCTTCACTCATGTCGCCTGTTCATCTCTGGTGGTCTCCGCTTTGGTAGCTTCTGCTGCAAAAGATTCCATATGCTGTATTCTATTTAAGCAGTCTTCAAATAGTTTTCTCAAACGAGTGTGTGGAAAGCAGTAATGTGCTTTGCGAAGCCTGAATTAGGAATTATTATTTCTCCATTTTAAGGAACCGTGTGGTACAAAGGTTCAAATCCACCTAAGGAGTCCACAGGAGGAAAGCCCTAGCAATGCTCTTGCATAAAGATTACTGCGTAGGAAGCTCTATGCACCAGCTCTACTCTGTCACTTTGAGCTGACTGATTCTAACCCTCGACTGGGAATTTGGTATGGAGAAAATGGAGAAGGTAGAAATTGAGAAGTAATGTGCAGGAACTGCAAGTTAGAGTCCCAGCGGCAGAGGCAGCCCAAATGGGCTGCCCTTTGATTGGAGGAGCCATGAGGTCGGCTGAGCACAGGAATTCCAATATAAAGATCATCTTTGTCTTCACACAGGTGACAGGTGAATTCCGTGACTCTAGCATTTTATTATATTTTTCAAGGGTGCTGATTATAAAATTTATTTGGAAACACAAAAACCAAACTCTTCCAGTTTCTTTTTATTATTATTAGTTAGGATTTAAGACATATCACATAACCTTCAATATTTCAATCATGTCAAGTAGAATTATACAATTGCTACCACAATCAATTTCCAGCCAATATTTTTCTACATGGTCTCCTTGACATCATCTCCCATTTACCCACCACCACCACTGTACCCCTCACCCCCAAAACCCCTTATTCTATTTGCTGTTTCTACAGGTTTATCAATCGTGGATTTCATATATCGAAAAACAAACAGCATAACTTCAACAGGATAACCTCCACTGACATACACCTCTGAGATACGCTCTAAGATGAATGAAAATCAAAACAAATCACTACAAAATAAAAATACAGAAACGTTTTGATCAGACCCAGTTCAGCCTGCGTCTAAGGGGTTCTACCGACAATGTCCGTGTCAGATTTATGCCTTTGATTTCCACACTGCTTCCTCTCAAGCATTTTGTTTAGTGACCACTTTTCTCTCATCCCTCAATTATAGATAGGGAGAGTTCTTCAGAGCATATTTCCTATGTAGTGCCACAAATGAATCTTGGCACCCTCTGTCCAAACCACTTCCTGCACACCAGATTCTCACAATTTAGGCTCTGATGCTGATCCTTCCTTCGACTTCAGATTGGTTTCCAATCCTTTAGTGACTGATGATGGTGCGCTTCCTCCATGTGGACTTAGCTGACATCTCTTAGACGGCTGTATATTTGGAGAAAAGTCTTTAAAACCCCAGACACTATTTTATCTGATAGCTGGGCACCATCTAAATTCTTCATCATATTTTGTTATAGCACCCTCTGGTAGTTATATAATCATTTCTCAATTTGAGAGGATTAAGAGTGAAGGGGTGGAGTCTAGCCTGTCAATCAGGTCATAGCCAATGATGCCTCTGTGTGAGCATGGCCTTCTCCTGAAGATTCTGGAAACTCCTGCAGTCCTCCTTGGAGGTGGGAGACACTCTCTCTTAGCTTACTCCCTGTGAGACATCCTTGTCAAGAAGACACATGGAACTATGCGAATACTCTGAACCGGAAGAGCCAAATAGAGACCCCTTCCAGCACTGAGATGCTTCTACTGCCACTGGATCCACGACTCCCCACCCACTGGCCTGTGATCTTCCTGTATTTGGCATCATTGCATGTGTTTCGTGAATCTGAAGAGGACTTTATATATTATTATCAGACATATGGGCTAATATCAGACTTATGGACTTGATCTGGACTGCACTGGAACATTTTCTCAATGTTCAAATCCTCTTGCATATAAAGCTCTTTCTTTTTTTTTATTCGGCGCGGCCTCAACTTTCCCAGCCCCCCTTCCCCGCCCCTCCCCACCCCTCCCCATAAAGCTCTTTCTTATACACATGTGTGTGTTTATGAATTTGTTTCTCTAGTCTACCAGGACTAATACGCACCAGTATCTTCTGTGTTCCCTTCTTGAGGGTGAGTATCCAGCTGGGCCATGATGCAATAACTAACTGTTCTTAAGCTAGAGACAGGATTTAATGCAAGCCCAAACTCCATTCCTGGTTCTATGCCCTTTTCCATTATTTATTTTAATTTGCTGTAACTTGAGTGTTAATACCTATGTTATATCATTCCATAGTTCAATCATGTCAAACACAATTGTACATGTGCTTCCATAATCATACATGTTTTCCAAACATACCTTTCCTTCCTGGAGTTGTTGACACCATCTCCATTTTCTCTCTCCTACCATTCTATAACCACCCTCCTCCTGAAACCCTGTTCTATTGGATTTCCATATAGGTTCAGCACCCCTGAGTCATTTATCAAAAAACAGAGAAACACATAACAGACCTTGAAGAGGGTGACCCCCAATGGCGATGTACCTCTGAGATACACCCTAATATGAACAAGAATAAGCAACATATAACAGAATGACTTTTACAGGATTTCCAAAATGATACATATCTTAATTCAGCATGCAGGGTGTTGATGTACCAAGGCTTTGTTTGTTCACCAACCAAAAGTATACCAGTCTTGGTACAGCTGTCTTCTGCTTCCTCAGACACCAGTTATTTTCTGGTTTAAGTCCTTAATTTACAAGTGCATCTGAGGTTGAATTCATTTCACCCAATGAAGTTCCGCATGTGGTCTGGAGCACACAGTGTACCCAGAAGATCCAGGATTCAGGTCCCAGCTTTCCATAGCACCCCACCCTAGTTCAATTCTCCCCACCTGCTGCATGCCACTGAAGACACTCCCACCTAATGTTCCCCAAGCATCCTCAGTCACTCCTTCCCCACCTGTTATGTCATCCCCACTCCCCTCCCCTCAACAGGCATGCACTTACGGTCCCCCAAATATGAAACATGACCACTCCCTCTCCCCTCTTTTACACTGCTCCTCCCATCAGTAAGCCTCATCTGTCTGATGGGCTGCCTTCCACTTTGGGGGGCCTCACCCTAGGTCCCCATGGCAACCACTCAGCAGATAGCATCTCCACCCTTTCCATACTGTCCTGAGGTAACCTCCATCCAAGTGACCTACATTATACTTTCCTGGAGCGGATGATGTGTGGTTCTTTGGCACTTGTCTAACTCTTTACCAGGCAGTCTGATCCCCAGTCAGAAGACTGGATGTCCCAAAACCTTGAGTTTGTACCCCTTCTTGTGCTTGTTCCAGTAGACTCACAGTATTTTTCATTTTGTGCTTAAATAATTTCCCTCAGCATGATGTCTTCCAGCCCGCTTTACATCTTGAGGTGTTTCATGGTATCACCTCTATTTTTTAGGGATGTGTAGTATTCCATTGTATGTGTGTGCCAGAGCTTTTTTATCCACTCTTCTACTGATGGGGATTTAGGCCGTTTCCAGTTTATTGCTACTGTGATGAACATGGGTGAACAAACTTTTGTTTGTGATATGTTTCCTACTTCCTTTGGGTCTATGCCCCATACCGGTATTGCTGATCTTATGGTACTCCAATTGGCATCTGTTTTAGGTATCACCATATTGCCTTCTCCAGTGGCTGTACGTATTTACAAGTCCACCAGCAGTGAATAAGCATTCCTATCCACACCTTCTCCAAAATTTGTTCTCAGTTTTTTTTTAGACTGACTTACAGCAATGGGTGTTAGGTGGTGTCTCATGGTTGCTTTGATGTGCATTTCCCAGATGGCTAGTGACCGGGAATATTTCCTCATATGTTTACTAGCCTTTAGAGCATTAACCTTTGTCAATCACCTGTTTAGGTCTTTTGTCCACCTTCTCAGAGGGCGATTAGTTTTTTCTTATTGTAAACTTATAAAATTCTGTAGATTTTAGTATTTAGTCCTTTGTTATATCGTGACTAAATATTCTTTCTCAGTCTGTGCACTCTTCTTTTTACTCTTTTAATGAGGTCTTTTGATGAAGACAAGTGTTATATTTTTGAAAGATCCTACTATTCATCTATTGTCTATGTTTATCTACCACAGAGTGTGTTTCCTCTGTTATTTATGATAGTCTGTGTATTCCCTGCAGTAGGGATACTTGCTTTGACCCAATTTTCTCATTGATGACTCCAATAGCTTTGGGTTTTACATTTAGGTCTTTGATCCACCTTGAATTTGTTCTTGTGCATGGAGTGAGATGTGGGTGTTGTTTCATTCTTCTACAAGGGGATATCCAGCTTTTCCAACACCATTTATTGAAGAGGACATCTGCTTTTCAGTTAATGTTTTGGGGGCCTTTGTCAGAAATCAGTTGTCGGCACACCAGCCTGTGTGATCTCAGAAATCAGTTGTCGGCACACCAGCCTGTGTGATCATGAGGTGTTGATGGGATCAGGTATCAGGTATCAAAAGATCACAAACAAACAACTATATCAATGGAAAGTGATGGATTGGAGTGCAGACCCAAAGCCTATCCATAGACAGTGAGATATTCCCCCACAGAAGGGTTGTAAGGAAGGTATGATTCAACCAAGGTGAAGTATATCACTGGCAAATCACACATCATTCCTCTAGTTCCTGAACACTGTCTCCCTCCCCAACTACCATGACCCATTATTTACAAATCTGGTTGACTAGATGTATTAGTCTGGGTAGACTAGAGAAACAAATCCACAGACACTCATAAGTATATGAAAAAGAGGTTTATATGCAAGAGTAATTGTAAATTAAGAAAACATTCCAGCCCAGTCCAGATCAAGTTCATAAGTCTGGTATTAGCCCATATGTTTGATACCATTCTATAAAGTCCTCTTCATGCTCATGAAACACATGCAATGATGCAAAATGCAGAAGATCACAGGTCAGTGTGTGGGAAGTCTTTTGGATTCAGTGGCAGTAGAAGCATCTCAGTGCTGGTGGGGGTCTCCACATGACTTCTCCAGCTCCCAGGGCATGGGTTATATCAGAGTAGTACCATGTGTCTTGTCAGTGGAGCATCTCTCAGGGAGTGAACCAAGATAGACTGTGTCTCCCACATCCAGGGAGGAAATACCAGAGTTCCCAGAATCTTCAGGAGAAGGCCATGCCCACACAGAGGCCTTATTGATTATCACCTGATTGACATGATAAACCCCAGCCTTTCACTCTTAATCCTCAAATTGACACCAGATTATGAAACTAGCACACTGGAAAACACACATTGGTACAGATAGGAATTCCCAACACACGGAATCAAGAAAGATTACGCCCTCAGGAATAGTCATGGGAGTATTGATATCATAGCACAGGGGGATGGCAGGGAGGGGCGAGGGTGAAAAAGGGTGAACCCATTACAAAATTGCATAAATAGCACCCTACTCCACCCCACAGGGGACGAATAACAGTAATGTGGGTGAAGGGAAACCACGGACAGTGTAAGATATCAAGTAATAATAATATATATTTGATCAAGAATTGAGGAGGATGGGAGGATGGGAGAGGGAGGGGACAAAAGAGGAGCTTATACCAAGAGCTCAAGCAGAACATGTTTTTTTAGAAATGATGACAACATATGTACAAATATACTTGATACAATTGATGTAAGGATTATTATAAGAGCTGTAAGAACCTCTAATCAAATGATTAAAAAAATCAGTTGTCTGTATGGGGATGTTTTTAATTCTGGATTTTCTGTCCTGATCCAGTGATCTGAGTAGTCATTACACCAGTATAGTACCAGGATGTCTGGACCACCATGGCTGTTCAAAGGGGTACCCCCGAAATACAGATTTTTCTTTTCCCCCAAAGCTATGTATTTAATCTTTTTTTTGTTTTTTACAGACAAACCTTATCACCTTCCAAGTCTTCTTCTCTGTATACAATTAATACATTTGTCAAATCTGTGATTCCATTCTTGGAAACATTTCCAAATTCATTTGTTTGGATGGCTGACAGCACCTACCTGGTTTTCTTTCTTCACTTCTTCTATGTTATCAAATCACTGCTCATTCATATTCCTCTTCATCTGGGGAAACAAAAGAAGTCACGCAGAGCAAGTTCAGGTGAGTAAGGTGTGTGGAACAAGAGAGGCATGCTCTTGTGTTGGCCCCAAACTGGCACACTAAGATGCATGGTCGTGGTGGCAAAGCCAGTTAGTTCCTCCTTTGCCACACATCAGTCCCACCCACCCCACCCCCCGCACACTGTTACACAATCTTTTCAGAATCTCTAAACAGAAAGTCTAATTAACAGTCTGACCGAGTGGAATGAATTCCAAATGCACAATATTTTCCTCTGTTCTGGAAGTTGACAGATAGGTGTCCAGAGCAAGGTTACTCATCAATCACTTTTTTTGAAATGAGAAAATGACCCATACACTTGAGGTTTTTCCCATAGTGCTGTCCTTGTAAGCTGTGTTCAAGTTTGCAACATTTTCTGCAGCATTTTTCATGAGCAGGAAACAAAATTTCACAGCTGCACACTGTTTTCTGAAATGGGCCATCATAAAAAAGGAGGTTAGAGTAAAACTGTTTTTATGAAAAAAAAAATGCATCGTGGCCACAGAAAAATTTCCCAGGAGACACCACTGGGTACACAATCTCAGAGTGAGTTGCTCAATGCTTGTTTAGTGCAAAAAATGCATACTATGAAAGCTCCACCCAGTAGAGATTTTTTTTCCAATTGTGGTGGGGTGTGGGGTGTACCACTTAGTAGGTATTGAGGGTAGGTAGCGCAAAACCACCCACTTTGTTCTTCTTGAGGAGTTCTTTGCCTATCCTGGGCATCTTTCCTTTCCATATGAAGTTGGTAATTAGCTCTTCCCTTTCCTTGAAATATGATGCTGGAATTTGGGTTGGGACTGCATTGACTCTGTATATTGATTTAGGTAGTATTGACATCTTCACAATATTGAGTCTTCTGATCCATGAACATGAAATGTGTTTCCATTTGTGTAGATTCCTTTTGGTTTCTTGTAACAATGTTCTGTAGTTTTCTTCCTACAGGTTTTTTTTTTTTTAATTTGGTTAGGTTTATTCCTAGGAATTTCAGCTTCTGCATGGCTAATGTGATATCTTTTTTCTGTATTCCCATCCCTGGTAGATAGGAATCCAATTGATTTCTGTTTGTTAATCTTGTATCCTGCTACTCTACTAAACTCCTCTAGTGTTTCCAGCTATCCTGTTGTGGACCCCTTAGGGTTCCCATGATATAAAATCACATTGTCTGCCAATCACATTGTCTGTTCATTGTCTTATGATATTGACTAGGACTTGCAGCACAATGTTGAGTAGATGGTTACAGCTTTTCTCCATTCAGTGTAATATTGACTACTCATTCTTCATATATGGCATTTGTTGTATTGAGGGTTTTCCCATCTAATCCTATCTTCTTGAGGGTCTTTATTAGGACTTGGTTTTTGGATGTGACCAAATGCTTCTTCTGCATCAGTTGCTAAGATAATCTTGTTCTTGTCCTTTTTCTTGTTGATGCGGTGGACTGCGCTGGTTTTCAAATGTTGAACCATCTCTGCATCCCTGGCATGGATCCCACATGGTGTGTTATTGAGTCTCCAAGTGTGTGTCTTTTGGTTGTTGTTCTTTCTATGGTTGAGTTCCAGCTTTGGCGCTGTGGTCAGAGAAGATGCTTTCAATGACCTCTGGGTGTTTAAATTTTCTCAAGCTTGCCTCGTGTCTAAGCACGTGGTCTACTTTTGAATGCGAGCTATGTCCAGAGGAGTAGAGTGTATTTTTTGCATTGGTCGGCGAGCTCTGAAAATGTGTGGAATGTCCAGTTGCTCAATCATGTTGTTTAGCTCTCCATTTTCTTTATTGAGTTTCTTAGCTGTTGATCACTTTCTCTTTGAGAGCAGTGTGTTAAAATCACCAAATATATTCGTTCATCCAGTGATTTTCTCTTTGAGGATTTGGTTGACGAATTTCAAGGGTCTTTTTTTTTTTACATTTTCCTTTTTTTTAAATTGTTTTATTGGGGGATCATACAACTCTTATCACAATCCATACATACACCAATTGTGTAAAGCACATTTGTACATTCATTACTCTCATCATTCTCAAAATATTTGTTCTCAACCTAAGCCCCTAGCATTAGCTCCTCATTTTCCCCTCCCTCATGAACCCTTTATCATCTATAAATTATTATTTTGTCATATCTTGCCCTGTCCGAAATCTCCCTTCATCCACTTTGCTGTTGTCTGGTCCCCAGGGAGGAGGTCACATGTAGATCCTTGTGATGGGTTCCCCCTTTCCAACCCACTCTCCCTCTACCCTCCCAGTATCGCCACTCACACCACTGGCCCTGAAGGGATCATCCACCCTAGATTCCCTGCATTTCCAGTTCCTATCTGTACCAGTGTACATCCTCTGGTCTAACAAGATTTTTAAGGTAGAATTGGGATCATGATAGTCGGGGAGGAGGAAGCATTTACGAACTAGAGGAAAGTTGTATGTTTCATCACTGCTATATCGCACCGAGTGGCTTGTCTCCTTCCCAAGACCCTTCTGTAAGGGGATGTCCAGTGGCCTACACATGGGCTTTGAGTCTCCCCTCCATACTTCCTCCCTCATTCACTATCATAAGAGTTTTTGTTCTGATTATGCTTGATACCTGATACTTTCAACACCTCGTGATCACACAGACTGGTGTGCTTCTTCCATGTGAGCTTTGTTGCTTCTGAGCTAGATGGCCACTTGTTTACCTTCAAGCTTTTAAGACCCCAGATGCTATACCTTTTGATAGTCAGGAACCATCAGCTTTCTTTTCCACATTTGCTAATGCACCCATTTGTCTTCAGTGATGATATCAAGGAGGTAAAAACACAATGATATGATTTTTTGTTCTTTGATGCCTGATAACTGATCCCTTCAGCACCTCATGATCACACAGGCTGGTGTGCTTCTTCCATGTGGGCTTTGTTGCTTCTGAGCTACATGCCGCTTGTTTACCTTCAAGCCTTTAAGGTCTCAAATGTTATATCTTTTGATAGCTGGGCACCATCAACTTTCTTCACCACATTTGCTTATTCACCTGTTTTGTCTTCAGCAATTGTGTTGGGAAGGTGAGCATCATAGAAGGCCAATTTAGTAGAAGAAAGTTTTTTTTGCATTGAAGGAGTCCTTGAGTGGAGGCCCAATGTCCTTCTACTACCTTAATACTAAACCTATAAATATAGGCACATAGATATATTTCCCCATCCTCATATATAAATATATTTGCATATGTACATGCCTTTATTTCGACCTCTATAAATGCCCTTTGCCTCCTAGCTTTTTCATCTATTTCCTTTAACTTTCCTCTTGTTCCACTATCATGCTCAGTCTTCATTTGGGTTTCCTCTTGGTTATAAGGGTCTTTCATTGGATGTATATATGTTTATTATGTTTATGGGTTTTGGTTTATTGATAACAAGGCTAGTCACAATCCTTGGCTATGTCTAATATAGTCTGCTACTTTTTGTCTTTTAGTAGATGTGTTTAAACTGTTAACATTCAGTGTAATTAAATCTAAATGTAGAGTAGTTGCTCTCATCTCTTACTACTTATACTTTTTATTTTTTTTCTTCTCCTTTATTGGGTGGTGTGTGTGTGTGCTTGATGTTTATTCTTGTCTTCATTTCTCTTTTGGAATTATAATGCTTTGGGTACTGCATTCAGTGTATTGGTTTCTGGGTGGTGTTACACCCTACAGTGATCCATGTTTGTGTGCTGAGATTGTTGGTTTTCTGCCATAAAGAACTTAAAAAAAACATTATGTTTTGTAATGCTGGTTTTGCTTTTATGAATTTTCTAATTGTTTCCTTATTTGAGAAAACTTTTATTTCTCTTTCAATTTGATGGAGAACTTTGCTGGATAAAGCATTCTTGGGTTGAAGTTATTGTCTTTCAACTTTCAGAATACATTACTCCAGTTTCTATTTTTCCTGCATGGTCCCTGAATAGAGTTCTGAGCTTATTCTTATCAGTTTACCTTTATATGTGACTGCTTTTTCCTCGCTAGCTGCTCTCATGATTCTCTCCTATCCTTGAATTGGATACTTTTACTACTATACATCTTGATGTGTTTGGGGAGGAGGAAGGGGTTTAATTGGTGTTCTCTCTGCTTCCTGAATGGTTCTTATCTTCTCCTTCCTGATATTGGGGACATTTTCTTCCAAGAATTCCCTTACTATTTTATCTGTAGGCTTATTTATTCCTTCCTGTTCAGGCACCCCAATAATTCAAATATTGTTTCACTTCATGGAATACACAAATTCATTTGCTTTTTGTTTGTTTCTCTTGTTTGCTCAATTCTGCTTGTCTATCTTCGAGATCCCCAATTTGGTTTTCCATTTCTCCCATTCTATTGTTGAGATCGTTCACCATTTTCTCTATTTCTGCCATCTCATTCCTTAACACCTGGATTTCCCTTCAGTGTGAGGATTCTTATATCTCTAATTTTTCATTAGTGTTCAGGATTCATCCCCTAATTTCTTCTTTGGCACTAAATAATATTCTCATGTATTCTTTCTCTGGCAGTTCAAGGGCTGCTTCTTCTGTGTTAACCAATGGGTTTGGGTTCTCTTCAGCAATTCACTTTTGTTTCTCTAGATTTTTTATGGTGGTTGCTGGTGTTAACTGGTGTTTCTATCACATCTTGGTTGTGCTGAAGGTTGTGTGTAGTCTTCTTCGATGTGTAGTGGGGAGGACTGGCTCTTTAGGTTAGCAGAGGATCTGTTAAGTGCTGGAAAACTCATGGTGTGTAGATGAGGAGGGAGTGTTCACTGGAGGAGTAGGAGGATTCGGGTACAGTTGCTCAGGAGTAGGCTTTAAATGGTGAGTATTAATCATAGGAAGCCTTCCTGTTAAGTGTAGCAATCTTTAATGAGTTGGGGAAGAGGGCTATCGAGATGTGGTTTTACTTCATAATTTATAGGAGTGCGTGTTACTGATGTGGAGGAAACATGTTCCAGAGGCTATGGTAGTTAAAGGAGGATGGTAGTGAATCTACTAGATTCCCTTATCAACCCTGTATATTACATAGGAAGAGTGCAGTACTTCCGGTATTGTGCTTACAACAGTGTGCACAATTCAGAAGTACCCACTTCTTACCTGTGGTCCTAGGGTGGACATGGGCTATAATTGTGGATACCCCAGAAAAAAAGGGGCTTCTGATCAGATGGTGATCTTGCTATGGAACATGGGCCTGGTTCTAGAGGCTACATAACCTGCAGCTGAAAAGCCACACAGAAACCTGGAAATACTGGGTTCTATTTCCTCTGGTGGGATCCAGGGTTTTTTGTTTCCTTTCTCAAAAGAAAATGAAACAAATCTAACAACCTCCTGGAGCCACTTTGCTGCAGGTTCCAGGTGTACCTGTCTCTCCCCATGCCAGATCCCTCTCCAACTAACTGGGCCTATCTATCTGCAGCCCAGTCATGCTCTGGATACCAGAGGGAATGAGCTGGGCCTTGGTTAGGGATGATCCCCAATGGGAACTCTACTCCATGGGAAGCTAAGAGTTTTAGCATCCTGAGACTCCAGGAGTCTGCATGGGTGTCTGTGGGAAGCCCTCTGTGGGGTAGACTGTCCTGGGCCACCTCCTCATGTTGCTGAGCCACTAAATTGGGTGGGTGGGGGACAGAGTGGGAAGAGAGCAGGAATTGCCACCCCACAGACAACAGAGGCAAAGCATGGGTTCTATGGAAAGGAAATGTGTGTGTGATGAGCACAGCTGCACTCTCCATGAAAGAACTGACCAAAAAACCCTAGTGTGGCTGCAAGACCCAGTCTTGAGTCCCAGTCTCCCAACTTGGCCTCCTCACCCATAAATCTGGTGATCACACAGTGAGCTCTTCAATCAGGCAATCCTACATCACCTCCATCTTCCCAGAAATCCTCATAACATCCTTTCAGACTCCTTTGTGCGGTCCTCTGCAGAATGTGTGCTGCTTGGTTGCCCTCCTCCTCCTCTGAAGCACTCCTCTGCTGGATTCTCTTCTACTGTTCTCTCCTTTGCTGGTGCTCTCCTCCCCTGGCACACTCCTCTGCTCAACTCTAGCATTTTATTGTGCAGTGAAAGCAATAGGGGAAATTGCTAAAAATATATAGATCTCTGAGCTTTACTTCCTGGCGACATGGCTAATAAGAGCAAGGGAACCAGGGCTGGTTCAGGCAGGACATATCAGATGGCTGAGCTAGTGATTTAAGTATTAAGATACACTCATATGGGCTTGAGGATCACAGCTGATGTTGTGGGTTAAATGTTGCCCTACTGAGTGCATGGTCAGCATTTCAATCCCACCAACCACTCCATGAGAGGAAGATTAGGTTCTCTGCTCCTCCAAAGATTTGCAGACAGTGAAACCCACAGGGGAAGTTCTATTTTGTCCACTAGGGTCACTGTGGGTTGGAATCTACTAGGTAGCAGTGGGTTTGGTTTTTAAATAGGTTAATAAATGCCAACCTCCTTCTCTATCACATCCCAGTCTAACTTCCCGGAACTCGCCACAACCAGGAAATAATGTAGTATCTGTCAAAGTTGGGTGCTCTGAAGGCCCTCATTGGTGCTACTGTAGGCATTCTAGCTGACTGACGACGCCATGTACAATAACTTTCAAATGCTTTATATTTGCATAAAAAGGTAAGGGGGAGGGAGGGAAAGGGAAAGAGGGAGGGAGGGAGGGAGGGAGGGAGGGAGGGAGAGAGAGATCCACTGATCTGATAGAGACTGTTAGTGCCCCTCAAGACTATGTCCTGTAGTCACTTTTCAGGCCTGGAACTGAACTTACCCCTACGGCTCAAATTCCAGGCAAACAACAGGCAGACCCACAATATGAACAATAACACCAAGTATGTACACATGTCTTAGAACAATCAACCATACAAGATAAAAGACCAGTCTTTGCTCAGGATTAAAGCTCAGAAGACAGGAAGGGATAGGGAAGAAAGGGGATTGGAAATTATACACAGGGAAAAAATGGGATTGCTGCTACATTGTAAGTGTTGTAATAAACATCTAAAAAACATGTGTATGAATGGAAAGCCATTTAAGCCAATTTGCTCTGTAAACTTCTACTCAAATCAAATAAAAAGTAGGGCGGGGGAGTTTTGCATTTGAACCTTAAGTGAGGCCAGGAACTGGAATTTTTTTCAAACACCCAAGAAGTTTTAAAAACACTTCTCTCACTGTGAGATGATTCAAGAGTGATGGCAACAGTCTGATACATGCCGATGCAGAGGCACACATAGGAGGCAACGGAAGCACACAAACTAACTGTGATTACATGGATTCCAACTCATGGCAACTCCACATGTGTCAAGCAATCATATTCCATTGGGATTTCAGTGGCTAGTGTTCCAGGAGGAGATTGAATGACTAGTTCTCAGGCAACCTTTTGATTTGCAACTGAGCAAAATTAATCATTTAGATGACCCATGGATTCTTCAGGAACACAAGATTGGTGTCTTATCATATGGCAGTGAAAGCAGAAGGCTGTTGAGTAGCTATTAAATGCCCAACATACTTAATGGCACCAAAGAGCTTTCCAAAATACCAAAGAACTGGAAGCATAGGGTTTCTAAGGTGACAATCTCAGGTTAGCAAGAGATATGACATGTCCATGAAGGGCTTCAAAAAGTTCATGGAATAAAAATAGAATTTTCCCACAAACTTCTTGAAGTCCCCTTGTACCTGCAAAGGTAGGATAATATTAAAAGCTGCTTAGAAACTCTGGGGTGGGGTGGGGGGGGAAGAGGCATACCTGAGGAAGTATAGAGGGTGACCTTCTCCCATCTGTGTGAATCCTAAAAGAATCCATTTTTAAGCATTTCAGAGATACTTACAGAAAAGCACAGTGGAGTTTGGTGGAATTTGTGGTAGATTAAATGTTTGCTATTCTTTTGCTTTCCAAGAAATATTTATTCTTTTCTTATTTTGCGGGAGGAGCAGTCAGCCTTGTCCTTGATTTGGGGTATGAGTACCTGACTCATTCTGGCCATGAACCTTAGCAGTCAGGATTTAGAAAAATCTTGAATTGCATGTGTGCAATAAATGTGCTTGTGTCTGTCCTCACTGAAAGAAGTACACACCTAGATCAGTTCACATAACTAGGAGGAGGGTGTGATCCGCCAACATGTTTATAAGTTTATGCCATTGAGGTTTCATGCATTGGGTCCATGTAGCTTCAATTAAATTGAACCTCTATGTGTGTTTGTACATGGCAAGAAGTATGTTGTTGTCAGGTGCCATCAAGCCAGTTCCAACACGTAACGACCCTAAGCACAATAGAATGAAACACTGTCTGGTCCTGCACCAGCCTCACAATTGTCCCTTTGCTGAGCCCATTGTTGCAGCCACAGCGTCCATCACTTCTTTGAGGACTTCGTCTGTTTCTTTACCCCTCAACTTTACCAAGCATGACAGCTTTACCCAAGGAGTGGTCTCTCCTGAAAACATGTCCAGTATGTAAAATGAAGTCTTGCTACCCCTGATTTCGAAGGAGCACTCTGGTCGTACTTTTTCCAAAACAAATTCGTTTGTCCATGGTACTTTCCATCTTCTTCAACAGCACCATAATTTCAGTGCATCGATTCTTCTTCAGTCTTCCTTATTCAATGTCCACATTTCACATGCACATGAGGCAATAGAAAATACCATGGTTTAGGTCAGGTGAACATTAGGGCAAAATAACCCCCTTGCCTTTCAACACTTTAAAGAGGTCTTGTGCAGCACATTTACCCAATGCAGTGTACTTTTTGATCTCTTGACTACTGCTTCCTTGAGCATGGATTGTGGATCCAATCAAAACAATATCCTTAACAATGTTAACCTTTTCTCTATTTACCAGGATGTATTAACTCTTGGTTCAGTTGTGAGGATTTGGGTCTTCTTTTCAAGGAGCTGCAATATGTACTGAAGGCTGAAACTTGATATTCATCCGAAAGTGCTTCAAATCTGCACTTAAAATCATTTTATTGGGGGCTTGTACAAATCTTATCACAATGCATACATCAATTGAATCAGGCAGGTTTGTACATATGTTGCCTCATTTTCTCTTCTAGACATTTACTTTCTATTGAACCCTTGGTACCAGCTTTTTTTCTCCCCACTCCTCCTCATAACCCCCCAATAGATTGTACACTGTTGTTATTTTCATCTCTCACACTGACCACTGTCTCCCTTCCCCCAAGTTTTCTGTTGTTCTTCCCCCTGTAGAGGGGTGTATGGTTACATGTTGAACATTGCGATTGGTTCCCCCTTTCTCCTCTCCTCTCCCCCTACCCTCAAATCTTCCTCGCTTTCAAGATGCAAGATGGTGTCATCTGCAAATAGCATGCTGTTAATAAGCCTTCCTCCAGTGTGCATACTCCATTTTTCTTCATGTAATTGAGCTTCTCTGATTTGCTCAGCACACAGATCAGTATGGTCAGAGGCCACAAAGCTGCTGTACACATTTCCTGACTTTACACCATCCAGTACTCCCTTGTTCTGTCTACATAATGTTCTCTTGGTCCATCTACAAGTTCCACATGAGCACAGTGAAGTGTTCTGGGATTCTAAGTCTTCTCAAGACTATCTAGTCTGTTAGAGTCCACGCAGTCTAATGCCTTTGAACAGTCAACAAAACACAAGTAAACATCTTGCTGATAGTCTCTGCTTTGAGTCAAGATTCATCTGGCATCAACAATGATATCCCTTGTTCCAAATTCTCTTCTGAATCCAGCCTGAACTGGCAGTTCCCTGTCCATATATTGCTGCAGCCATTTGTAAATGCTTTTCATAAAAATGTAACTTGCATATGATATCAAGGATGTTGTATAATATTTAAAAATCCATTGGGTTACCTTTCTTTGGAATGGGTGCACATATGGATCTCCTCCAATTTGTTGGCTAAGTCGCTTTCTTCCAAATTTCCCGGCGTGGGTGCATACATCCTTCCAGCGCTTCATCAGCTTGTTGAAACATGTCAGTTGGTAAACCATCAACTCTCGGAGTCTTGTTTTGGGCTAGTGACTTCAGTGCATCTTGAAACTTCTTTCTTCCGGACCACTGGTTCTCACTCCGATGGTATCTCCTGAAATAGCTGAATGTTCGTGAGTTATTTTTGGTACAGTGGCTGTGCATTTTCAGCTTCTTTTGATGCTTCATCCCATATTTCAAGATTGTAACTTGAGGCTTGCATTTCTCTTGAGTTCTCTCAGTTTAAGATATGCTGAGCCTGTTATTCCCATTTGATTTTCGTTATCTAGGTCTCTGTGCATTTCATTGTAATATTCGACTTTGTCTCTGGACCTGCTCTTAAAAACTTTCTGTTCAGCACTTAGCTTCACAGTTTCTTCCATTTTCTTTAGGTACTTTATGATTAAGAGCAAGTTTCAGAGTCTCTTTTGGCCTCCTTTTTGATCTTTTCTTTCTTTTATGTATTTTTAATGACTTTTTGCTTTCTTTATGAACAATGTTCTTGATAACCTCCCATAGCTCATCATGTCTTCTGCACTTATTTTTCAATGCAGCAAAACTGTTCGTGAGATGTTCTCTAAATTTGGGTGGGATGGACTTCAGGTTGTATTTTGGCTCTCTCAAATTTGTTTAATTTTCTTCACCTTCACCCTGAAATTACATATGAGCAATCGATGATCTCTACCACAGTCAGCCCCTGGATTGGTTTTAGCTGCTTATATTGAGCCTCCCCATTGCTTCTTCCCACAAATATAGTTAACTTGATTTTTGTATATGCCATATGGAGAAGTCCATATGGATAGTCAGCATTGGTATTCTTTAAAAAGGGTGTTTGCTACGAACAAGGAGTTGACTTAGAAAATTCTGTCATGCAATCTCTATTTTTGTTTTTAATTCCAAATGTCATATTTTACAACTGTTGTTCTTTCTCATTGCTTCCAATTTTTGTATCCTGATCTCCAATAATTATCAATGCATCGTGGTTGCATGTTTGGTCAATTTTTGACTGAAGACTTTGGTAGAATTCTTCAAATTTCTTTATCACTAGCTCTGGTGGTTTATGTATAATTTGAAGAATAGTCCTACTGATTGACTTTCCTTGAAGGCAGATTGATAAATCCTACAACAGACAGCATCGTACTTCAAGATAGACTTTGAAATGTTATTTATGACTTTGAATGCAAAACCTTTCCTCTTGATTGTGGTGCTCTTAGCATAGTAAAGTACATGATTTTATGATTCAAAATGGCCACTACCAATCCATTTCAACTCACTACCTCCTAGGATATAGATCTTTAGGAATTCCACTTATTTGTGAAGACTTCCAATTTTCCTAGATTCTTGCTTCACACACTCCAACTTCCAAACATTAGTAGATTTAGATTTTTGTAGCTGTTTCTTCTTACCTTGGAATGTGCGCCATTAGCAAGTAAAGATAACAAGGGCACCGTGCCCAGAGGCACCTACTCCATCCACATCACCGTGGTTGACTCTGCTCTGAGAAAGCAGCTCCATGTCCATCACATTTCAAGTGCCTTCCAACCCAAAGGACCCGACCTCTGGCACTATCTCTGACAACTTTATGCTTGATTCAAGAACTATGTCAAGAGCTAAAGAGGGCCACCAACATCAGACTGTGCTCCCGGCTGTGCTTTAAGTTAGCTAAGGACTGGCTTTGGTTCCAGAGTTTTGCAGATAGAAAAAGGCCAAGAAACATGTCAAGGGGATGAACTTCTAAAGCTATTGTGTGCCTTTGAATCACAGCGACACTACATATGACAGAACAAAATACGACCTCGCTCTGTGCCACCCTCACAACTGTTCTTTGGTTTGAGCCCAGTGTTGCAGATTCCTATCATGAAGGGCTATCTTATTTTTCGCTGTCCCGTATTTTGCCAATTGAATTTAGATGAATCCATTGACTTGCAGTTACTCGCTCTGTCAACCCCCTCTCCCTTTGTTCTTTCTGGAATGACTGTGATCATCTGGGGGTGGGGGGGTCAGTATGCAGACTGTACATTTCTTGGTTCCTGTCTAGACTGTTCAACCCCGAACTGAAATAGCTGAAGTGAATAAGAAGCTGGGTTTTGGGAGCTGAAGTAGGGGAAAGGTGAAATTGGGGAAGAGAAGGAGCAGAAAGCTTTAAAATAGTGGAAACACATTGCATAAGGCTATAGATAAACAAGTCACTAGTTTCAGTGTCTCTTCCCATTACTTAAGTAACAGGTCTTGAGAATATGGGTTGCTGGCTTTTAGGTCAGAAACTGACCACTTTACAAGAAAAGTTGTGTCCCACACCAAAGACCTACTTGGTCCAGTGAGAATGGAAAGATATTGTTCTACTGGTCGACATGCACTAAGCTATAAGGTTGTGAAAGGCTCAAGGATAAGTGATCCCTTGATAAATTGTGAATTATCATTGTGTTAATATCTTACTGCCGTCTTCCTTCATTCACGTTTCTTTTGCTTTTCGCTGTGTGGGTGGGAGGTTTATGCACTGATCCTTGTGATCAGTTCCCCCTTTCTCTCCCTTAAGGATGCTTTGGAACCTTAGAAAATTCAGATTTTGATAATTTTCCTCTCAGGAGTAAGACAGGGAAAGAGAAGAACTAGGAGAAAGTAAGTCTGCTTAGGTTCTGATTGCATTTTATTTCTCTTGATCTTATGTTGAGAACCTTGAAGTCATTGAGGGCTGAGCCTGTTGTCTGAGGATGAGGCAAGAAGTTGGAGGAGCTTTCATTTATTTTAAATAATTTTATTAGGGGCCCATACAACTCTTAGCACAATCCATACATACATCAATTGTGTAGAGCACATTTGTACATTCATTACCCTCATAATTCTCAAAACATTTGCTCTCCACCTAAGCCCCTGGCATCAGCTCATTTTTTTCTCCTTCCTCCCCGCTGCCCCTTCCCTCATGAACCCTTGATAATTTAAATTATTATTAATAATTATTATTAATAATTTAAATTATTCTTTTGTCATATCTTTTCCTGTTCAATGTCTCCATTCACCCACTTTTCTGTTGTCTGTCCCCCAGGGAGGAGGTCACCTGTAGATCCTTGTGAGTGGTTCCCCCTTTCCAACTCACCCTCTCTCCACCCTCCCAGTATTGCCACTCTCACCACTGAAGGGATCATCTGCCCTGAAGGGTGCTGAAGGGATCATCTGCCCTGCATTCCCCGTGTTTTCAGCTCCTACCTGTACCAGTGTACATCCTCTGATCTAGCCAGATTTGTAAGGTAGAACTGGGATCATGATAGTGGGGAACAGGGGTAGAGGAGGAAGCATTTAGGGACTAGAGGAAAGATGGTAAATGAGGGGCCCAGAATATTTAGTTATAGATATCTGGGCAGAAGTTTGGAACTTGGAAGTGGGTCTGAGGTCAGACAGAGTGAAATAGATTCCTCAGAGAGAAAGTGAGTGTTCTACCCACCACACAATGAGATATTGGTATCAGCTCTTCTTTTATCCATCCCTCCCCCACCCTCAGGAACCCTTGATAAATTATAAATTATTGTTTTCATATATTACACCATTCACTGTCTCCCTTCATCCACATTTCTGTTATTTGTCACCCTGGGTCGGGGGGGGGGGTTTATACATCAATCCTTGTGAGTAGTTAGTTACTCCTTTCTCTTCTCCCTCCACCTTCCCCCTACCCTCAGGGTATTGCTACTCTCATTATTGTTCATGGGGGATATCTGTCCTGGATTCCATGTGTCGAGAGCTCTTATCTGTATCAGTGTACATATTCCAGTGCAGCCGGGTTTGTAAAGTAGAACTAGGGTAATAATAGTGGGGAAATAAAACATTAAAGGACTATAGGCATGTTGTGTGTTTGATTGGTGCTATACTGCACTCTGGAAGACTTATTCCTTCCTTGTAACCTTCTGTGAGGGTATTTCCAATTGCCTACAGATGGGCCTGCACTCTGGCTCCACTTGTTCACATCAGTATGATGGTTTTGGGTCTTCTGATGCCTGATACATGATCCTGTTGATATTTCATGTTCACACAGGCTGGTGTGCTTTTTCCATGTGGACTTTAATGATTCCCTACTAGATGGCCACTTGCTTAACGTCAAACCTTTAAGACCCCAGATGCTATATCATCTAATAGCTAGCTACCATAAGCTTCTTCACCACATTTGTCTATGCACCCATTTTGTCTTCAGTGATTGTTTTGGGAAGGTGAGCATGACAGAATTCCAGGTTAATAGAACAAACAGTTCTTGTATTGAGGTAGTACTTGAGTACAGGCCCAATGTCCATCTGCTTCCTTAATACTTAACATGTGCATAGCCCTATATTTCTATTATTATATGCTAATATATTTATATATGTACATGTCTATATTTATACCACTATAAATGTATTTTGCCTCCTAGATCTTTCCTCTATTTCCTTTTACTTTCCTCCTGTCCCACTAGCATGTTCAACCTTTATTTGGCCTCAGTAATTCCTCTTGGCTACATTGCCTTTGATCAAACATCACCAGGAATTCTACACCATCCTTGCCATCAACTTTAGTCTCTTGTTGTTTCCTTGTCTCTGGGTTTATTGGCTCCTCCTTCCCTTTCCCCCACTTCCCATTCTCCCCTGTCCCCTCAAAACTATGTTCTCCTCAGGCATATTTAATCTTGCCTAGCTTATATAGAGAGGAGGAGGAGGAGGAGGAGGAGGAGGAGGAGGAGGAGGAGGAGGAGGAGAAGAAGAAGAAGAAGAAGAAAAGGGCCTTTAAATATTTTCAGTTCTGTCTGCTGACCCTTATGTATGTTTTCTGATTGAATCTGATGAGGTGCTGAGCCCTTCCTGCTGAGTCTGAAGTCTGTTTTCGGGATTCCTCAGGGACTTCATTGCTTTGTCCCACCTAGCTGCTCTGCTGCACTCCCTTCATGTTTCACTTTGGTGTGATGGGGTCAGACTTTGCACAATTTCCACACTGTGTCTCCAATACTGTCCCCTGCAGTGTTGTGGGTCAGTGAAATGATATCACATGTCATGGTGGGGCTGGCCCTATAGTTCTCTCTGTATCTTAGCTGCTCTGAGCAAGAGAGTTATCCTCGGGTGGACCAGGATACTGTCCACTCTCTCTCTCTTTCCTTCTTAGTTTGGTCCCATGTGGTCTAGGCAGACCTGCCGCTCTCCCAGGGCTGTACCTTCAGTGCTGTCCTCTGTAGTAAAATCTTCGGTGGAGAGGATCAGTATAGCCGTAGCCGACCCAGAGATCTCTTTGCTAGTTCACTGCTTCATGCTGGTAGGCTGCCCTCAAGGCTTGGTGTCCCTCTCTCCCTTTTCTTTGGAGACATAAATAATGCCCTCCCTGTGAGTTTGGTTTAACTTGAATGAGGGGGAAAACCCTTTCAGCCATAGCATTTTGGGTAGAGAAAATTCTGAACATTTTCTTCTACAATTACATTTTGCTTTATTCTATGCTTATTGGAGCCCACAAGTATGGCAATGCTGGGCCCATCATTCATTAAACACGTGTTTACTGAGACTCACAACCTCTCTAGGTGAAGTAATTGAAGACAATCCAATCAAACATTGTACTCTTGTGTCGATGATTGCCCTCATCAGGCCTTTCGGTTTACAAAGAACAAAAACCTATTCTCCCCGAGAACAATGGGAACATCATTGAAATGATATAAGGTATCTCCTAGAGCTGGGGTGGGGAATGTGCAGCCAGTGGGCTAAATAAGACTTGGAAATCATCAATCACAGCTAACGTCACATGCCTCAGCAAAGAGAAGCAGCTCCAGCCATCTTATCAAGCATGAGTTAACTAAATGTTTTACCAAGTACAGCAAGCTAAATTTTAAGCTGATAATTTCATATGACCCACAAATGATGCTCTAAATATCCAAACGGCCCTTAACAACAACAAAAAAACCACCTTGCCACCCCCCACCCTCACCCCTCTCTAGGAAGCAGAGATGCTTCAGTTTTTTTTTTCTTCTAGGGACAGTAAAAAGAGGAAGACTTTCAAAGAGATAAATTGACCTAGTGGTTGCAAAGATGGGCTCAAACATAACAAAAGGCGTGAACTGAGCCCTATTTAGTTCTATTGTACATAGGACTGACATGAGGATTGGCTCTAAGTATTCCTCACATATCAGCTCATTTAAAACTCACAGTAATCTAATGTGGTGGTGCAATTATGATTTCCATTTGATAATTCAGGAAACTAAGGAATTTAACTAATAACCCATGCCTGAGGTTGGATTAGAACCCTGGAAGTATGGCTGTAAGGAAGCCTGTTGGTGCAAATAATTAAGCGCTGCACCGTTGGACGACAGGCTGGCAGCTTAAAACCACCCAGTGACTCCACAGGAGAAAGATCTGTGATCTGCTTCCATAAAGATCACAGCCACGAATACAGAAGTGGGCAGTTCTCTTCTGTCACAAGGATGCTATGAGTTGACCTAAACTCAACAAGAGTCTGGGCTATAGACCTCTCTTCTTAAATACTATGTTAGTAAGTAGTCTGTGATATAATTAGTGTTCTTTAGGGTTTTAATAATGAGTGTAGATTAGGCATACAGTAGGACTTTATCCAGATCATCTTATTGAATCTACCCAAAACCCATGACTAGTAAGTGAGTTCATCATGATCGCCATCAGCAGGTGGGAATCTAAGGCTCTGTGAGGTTAAATGCCTAATTTCAAGTTCCCATAACTAGTAAACTAGAGTGGGGCTTTGGTCTCAGGTCTGGCTGAACAGAGTCTGAGTTCTTAGCCACTGAGCTCAGCTTCTAAAAGAACACTGAACAATGGAGATTGGGACCCTCTTCAAGGGCTAGATCATCGCACTGGACAATGATTGAGAATGTCTGACCTCTCTTTAAAACGGCAACTTAAATTCAACTTCAGTGAGTGCTTAAAATGGTCAACTGTCAGAAAAGGAAGGGGGAAAATTTCTTTGAGGGCTTTAATGAGCAAACCAAGTAACTATTTTGAAGCTGTTTGCTGCATAGAGAGGGATTAAGAGAGAAAATACTCACCCCCAAAAGCCTCGAGCTCCATTTCAACCCATCTGCAATGGAGAGAAAATCTGGTTGATATTGAGCAGGTGGCACGGCCCCGACAGCTGAAAAGAGTTCGGCTTCAAACTGATCATTGTCAGAGAAGCAACTTTGCCCCGGAGCAAAATAACTTAAAAAAACAAAACAGGAAGAGGCGAGATGGACAGTAAGTTATGAACATAAAACTCTTTGTACCCGACCCAATTAACCCTAACCCAAGGCAAGCCTGTGCCTCTAAGCGATTCATTTAAGCATTTTACAATTTATAGGCAGCTTTCTCAGGGGAGGTCCTGCCTGGCTCTGATTTCGCCTTTCACAGGAGCACATGTGTAATCTTGCAACTCACGGGCTGGAAGATTAAGCCGAGACTGTCGAACTTGCGTAGTGGGAAGAGACGAGATCAGGGAGTCCAGAGTCAGTGCTGGCTGCTTCCCCCTCTAAATGTCAGGGTGGCCACCGTGGAACAGTGAACCCTGAGGCCGGCCCATGCCCAGCAAGCACTTGGGGCTACTCCACCCTCTACTTTAAAAGTGTACTATTCATTCTTTAGCTGGTGGTGTCTTGGGACGATGGTGGCGCAGTAGGTAAAGAGTTGGGCTGCTAGCCATAAGGTCCACTGTTTGAATCCACAAGATTTATATTTTTAGAAGTCAATCAGTAGACCTTTATTCCAAAGTGCCTCTGGGTGGATTTCCATCTCCAATTTCTCTGTTAGTTGCCAAATGTGTTAAACATTTTCACCAGCTAAAGGCCCTCTTACAAGTCGAAACCAAAAACATAATCAAACCAGTTGCCACTGAGTCAGTTCTGACCCGTAGATGCCCCACCAGTGTCTAAAAAGTATATCTTAAAAAAAAAAAAAGTCTTGGATAGCAAATGGAACACAGTTCTATTCTGACACACATGGGTTCCCCAGGAGTGGAAATCAACTTTATAGAAACAAGATTAGTTAGTTAGTGGTTGGTTGGATTTGTGAAGAGCGGGCACGGAGACAAAGTAAACCCAGCTTTGATAGCTACTTTCAAGGAATGGAGGAGACAAGACAGCAATACCCAATGGTATTGGGTAGCCAGACATTTCTCCCGTTTCAAGTTACCCAGTTTGTGGTACATTGCCACAGCAATTCGAGCAAACCAACACAAGGGTAAAGGAGCAAGGTGTTCGATTCTTCGGTGGGAAGTACCTTGTTTGGTTCTTGGCTTCACACGAGAAAGAATGCATGCCGAAGCGTGGTTTGTGATCCAAGTGGGTTTTTTTAAAGGACGGAAGAAGTTTCCGATTCTCCAGTCGCTGAACACGGCAACCTCGTGGGACGGCACCCCCACACGTGATGGCCTGAGGCCAGAGAGCCTGCAGCTCTGGGAGCTGAAGGGCAAAGAAGAGGGAAGGGGTGGTCTCACGGGCCAGGTATTTGAGGCCTGTGCCTGGGAGGCATGGTCGAAGGTATTAGTTGACCTCATTGGCTGAATTAAGCCCACCTGGGCCTAGTTTGAGCCGCCCAGGTGTACTGCGCCCATCTGACTTGGACTTGAATTGGTGAATACCTAATTGTCTTTATAGCTGGCTAAGGCTTGCCTGGTTCTCCTCCAGCCTCCTGTAGGGGGCCTTCAGGCATGTGGAGGGATAGCCCCTTGTCCCTGTTTCTTCCTACCTAACAAAGGGAGGTGATGGTAAGATATCTGAAACGAGGATAGAATCTATGGGCTCTCACAGTGAATCTACATAGGAAGGTTTGAGAATTTCAACAAGTGGGAAGGACAATGCCAAGGCCTGGAGAGAAGTGAGTGTTGAGGAAATTCTAAAGATTGTGTCTAAATTCACCTTGTGATTTGGGAAAGATCTTATCTTCAGGTTTAAGTCTTGTGGAACGTTGTCTAAAATGAATTAAAGAATCAAAACGGGAATGGGAAAAAAAGGAATGGAGGGAGGAATGGAAGGGAAAGAGTAGAGTTGAAAGAAGGGTCGAAAAGAGGAGAGAAATCACAGGGAAAGAGAAGGCTTACAGCGGGAGAGGAACACTGTACCAGTAGGCAGCGCCCTCTCAATCTGTCTTTTAGATAACCAGCCACACATTGAGGGTGTGGACAAGACTTGTTTTTCCCCCAGTGTTTCCCAAAGCAGGACACACTTCCCCCTTGAATGATACAGGGGAAGTGGCAAAAGCAGATATCTACACTTCATCCAGGACAATGGGTTATATAGTATAAAAGGTTTCAGCTACCAGGGTGTGCTGAATTTTCATAAAAATGGACCCTTTGACCAGGGGTGTGAGGGGCGATACTGGGAGGGTAGAGGGTGAGTGGGTTGGAAAGGGGGAGCCGATTACAAGGATCTACATGTGACCTCCTCCCTGGGGGACGGACAACAGAAACGGGGTGAAGGGAGATGCCGGATAGGGCATGGTATGACAAAATAATAATTTATAAATTATCTAGGGCTCATTAGGGAGGGGGGAGTGGGGAGGGAGGGTAAAAAAGAGGACTTGATGCAAAGGGCTTAAGTGGAGAGCAAATGCTTTGAAAATGATCAGGGAAAAGAATGTACGGATGTGCTTTATACATTGATGCATGTATATGTATGGATTGTGATAACAGTTGTATGAGTCCCTAATAAAATGTTTTTAAAAATGGACCTTACTGCCATGGTGTCAATTTTGACTCCAAATGCTCTATAGGACAAGGTAGAACTTCTGTGGGTTTCTGAGACTGTAACTCTTAATGGGAATAGAAAGCCTTCTCTTTCTCCCATAGAGCCACTGGTAGTTTTGAACACCTAATCTTTCAGTTAGCAGTATAATCCATAATCACTATACCACCAGGAATCATAAAGAGCCACATAAACTTGGGACCATATGCCCAAGATCATCACCCATCTGTCTAAATTTTAATGAGGAGCTTGTATCAGAACGATTTCAGAAAAGCAAAGAAACGAGCCTATGTATCTCAGCCAGGAATTTTCATTTAATTTCAGAAAAATGGACTTCATAGGCAAGCTTTTTGTTTCCCAACTGTACTATATACTCAGGTGTCTCAATGCCACATTGCAACTGTGTTTACTTGCTATATTTTATTTCTCCTATGTATCTACCTTGTTTTACAAAAACAGGAAAGGCTCAGGGAGAATTTCCCAGGAAAGAGATAGAAGAGAGGTAATAATTATATAATGATTCCAGGAAGTTTCAAAGCTAGTGAGAAGTGGAAAACACTCAGAAGGAAGCTTTCCTAGGATATTAGCAGGGTGAAGGGAATATGCAGATATCTTGAGAGTAGAGTCAGCCTGGTATAGGAATTGCAAGTCTCGGTGACTCCAGTTAGGAGAAGGAGAGGTGTGTCACCTTTCTAGGCTTTGTTGAAGGCCTTGGAATGTAGCCTAGGATCAATAGGGAATTTTGAAATTGTTCCAAGATGTGTGACATACTCAAATTTTGAAGGCTTTTTGTGATTTGGGTATAGAGAATGATCAAAGAAGAGCAAGAATCGTGAAGGGCAGAGAAATGATAAGGTTATTGAACTATTAAGATGGTAGCTTCAATTCGAGGGCTAACATAGCATATAGAAAAAGATAATGAGGGCATCAGGGAAGCCTTGGATATAATAGAAGAGGAAGAATTACCTGATTTCTGCTTCTTCCCAATCTGCTACCTCAGAAACACTGCCATTTCTACTCGCTCATTATAAACCAGTGGTTCTCAACCTTCCAAATGATGTGACCCTTTAATACAGTTCCTCAAGTTGTGGTGACCCCCCGCCAAAACATAAATTTATTTTTGTTGTTACTTCTTAACTGTAATTTTGCTACGGTTATGAATCAGGCAACCCCAATGAAAGGGTCATTTGACTCCCAAAGGGGTCACGACCCACAGGTTGAGAACCACTGTTCTACCTGTTGCATTTTGAGGATGCTTTCTTTGTCATGCAGTACTATTGAACTTGTTCTCTGCTCCTCATGCGAGAGTCAGTCTACGGCGCTGTGTGAAGTTATTTGAGAACATAAATATTTGGTCCTAATGCAGATATGTCCGCTGGGGAGCAAGAGTTCTGTGTGCTGGTCGCAACAGTGCTACTGAAGGAAGAAAGTTCAAGTTGTCTCCAGCTATTGCAACAGGCTTGCTGCTCCTGTTTCTGATACTAAGGCAGTCACATAAACCTCATATACAAATACTTAAAACAACTTCTTTGTAATTACCAAAACGAGAAATCGCCTAGATGGCCTTCTAACTAATGAACAGATAAATTGTGGTACATCAATTTACCGGAACATCAGAACCTATTATCATTGAGTCCATTCTGATTCATGATTTGTCGCAAGTTCTTTTGTTACAAAGTAGATCTGAAAGCCATAGCAGACCTTGGCTTACTCTTAATGGAAGCAGAAAGCAGGTCTGTGTTCCATGATATGAATTTGAATGACCTACCCTTCAATGTTAATAGTCAAGCGCAAACCATGTCTGCCACCCACAGACACCTGTAATAGTACTCTACAATAAAAAAAAGAACACACTTTTGATTAACCTAATACATTTTAAATACATTTTGCTGAATGAAAGAAGGCAGCCCCAAAGGCTAAATATGAATGATATTCTGGAAAAGGCAATATTATAGAAATGGAAAAAGTTTTGTGATTGCCACAGGTAGTGGGAGGTGCATTGAATACAAAAGGACAGCATGAAGGGATTAGAAAGTAGTGAGCTGTTTTGTAAGGAACTGTCATGTTGAGTGCACAATTCTAGGCATTTGTCACCAGTGATAAGCAACATCATGGGCTCCGTAATATAGTGCATTTCATTTTTATGTTGCTGTTCCCAATCACTAGACACCACAAAGAGAGGGATAGGTTTCCAGGAAAGAGATCGAGGAATGTTACTTTATGAATGAATGTTCCTTTACCTACATGAAACCATTTAATTAAATATTATTAATAATCTTAATTAAGTATCATTTCAGAAAAATGCAACCAGAATGTGGGTGAATCTAAGATGGATTGCAGACAATGTGAATGTAGTAATAGCATAATGTAGGGATTGGAGCTGATCTATGTAGCTTTGGTAGGTAGTATTCTGACAGGATACTCTGAGACCAAAGGCAGAAAGAACTGTACACAAACATTGTATCCATTTAGGTAAATTTGTTTTACACAGGGGAAGGGTCAGTGATTGTGAAATTTCTTTTGATGTATGTCTGTTGCTGTTAGGCCTATTCAGGGCAATTTGGACTCATAGTGACCCCATGTGTCACACCGTAGAACTGCCCTGTAAGGTGTTCTAGGTTTAGTCTTTTGGGAAGCAGATCACTAGCTAAGTCTCTCCCAGGGACCTACTATGTGGGTTCAAACCACCAACCTCTTCATTAGCAGCTGGGCACATGGACTATGTGTTATTAGGGCTTCTTTTATGTATATTAGGGTTTGACAAAAAGGCAAAAGTACTCTAGATTATGAGGACTAGCTTTCTCATCACTAGAAAACAGAGTTCCAAATAAATAATTGCAGAGGGCTAGAAAAATCCTAAAGCCTGGAGTCCTGGTGGTTGCGAAATGGATTGTGATCTGCAAGGTAGGCAGTTCGAAACCACCATGGCTCCTCTGGAGAACAATAGAGCTTTCTACTCCTGTTAACAGTTATAGGGTCGCTATAGGTCTGCAGAGTGGAGGCCAGTGGAGTAGAGGCCAGGTGAGGGAAAACCCTACAATGCTTGTCCTGGAGTCAGGGGTATCAGTATAAACTCATTGTTGTAAATGTGTGCATATTAACACAGATAGATAGCTACAAAATAAATACAAATATGTATATACATACAAGGGCTAGTATATATACAGACAGACATAAATAGATGCATATTTCCTAACTATCGGATGAGATCTGAAAACTAACAACTCAATCATCAATGAGTACTCCAATCATCAGAGCTTGCTTTCTAAGTACCATTTTCCAATAAGAAAAATCAAGTCTGCCTAGAAAACTGGTTGGTTATATGTCTTTTGCAGGGAAAATAGAAGGTGATCCTAGAACCTCTTATGGTGAAAGATATAAGAAAATATTTCAAAGTATGGAAGGAGGTGAGAGATGAGACCTGTTTAGAAATCACAGGGACCAACCTTAGATGGTAGCACTGGCCAAAGTAGCTGAAAAACTGTAAGCAACAAAATAAATAATATTAAACTTTTATTACTCAAAGAATAAAATGAGCATCCTTAATTTCATTTTGTTGTTGTTCTTCCATTTTATTTTCTTTATTATTTTTTAAATCATTTTATTGGGGGCTCATACAATTCTTATCACAATCCATACATACATCCATTATGTGAAGAACATATGTACATTTGCTGCCATCATCATTCTCAAAACATTTGCCTTCTACTTGAGCCCTTAATATCTGCTGCTCATTTTCCCCTCCCTCCCCAATCCCCCCTACCTCATGAACCCTTCATCATTCATAAATTGTTATTATTTTGTCATATATTACACTGTCACATGTCTCCCCCTGCCTTCTTCTCTGCTGTCCCTCCCCCAAGGAGGAGGCTATACGTAGATTCTTGTAATCAGTTCCCCCTTTGTACCCCACATTATCTCCACCCTCCAGGCATCACCACTCTCACCACTGGTCCTGAAGGAGTCATCTGTCCTCCTGGATTCCCTGTGTTTCTAGTTGCTCTCTGTACCTATGTACATCCTCTAGTCTAGCCAGATTTGTAAGGTAGAATTGGGATAATGATAGTGTGTGTGTGTGAGGGGGGAGCATTTAAGAAGTAGAGGGAAGTTATATGTTTCATCATTGCTACCTTGCACCCTGACTGGTTCATCTCCTCCCACAACCCTTCAGTAAGGGGTATCCAGTTGGCTACCAATTGACTTTGTCTCCACTCTGCACTCACACACATTTTCACTGATATGCATTTTTGTTCCTTGATGCTTGATACTTGATCCCTTTGACAGCTCGTGGTCACACAGGCTGGTATGTTTCTTCCATGTGGGCTTTGTTGATTCTGAGCTAGATGGCCACCCAGATGCTATATATTTTGATAGCTGGGCACGATCAGCTTTCTTCACCACATTTGCTTATGCACACGTTTGTCTTCATTGATCATGTCAAGGAGGTGGGTACCCAATGATACGATTTTTAATTCTTTGATGTCTGATAACTTGCACCTAGTGGTCAGACAGACTGGTGTGCTTCTTCCATGTGGGCTTTGATGCTTCTGAGCTAGATGGCTACTTGTTTATCTTCAATCCTTTAAGACCCTAGATGCTATATCTTTTGATAGCCGGAACCATTAGCTTTCTTCACCCCATTTGCTTATGCACACGTTTGTCTTCAGTGATCATATCAGGAAGGTGGGTACCACAGATGTGATTTTTAGTTCTTTGATGTCTAATAACTGGTTCCTTCTACACCTTGTGGTCAGCCAAGCTGGTGTGCTTCCTCCATGTGGGCTTTGATGCTTCTCAGCTAGATGGCTACTTGTTTATCTTCAAGCCTTTAGGTCTCCAGAAGCTATATCTTTTGATAGCCGGGCACCGTCAGCTTTCTTTACCATATTTGCTTATGCACACATTTTTCTTCAGCAATCGTGTCAGGAAGGTGTGCATCCTGGAAGGGCATCCTTAATTTCATACTGATCCACTAAGTAAAGGGATGATAGAGAAAGGACAACTCTTCCTTACAGAAGAATTCCAGTGGGAAAAATAAATAGAAATTCACCATTATAATACCACAGTAATAATTTGTGCTAAAAGATCCACTAATGGATGTTAAAATTAGCAGATAAAGTTTTAAGCATAAAGAGAATCCTTACAAATTCTTAAAAGATCTCTCCACAAATACATAGCTCTTCATTCCAAAGGAGGAAAAAAGGGAGTTTCCAGTACTGTAATCGGTCAGAGACTACTGTGTCCAACTAATCAAGGTTAATGGCCCCAGTGATAAGACATGACAACATCATGAGTTCCACAGTATAAGAATTTTACTTTTATGATTTTCTCCCAATAAACTATAACCAGGTTCAACATGATAAAAGCATACAAATCCAAACTGGGAACTATTATGTAAAATAACCAACCATTTCTCTTCAAAAGCTTCCAGGTCCTAGAAGATAAGAAAGACCGGAGAATTGACTGAAGGAATCTTGGCAGTTCAGTTACCATCAAGTTGAGTCCAACTCATGTGGTAGAACTGTGCTCCAAAGCAAGACTGTTTTCAGTAGTTGATTGCCAGGCCTTTCTTCCACACTCTGTGTAGACTAACCTTCAACCTGTCAGCAGCCAAATGTGTTTTTACCATCCAGGGATTCTAGATTCAATGACATGTGACCAGATGTCATTTGGAAAATAAAAAGACATGTGAACCCAAACCCACTGCCATCTAGTTGACTCAGAAGAATACAATGGTAAAAAAAAAAAGTGGGGGGAGGAAAAATAAAAATGAGGCCCATTGAAGTTAATAGCATGGTACCAAAGATAATTTCTTATGTTTGATAAAAGTACTATGTACTATGTAGCTGTTAACATAGGAAAAAGTGAATGAAGGTTATATGGGAACTCTATACTAGTCTTGCAATTTTATAAATTTATTACTCATATTTTGAAATTAAAATTTTTGTTTTCTTGAGGTATGTTTTCTTGAGTTGATGTTTATTGTTTACCAAAAAAGAAGTGTGTTGAAGTAATACAGGGATCTATTTTGGAATGCACAGTCAAGTCACAGTGTTGCTGATTTATAAGTAAACATAGGAAAAGGGAATTTGAAGGGGAATCCTTGAGGGCTATTCAACAAGAGTGGAAATTTAACATTGGATTTAAAATTGGAGAATGAAATAAGTCATATTTATGTCTCTCAGTTCTCAGCTTGCATGAGTTATTTGTTATATTTTCAAGTAGGACCCACTGTTTTGTAGTTAACATCTACCATGAATTTTTAAAAAATGGATTGGAATTTATTCTGAGGGAAAGAGAGGTGGGGTTGCTAAACAGTGGAATATAAAATGCAAACTGATCTATCATTTCCAAAGAGTCCAGAAAGCCTGTCTAAAATAAAATAAATTGGCATAAAACAGTTTACTAAGTCTCCAAAAAAGAAAAGAATAAAAGGTTATATTGCAGATCTTATAAATATTCTGAGAATGGTAGGTAAAGCCTATTTAATACTGATGAACAAAGTTTTAGCCGGTATTGGAAACATCGTTTCTAATAAAAAATTACCAACGACTGGAAGTTATCTGCAAAATTTTATACCTAAGTACTTGCAGATGTAATTTATTTTTCTGACAGCACAGCCTGTGTAATGAAAGTTCCTTTTAATAAAACATGAACGCAGTTAGGTTTTGCCAATTAGGTTCAGAGGAGTTGTAATCAGTCTGATTCAAGTTGATATGCAGCTCCTTAAATTCAGCACTGACCCATAGAATGGCTTCAGTGTTTCTAAACTGTTCGTGAAAGATGAACTCCCAGAGCTCTGACTGCCCAGGCAGAGTGGAGGCAACCCTGCGTAACTGAGGACACAACCCTCTCCAAGGCACTCAAGTGATGGTGGCTGACGGAAGCTATGTGCTCTGGGATGAGTATCAGCATTTTAGTGCAACTGACATGAACATAAGGTCGTTCTTATCTTTTTACTGATGCACACATGGGCTGACTTCTGATATGTATATATTGATTATCAGCTATCCGAGCCCATTTCTTGATACTGTGAAAGATTAAAAATATGGATAGACACATCTGTTCCCTTTGAGCATTTCACTAAATTGTCATCAGAAAAATGAAACACATACACTTTTAAGGTAGCAGATAAGAAAATAGGTAGTTTGACCTTTTCATTTGGGTGGCTAAAATGGTATCTTCAGCAAACATGTATTGAGTCCTGATCATTTGCAAAATGTCACTGTTCTTAGTTGCTGTAAAGTTGGTTTCTACACATGGTGACCGCATGGCAACAGAACGAAACACTGCCCAGTCCTACAATACCATCCAAATGGCTGCAGTTTGAGCCAATTGTTGCAGCCAACCTCCATCCATTTCACTGAGGGCCTGCCTCTGATTTTGATGACACCATGGAACTGAGCATGAATTCTTTTCTAGGAAGTGGTCCTGAATGATACCGTGTCAAGTGTCTGTGAGAAGAAGCCGTACCATCCTCACTTACAGGGAACATCTGGCTGTACTACTACAACCCACATATGTTTGTTCTCTGGGCACTTCATGGTATATTTAACATTATTTCCAAATGCTGCAATTCAAATGCAGCAGTTCTTGCTCACATACTCACCCAAATCACTATTGTCAAGTTCATTCTGATTCATAGTGACCTTATAGGGCAGAGTAGGATTGCCCCTTTGGATTTCTGAGGTTTATAAACCCTTATGGATCAGAAAGCCTCATCTTTCTCTCAATGAGCTTTTGAGCTGGTGGTTTTGAACTGCAGACTTTGTGGTTAGCAACCCAATCTGAAATCCACTAAACCAGTGGTTCTCAACCTTCCTATTGCCGCAATCCTTTAATACAGTCCCTCATGTTGTGGTGACCCCCCCCCCCAACAATGAAATTATTTTTGTGGTTACGTCGTAACTGCAATGTTGCTACTGTTATGAATTGGATGACCCCTGTGAAAGGGCTATTCTACCCGCAACAGGGTCGCGACCCACAGGTTGAAAACCACTGCACTAAATCAACAGGGCTCCTGGGTTTTTCAATTCATTGTCCAACTTTTGCATTCATAAGAGTTCGTTGAAAATACCCTGGCTTTGGTATGGTTTCAAAGTCATGTGACTTTTACCAGTTGCTTCACTTTTCACATTAAACAACAGCACTGATACTTCTTACCTGGCTTAACTCACTGGAGTGCTAGAAGGGCACCCTATTAAAATGGCTTCAAGAAAAATGAAAAGAAAGTAAACTTTAGAAGTACAATGCAAAATATAACTTAATACCAAATTATGGGTAGTTTTAGTTATCTTAAGTTGCCCTTCAACTCATTTGCCCCATAGTACAAAATGCTGCCCTATCCTGTAACATCGTCATGATTGGTTGTGGTTCAGATCATTATGGTCCATAGGCTTTTCATTGGCTGATTCCTGGAAGTAGATCACTAGGCCTTTCCTCCTAGGTTGTCTTGGTCTGAAATTTGTACTGAAACCTGTTCGGCATCACATCAGCTCCCAAAACTCCACTGACAGATTGATGTGCAAGGCAAGAATTCTACAGCTACCACTAGCACAAGGGTGAGGACATTGTAGCTCGGAGGTGCCAGAACTTAATTAAAATTGCGGAGATAGTAAAGATAGGGATGGTCTGTTTAACATCACCCCCCTTTTGGTTCATGTCGGCCTCAACTATTCACTAATGAAGCCAATATAATTGAAGATTCCAGGAGACTTCCTACACACATGGGCAGACACAAAACTGTGGAGTATACTCTTGTTATCTCTTCCTTTAAGGTTCAGCCTGCTCAAATTTGGGAAGAAAATGTAGCTATTTCTTGATACTTGCTTGTCCCCAGACAGGAACTGAAACAAGCCCAGCAATGTTCATTCATTCCCTCCGTAGGTTTCATCGTTCCTTGACCACAGAGCACTTCCAGGTTTTAGGTCAGAAACAGAAGTAGACGTGTGAAGCAGACACACAAAGTGTGCTTCCCAGCTATTTTCATGTTAGGCAGTTGACCCAAACCTAATTTCTAGCCCATTTCATTCCCCTAAAGTTACAGGAATTCCCAAGCAAAACAAAGTAGCATTTCACTATTTCACACTAACTCCAACTCTTAGTTCGGTAACCAGAAATCTTTAAACAGATCATCAGAGTAGGAATGGCTACTGATTAGTAGAATCCCTTTAAGCCATGATTTAAATCACTTTATCTTGCTTTTAAACCTGTTTGACTGGAATATCTTAAACCTGTCTAGAGTTGTAATGAAATCTTCCAATTTGAAATGTGTTTTTATTGAATTTATTTTTATAGGATTGAAATTTTGCATCTTTGCTCAGTGGCTTTTGAGAGAAGTTTTACCAAAAGAAGAATATCGATCTTAGAGTTTCAAAATGTCACAAACAGCAGCCTGGCTAGGAATAGGGTGAAGTGAATTAACACTTTAATTTTATATTCTTGTTCATCATGGAGGGATTTTGTGTGTGTGTATTAATTTTATCTTTAAATGTATTGCATTACTATATAATTTATATTTACTATTACATTTTTAATATCTCTTATATTTTCTACATAGAGCATTGGTGAAAATGTTATAAATCTTACCTCTAATGTGGGAGATCAGGGTTTGATCCTAAAGCACTAAACCTCTTGCATATGTCTGACAGTAGCCGTGTATGTTACTATGATGCTAAATAAAATTTTTAAAAATTGTTTTATTAAGGCTCATACAACTCTTATCACAATACATACATACATCAATTGTGTAAAGCACATTTGTACATTCATTGCTCTCATCATTCTCTAAACATTTGCGCTCCACTTAAGTCCCTGGCATCAGGTCCTCATTTTTCCCCTCCTTCCCTGCTCCCCGCTTCCTCATGAGCCCTTGGTAATTTATAAATTACTATTTTGTCATATCTTGCCCTGTCCGACATCTCCCTTCACCCACTTTTCTGCTGTCTGTCCCCCAGGGAGCAGGTCACATGTAGATCCTTGTAATCGGTTCCCTCTTTCAACCCACTCTCCCTCTACCCTCCCAGTATAGTCACTCACACCCCTGGTCCTACAGGAATCATTGGCCCTGAATTCCCTGTGCCTCCAGCTCCTATCTGCACCAGTGTGTTTCCTCTGCTCTATCCAGACTTGCAAGGTAGAATTCGGATCATGATAGTGGGGAGGGGGGGGCGTGGGGGGGAGGAGGAATCATTTAGGAACTAGAGGAAAGTTAAATTTTTCATCATTGCTATATCGCACCTTGACTGGCTCGTCTCCTCCCCTAGACCCCTCTGCAAGGGGATCTCCCAATGGACTTTGGGTCTCCACTCTGCACTCCCCGCCTCATTCACTATGGTAAGATTTTTTTGTCCTGATGATGCCTTATACCTGACCCCTTCAATACCCCGTGATCGCACAGGCTGGTGTGCTTCTTCCATGTGGGTTTTGTTGCTTCTGAGCTAGATGGCCGCTTGTTTACCTTCAAGCCTTTAAGACCCCAGATGCTATACCTTTTGATAGCTGGGCACCATCAGCTTTCTTTGCCACATTTGCTAATGCACCCATTTATCTTCAGTGATTGTATCATGGAGGTGTACACCCAATGATATGATTTTTTTGTTCTTTGATGCCTAATACCTGATCCCTTCGGCACCTCATGATCACACAGGCTGGTGTGCTTCTTCCATGTGGGCTTTATTGCTTCTGAGCTGATGGCCGCTTGTTTACCCTTAAGCTTTTAAGACCCCAGATGCTATATCTTTTGATAGCTGGGCACCATCAGTTTTCTTCACCACATTTTCCCATTCACCTACTTTTTCCTCAGAGGTTGTGTTGGGAAGGTGAGCATCATAGAATGCCACTTTAATAGAAGAAAGTATTCTTGCATTGAGGGTGTACTTGAATGGAGGCCCAATGTCCTTCTGCTACCTTAATACTAAACCTATAAATATAGGCACATAGATCTATTACCCCTTCCTCATATATAAATATATTTGCATATGTACATCTCTTTATCTAGACCTCTATTAATGCCCTTTGCCTCCCAGCTCTTTCCTCTATTTCCCTTGACTTTCCTCCTGTCCCACTATCATGATCAGTCCCCACCTGGGTTTCAGCAATTCCTCTTGATTATATTACCCTTGATCATGCCAATCCAGTCATCTCACACCCACTTCACAACCAATTTGGATCACTTGTTCCCTTGTCCCTTGGTTTGTTAACACCACTTCCTTTTCCCCAACTCCCCCTCTCCCATGTCCCCCCATAACTGTCAGTCCCGTTGTTTTCTCCTCCAGATTGTTCATCCAGCCTATCTTATTTAGACAGACTTGCATAGATAATAACATGGACAAAAACAAGACAGAGAAAAACCAAGCAACAATATACAACAAAAAACAACAACCAACCACTGACACAGAACAAAACAAAACACAAGAAAGAAAAGCAAAAAAAAAAGAAAGAAAAGCTTGTAGTTGGTTCAAGGATCATTTGTTGGCCTTTAGGAGTGTTTTCCAGTGCAGTCTGTTGGGGCACCACGCCCTGGCCCCAAAGTCCACCTTCAGCATTCCCTGGGGACCTTGCTGCTCCATTCCCTTGCTGTTCTGCTGCACTCCCCCAGTGCTTTGCCTTGGTGTGTCGGGATCAGATCAGGTGCAATTCCCACACTGTGTCTCCAGTGATGTCCCCCGCAGGGCCATGGGTCAGCTAAATAAGATTCTGTGGAACTTCCAAATTAAGAAGACTGAAAAGAAACACATGGTGATCTTCTTCCAATAACTAGCCATAACACTAGGAGTAAAACCGGTTTGATCTCCACCTGACAGTGAAGATGTCACAGGATTGGGAAGCTCTTTTCTCTGTTGTGCATGAGCAGCCATGGTTGTTGTTAGTACTGCCCAGTCAGTTCTGACTTATAGCACCCGGACATATTCTCGAATGAAACACTGCCTGATCCTCCATAATCATTGTTACGTTGGAACTCAGTGCTGCAGCCAATGGGTCAGTTATGTCTTTGAGGGTAAAGCACATTTGTACGCTCATTGCCCTCATCATTCTCAAAATATTTGCTCTCCACTTAAGCCCCTGGCACCATCTCCTCATTTTCCCCCTCCCTTCCTGCTTCCCTCCCTCATGAACCCTAGATAAATTATAAATTATTATTTTGTCATATCTTGCACTGTCAGACTCCTCCCTTCACCCACTTTTATGTTGCCTGTCCCCCAGGGAGGAGGTCACATGTAGATCCTTATGATGAGTTCCCCCTTTACAATCCACCCTCCCTTGATCCTCCCGGTACCGCCACTCACACCACTGGTCTTGAAGGGATCATCCACCCTGAATTCCCTGTGTTTCCAGTTCCTAACTGTATGAGTGTACATGCTCAGGTCTAGCCAGATTTGTAAGGTAGAACTGGTATCATGATAGTGGGAGAGGAGGAAACATTTAGGAACTAGAGGAAATTTGTATGCTTCATCGTTGCTACACTGCACCCTGACTGGCTCGTCTCCTCGCTGTGACCCTTCCATAAGGGGATGGAGTACCAACTTCTTAGTGGGGTTGGGGTATGACTCCTTTGAAGGACTCTAAATAGGGGGCATATCTGGTAATACACTCCTAATAAGCCACATTTGTCCAAATTTCTGTACCCACCCTGGGATACCCAGGCCTTTTGCAAAGAACACTGGGACATTGAATCCTGGGTCTTCAAGGCACACAACACACTCCAAAGTACATACCAGAGGAATGCAATGTGGAAACCCCACTATGTGAACTAGACTCTACTACCAATACACTTTTAACCTGAAGACTTAAGACTGAAATTACATGATGTATGAAGAAGCAGAAGACGGCTCTACCAAGAGTACTGAACTCTCAATAAGCAGTCTAACATTTATTTACTACTTCAATGTATTTGCTGTATTAAGATATGCAGTATTCTGGCAAACCTGTATCTAACATGGTTAGTGAATATTATTGTAAGTTTTGCCTGACCACCAACATGTCAATAATTTGGGCATTTCAATATATTGTTAGCCTACACTTGATCAATATCCTTTTCTAAACAGTGTTTTAAAATTAGTACTATGGCCTAATCAATGACACTATAAACAGTTCCTGGGAAAAGATAGATAAGATTCTGTACTGTACATTAACAAGGAGCTCTCTAAGGTGAAGCAGAGGCAGGTAAAAGACATAGATTCAGGAATGAATTTGGGGCTCACACTTAATCCTAGCTCCAGTCTAAGAACAACTGTACACACAAAATGGTCCTGCTTGATCCTCACCCTCAGGAAGGAAACATGGGCACTAGAGCAGAGTGTTGTGAAGAAATGAAATGGTGCCCCACTATCAGATAGACTAACATTTGGGGTCTTAAACACCTGTTTCCAAACAAGCAGCCTTTGAAACCTTATGTCAACTAAGTCCACATGGAAGAAGCACACCAACCGCAAAGAATTGTAAATTATATAATCCAAACGTGAAGAAGAGAATAGCTTAAATTGTGAGATTCTAATGTGCAGAAGTCTATGGATGACAATAAAGTCCAAAATATATTTGTGGGATCGACACAGGGAATTATTTCCCTCTAATCATAATTGAAGGATGGAAATCACCTGTTTATAAGGCAGAGAGTATTGGACAGATGGCTATAGTAGATTAAAATGATAAGTCTGGCTTGAATGTTTAAAGTTTGTCATTTGATCTCCTTTTTGATACACTTTGGGTTAGATGCAGCTTTTAATATATATTTTTTCACATTGGTGTTTATCTCTGTTGTATTTTTGCATTATTGGTGGCCTTCTTAACTCTTTGTTATGTGTTTTTTTCATATTTTTTTGGTGGTGGTATAGGGGAGATGACATCTAGTAATTCAAGGAGGAAGAAAAGGTTTTGAAACTGATTTCAGTAGCAATTGTACAACACTCTTGATAAGACTGAGCTCTGGATTGCAATGGTGCCTGGATTAAATCCTCATAACATGGTTTTGAAAACAAAATGAGCCACAGATAACATTTCTGCAATGGAATTTGCAAAAACCACAAAAAATTGAGGAAACAGTGTATCATACACCGTCCAATGGAGTAGGGATCAAGTGGTTTGCAAAAGACAACAAGCTGTCTTAAATCTGGAAATTAAGCAAAAATATAAAAGGCAATAGTCATGCAAACTGATAACAACACACAAAATAATCATTCAACTTACATCAGTACTGGTATATGACAGAGGTCTCAGAGCGGAGGCCCATCGTAAGTCTGAGACGACCTACACTTAAAATGAACAATAGAAAGATGGTGATACCACTTATCAGAATGCGACATCGCTTACCCTGGGGCCACAGTGGGTGGCACACTGGGCTGCTAATGGCAAGGTTAGCAGTTCAAACTCACCAGCCACTCAAAGGGGAAAGCAAAAGCTGCCTGCTCTCATAAGAGATTTACAGTTTCAGAAACCCCAATGAGCGGCTCCATTCTGCTCTACAAGGTCGCGTGATTCAGAATTGACTTGGCTGCAATAGGCTTTTTATGGGGTCTGGATCCTGAAATCCGGTAAGTTGAATCTTTAGGGATTTCAACTGGGTTCTCTGGCTGCTTGTGGGGCCATTACTATACCCTACGACTTCTCCCAGAGGGTACCTAAGTCCAGAGGACAGTTTCATATCTGCAGGGAAAGTCATGGCACGTCTGAGAAAGGAGAACATCTCAGGATAGTAATGCTTTGTGAAAAATTTAGGATGCAGAGCCCATCTATAGACAACTGGACATCCCCTAACAGAAGGGTCACAGGAAGGAGATGAGCCAGTCAGGGTGCAGTGTAGCAAGGATGAAACATACAACTTTCCTCAAGTTCCTAAATGCTTCCTCCTCCCCCACTTTCATGATCCCAATTCTACCTTACAAATCTGGCTAGACCAGAGAATATACACTGGTACAGATAGGAACTGAAAACAGGGAATCCAGGATGGATGATCCCTTCAGGACCAGAGGTGAGAGTGGCATTACTGGGAGGGTGGAGGGAGGGTAGGGTAGAAAGGGGGAACCGATTACAGGAATTATATATAACCTCATCCCTGGGGGATGGACAACAGAAAAGTGGGTGAAGGGAGACATCAGATAGTGGAAGACATGACAAAATAATAATTTATAAATTATCAAGGGTTCATGAAGGAGTTGGGGGGGGGGTCGTGGAAATGAGGAGCTGATGGCAGGGGCTAATGTGGAAAGTAAATGTTTTGACAATGATGAGGGTAACAAATGTACAAATATGGTTTACACAATGGATGTTGGTATGGATTGTGATAAGAGTTGTACGAGCCCCCAATAAAATAATTTAAAAAATAATGCTATGAGTTATTCAAAATAACCTTGCAGCCAAAAAATACAGTATTTCCAGTCAAGGACAAAAATGTACTGTGTCTACTTAGAGCGACAGGCAGGATAGGTCCTTTGCTATTTAACAGTGGTCACAGATATGTCCTGGTGAACAGTTTAGGTTTCAGTTATATATGAACAAGAGATTATAACATAACTCAATTATTTATAAGTAGAAGAGACCGGAATCTCAGTTGTATCAATTTCTTCACTTTCTTTTTGTCCTCTTTGAGAGGGTCAGCATTGATTTGGGGTTGAAGATTTACTGACTGGTGGGAGGTGGACTCCTTGGTCCCCAAAGAACATTTTCAGAGCATTCTTTCTGCTGATTTTCAACCCTTTTTAAGAGCCCCCTTGTTCTCAAAATGAAGAAGTAATTTCTCCAGTGTTCATTACAACATAGGGAATGGCTTGAATTATCTCTCTCTGCAGGGACTTCCATTTATCAGGAGTAGTCTACATAATTAGCTACACCTACTGGTCAAAACTCAAGGAAATAGCCGTGGGCAATCTTAATACAATTAAAAAAAGTATGTGTTGTTCCTGGTCCAAATCCCTAGTGAATATTTGCATACTTACTATATTTATTCAAACAAATAAGGAAAATATTGACCTGGAGTTTTCTAAACTCATTATCTAGGAAATATTAAGTATGTTATTCCAATCTGTAAATGCATCCAAAAAGGTTAACTAAGGCATTTTGGTGTGAAATAATATTCCCTCCTAAATGTCTTTTTTACTCTATGTGTTTAAACTCGACATGATATGTTTGTGTAGTTTTGTGGACCAGTAAACACAAGCCTGGGAATTACCTAGTTATTGGGGGATCCAAATTAAAATATGGGTCAGGGAGACAGCATAAGGGAATTTTGTGACCAGTTGCTTTGACAGACATTAACCAGCCCACTAGGGATACTTCACTGCATAGCCTGGGAAGATAACAGATTCAGGTCATTGCTTAAGTGGAACCGCTGGTGTAAGGTTGCGAGAGTCTATTCCTTTTAGTGACTAAGGGCAAAGAGCATTGTTAATGACGCCTACACCTGAGAACAGGTTAAGAGGATTGGTGGTATTACATGTTAACATTTAGCACCTTCTAACTCAAGGCACAGATGCCAGGTCATGCCTTGTAGCCTTTCAAAAAGCTGAAATTTAACAGTCTGTAGGTGGAAGGGGTGGAACGAGTGAATCATCTGTAGATTAAAAAAAAAATGAAATACATCTTTGTTTCTTTGTACTCAATTGTACAGTGTGCCTCAATTTCGAATGTTTTAATTATAGAGATTTCCAAGCTAAACCACAACTTTCAAAGCATCAACGTTTTAGTTAGCATATTAACAATACCTTGGAAGTAGGTGTCGCAACACAACCGAACACAAGGGATGTTTATGGAATAGAAAGTCAACAATGTGTGCATACCCGAATCATAACAGGCTTATGTGATTCCTAAGATCAACTTGAATTCTAAGTTTAACTTATAATTTTTAAAAATCTTCCCCTTCAACAAGAAGATTCCATTTTCCCTTGAGAATCAACTTACAGCCTCCAAAAAAATACAGAACATGACATTTTACTGAAATGCATATTTCAGTATATTTTAGATAAGGTTTTGTTCTTGGGTTTTGCACGTTTTTATAATTAAATGCATGTTGTATGAAATTTTGCTTGGAATCATGTGAGAGTCTTGAGGAATATAGGATGCTACAATAAGTAGGAGATTTGATTTTGGAATATAAGCTCTCCCTCCTCCCTTCTGTGAGCCTGGCACCCTCACTGAGTCCTTGCAGTAGGATTCCTTACTGGCAAAATGGGCACAATTATGTCTATTTTCGGTATTAAGTGAAAATACATGGGAGCTGTGGCGTACACTACCTGGCATATAGTTAATGCTCACAAAATGCTGACTTCCTAAACACTACTATTTTCCAGGTACTCGAGGTATATTCTTTGAAAAGTTGGACATTTTCTAACAGATGAAAGACAAAATTACTTTCTGCTCACTTGCATTCTGATGCAGGATAATCTGACGGAAGGCCTTCCAGTAAGGTGTTCTCAAGTCATCTGGCCCCATTCGTTATTTGACACCACAAATTTGGAGACCTCGAACGGGGAAAAAGCTTGCTGAAAATAAGAGTGCGTTCATGTCTGCAAAAGGCCCAATCCAGAGATTTAGGTAAAAGGAGCCCTGATGTTTAAATGCTTGGCTGCTTACAAAAAGTCAGTAGTTCTAAGCCAAATGGAAAGTTGGAAATGTTATGGGGTAGTTCTACTCTGTTTTATATGGGCATGTGATCGTTGGAGTTACCATGCCGACTAGGCCTACCTAGGGCGGTGTGGGCGGAGATTAGTCAGGGCGCAGCTTGATTGGGGGGACCCAGATAAACACTCTGTTCTGCTGCTCCTTTTCTGCCTGGTCATCAGACCGGCGCTCTGCTGCCTGAGCTCGCTCTTTGCCTCAACTTTGTTGCCCTCCACTTCTCATCTTCCCGCTGCTGCTGCCCCCTCTACATGTTTTGCCCAAGGGCAGGCTTCGCTGTCTGCTTCCTTGACCTTGGACAAGCCGTCCATGTGAGTTGAAGGACCTTCAGTATATTAACTGTTCCACAAAAGTGAGTTGAACTGAGCCCTCAGTACTGCTGTGTGGACTAATCAATTGCTATGCTCCTTCTTGCTATATAAACCTATCTATCTATCTATCTATCTATCTATCTATCTATCTATCTATCTATCTATATATATATATATATTTATAATCATAACTGTCCTGGTTTTGTTTCTCTAGAGAACCCTGACTAACACACTTGGTACCAGGGGGGTTTCTAGAGAAACAAGATCATAAATATGAGTTTCCTGAATTGGTTCTCCAGCCTGATTAAACCTAACAGTACTGAGAATGCTGCCTCTACTCCTAAAATCATGGATACACCTGCCACTGTTACTAGAGAGGGTGGTGCTAATCCATGGTGTGGTGGCAAAATTAACATCCACAATATCACCACCAATAGATGAAGTATCGGTGAGAAGAGAGGCTCTGGGTGATGGTGTGTTATTTTCCAGCAGTTTCGCCTGGCTGAGAAGTATAGATAAGCTGGTTGGCTGGGGCTCCTTACAATAGAAAATGTGATCAAGGAGAGGGATGGTCTCGGGATCTCAGCAGCATGTCTCAAGTGCCAAATAACAGACCTAAAAGCTTCTGCACGTGCTACAGAGCAGAGCCTTCTCTCCTATAGTAAGAGAGCTGACATTGCCGAAAATTAGATCCAGAGTCTCATCCTAGGAGTAGCTGAATTACAGCGTCAGCTGAATTGCAGGTCTAGGACAGTGACTGATGTTAAAGTAAGGGCATTAATTGGAAAGAAACTGGACCCTGAAACATGGGATGGGAACATATGGACTGAGGCTCCAAAAGAGGAGGTTATTAAGCCCTTAGAGTCTATTGCTCCACCCAGTCAATAGATCCACCCCTCCCACCTGAGGGAATGAATCCACTATCAGTAAAATAACTCACACTTGAGCAGACTCACCAAACAGTGCATGCTGTAGTGCCACCTGGGGCTGCCCCTGGAGCATTGCCTGAGGGAGACGCCTTAAAAGAGATTGCTGAGAGTCCCCAGGACACCCCCCCCCCACCTATTATTTCCTCTAGATCTGTACCTAGACTTAAGTCCCAGAAAGTTCCTAAAGGTGAGGTACAGATGATGATTCTGGAAGAGTCATAAAGAGCTGCATGAGTTTTCTAAACTGTACAAACAGAAGCCGGGGGAATACACATGGGAATGGTTAGTAAGGGTGTGGGACAGTGGTGTAAGGAAGGGACCATTAGACCAGTCTGAGTTCCTTGATATGGGTCCCTAAGCACAGATTCTTCTTTCAATGTCTTACCAAGAGAGATTAAGGGAGGATTGAGTAGTGTATTTGGTCCATTCAATAAAGCATGAGCTGCCAGATGGCCTAAATTAAACCAACTTGGGTACCTGACCTACCTTGGTACACTGTAGAAGCAGCATCCAAAAAGTTAAGGACAATCTGCTGACCCTTATGTATGTTTTCTGATCAAGTCTGATGAGGGCCCGGGCCCTGTCCCCCAGACAGACAGAACTGGAACTATCGGTTCTTTTTCTTGTTCTGTTTATTGTTTTTGTTTGTTTCTTTTTCTTTTGTCTATCTATACAAGTCTATCTATATAAGATAGGTGGAACTAATAATCCCAAGGAGAAAACAACAGGACCAGCAGTTCCCAGGGGACATGGGAGAGGAGGGGGCAGGGAGGGTGAGTGGAGAGCCAACAAACTCATAGATAAGGGAACAACAAGAGATCTAACATTGTGGCAAGGAGGGGTATAAGATCAGGTGGGGTTTAATCAAGGGCAATGTATCCAAGAGGAATTTCTGAGAGCTGAATTGAGGGTGAACATGATAGTGGGATAGGAGGAGGGTCAAAGGAAAAAGAGAAAAGAAATAGAGGCAAAAGCTATTTATAGAGGTATAACTATAGGCATATATTAACATATTATATGTGTATTTACATATTACACATATATGTGTATTTACGTATTATATATTATTTACATATGCATATATGTAATTTATAATGAAAGGGATAGGGATATTTATATGTTCAGTAATAGATAGCAGATGGACTTTGGGCCTCTACTCAAGGTCTCCCTTAACACAAGAACACTTCGTTCTGTTACTTTTTGATACCCACCGTCCCAACATGATTGCTGAAGACAAAATGGATGCATAAGCAATGCGGTGAAGAGAGTGGATGGGTATCAAACGATACAGTGTCTGAGGTCTTGAAGACTTGAAGTTACACAAGCAGCCATCTAGCAGGGAAGCTAATAAGTCCACATGGAAGAAGCACTCCCCCCTGTATGATCATGAGGTGTCAAGGGGATCAGGTATCTAAAGATCCAAAACAAACAACTATATCAATGCAAAGGAGTAGGCAGGGGGCGGGGGTTGGGGTGGAGACCCAAAGCTCAAGTAGACAACTGGATTTCACCCACAGAAGAGTTATAAGGAAGGAATGAGTGCACTAAGGTGTAATATAGCACTGAGGAATCACACATCATTCCCCGAGCTCCTGAATGCTTCCTCCTGCTCACTACCATGACTGTTCTGCCTTACAAACCTGGCTAGACCTGAGAACACACACTGGAACATGTAAGTGCTCTGAACACATGGAATTCAGGACAGATAAACCCTTTGGGAACAGTAGTGGGAGTAGTCATATCATGAGGGTAGGGGGATGGTCGTGGAGGAGTAAGTGTGAGGAAGGGGGAACCCATCACAAGGTTGGATATATAGTCTCCCCCCAAAGGGAACAAATAACATAAATGTGGGTGAAGGGAAACAACAGTGTAAGATACAAGATAATAATAACAATATATAATGGATCATGAATTCATGTTGGTAGGAGGATGGGGGAAGGAGGAGAAAAAAGAGAAAGTTATAACAAGGGCTCAAGTTTTGGTAATGATGATGGCAACGTATGAACAAATATGCTTGATACAATTGATGTATAGTATGCTATAAGAGCTGTAAGAGCACCCAATAAAATGATTAAAAAAAATAAAAAGTTTAGGGAAATTGATATGTTAGAATGGATGTATCAGAAGAATCCTATAGACCAGCAGTTCTCAACCTGTGGGTTGAGAACCCCCTTTGGGGGTTGAATGACCCTTTCACAGGGGTTGCCTGATTCATACCAGTAGCAAAATGAGTTATGAAGTAGCAACAAAAATAATTTTATGGTTGTGGGGGTCACCACACATGCGGAACTACATTAATGGGCTGCGGTTTTAGGAAGGTTGGGAACCACCAGCAGCCCAGTGGCAGGTTGATTACAGAGGACCGCTTCCATCCTGAGGGGAAAGTATGTTGGACTTACTAGAACAGATAACTACCCTGGATGCAGACTTGCCTTCCCTGCACGCAGTGCTTCTGCCAAAACTGCCATTTGTGGACTTAAAGAATACTTTAATCCACCTGCATGGCATCCCACACTGAACTGCTTTAGATCAAGGAACTCCTAGCCTGGTCTATTTTAAGGGCTCCTCAGGGGCTTTGTCGCTTGGCTTTGCTACCCTTGCTGATCTGTTATGTTCTCTTCTGGTTTTCCCTGCTTTTAGCTGGGTGGGGTGGGGTGAGGTTTAGACAAGAATCATTCCCCACCATGTATCCCCAGTATTATCCTCTGTTGCGGTATGCTCCAGCAAGGGGACATAATTCATAAAAATAGAAGAAATGGCATATTAAATCTATTTATATGGTGATATATTGATGTAGTGGACGGACTTTGGGCCTCTGCACAAGCCCTGCCTCAATGCAAAAACACTTCGTTCTAACAATCTGGAATTCTGAGAGGCTTACCCTCCCCACATCATCGCTGAAGACAAAATGGGTACACAAGCAAATGTAGTGAAGAAAGCTGATGGTGTCCAGCTATCAAAAGATATAGCGTCCGGGGTCTTAACGGCTTAAAGTTCAACAAGCAACCATCTCACAGAGAAGCAATAAGCCCACATGGAAAAAGCACACTAGCCTGTGCAATCATGAGGTATAAACTGAATCAGGGAACGGGCATCGGAAGACCCCAAACAAATAAAACATATGGCTGAGAAAGGGGGTTGGAACAGAGACCCAAAACCTGTTTGTAGACAATGGGACATCCCCTCACAGAAGGGTCACAAGGAAGGGATAAATCAACCAGGGCATACTAGTTAACAGGATAAGCCAACAGTATAGCACTGATGAAACGCAATATTCCCCTGGGTCCTTGAGGCTTCCTCATCGCCCACAATCATGACCCCAATCCTGCCTTTCACTTTGGGCTAGACCTGTACAGACAAGAGCTCACGACACATGGAATCCAGGTCAGATAAACCCCTCAAGAACAGAAATGGGAGTAGTGATACCAGGAGAGCAGGGAGCAGGTAGGGAGGAGAGGGGAGGAAGGGGGGGGGACTGATTGAAATAATCGAGACATAAACACACACACACACACACACACACACACACACACACACACACACACACCCCTTCTGTGGAACAAACCAAATAAACTTGGGTGAAAGGAGACAGAAGTCAAAGTAAGATATGAAAAAAATAAAATTTATAATTGGTCAAGGGATCAGGAGGGTTGGAGGTAGGAGGGAGGGGGGAAAGGGGCTGATACCGAGGGTCAAATAGAAAGTAAATGCTTAGAAAATAATGAAGGCAACATATGTACAAATATTCTTGATGCAATTGATGTATGGATTGTTGTAAGGGTTATAACAGTTCTCAAATAAAATTATCTTAAAAAAACAAACAAACAAGGACCTCATCTTCCCGGTTTTTTTTGCTGCCACACCCTACATGTCTTTCCTAAGGGCAGACTGCTGTCTGCTTCCTTGACCTTGGACAAGCAGCCCACCTGAGTTGAACGCCCTTCAGTTTATTAACGGTTTCCACAAAAGTGAGTTGAACTGAGCCCTCTGTACTGTTGTGTGCACTAAGAGCTGTTAGATTCCTGCTTGTTATATAAACCTGTTAATATATATCAAATCAAATCAAATATTTAAAAGGAGAAAAGAAATAAACATAATATCATAAGTGTCCTTGTTTTGTTTCTCTAGAGAACCCTGCCTAACACACTCCTGACAGTTATCCTTATATCAGGAAGCCCCTCTGGCACATTGGTTAAATGCAAATTCAAAGGTTTTCAGCTTGAGCCCACCAGAACCTCTACAGGAGAGACTTGGTGATTTACTTTTGTAAAGATTCTAGTCAAGGAAATCCTATGGGATAGTTCTGCTCTGTTTATTCTAGTGAGGTCATTGTTCTGTTCTCTTGAGGTCACTGTTAATCTGAATTGACTTGATCACATATAATAACAAAAAAACATTCTTTTAAATGTAAACTGGGTGACGGTTTGCAGAGCTAATCTGCTTTCTATTCAATAATTCCTATGCATTTTGTTTCATGTCACTGATTGCAATTCCTAAAGGTACCATTGCTTATCCCACTGCCCTGTGTTTGCTATTTCTCCTTTTTCCTAATCATTCCTGCCTCTGAATTTTGTCCTCGGGCAAATACTGTCTTTTGATGTCAAACTGCTTACTGTTCTTAAGGGTATGTCCCTTCTTAGCATTATTGTTCACTGTATGGATCTCTCTATTATTTGTCTGAAAATTGAGCCAGGGGATCAGTTCCGTTTCAGGTCTGAGGTGTGACTAAGGGTCATAGTCTTAGGGCTTCTATCAGGTTTTGACCAACCAGTTAGCCTGACTTTTCTTTTTTTATGATTTTGGTTTTTATTCCACTTGTTGTTGTTAGGTTCCTTTAAGTTGGTTCTGACCCATAGTGACCTCACGCACAAAAGAACAAAACACTGCACAGTGCTACATCACCCTTAAAATTGCCTGAACCCATTGCTGCAACCATAGTGTCAATCTATACCCTTTACCAAGCATGATGTTCTTCTCCGGAGACCGGTCTCTCCTAACATTATGTCTAAAGTATGTATGATGAAGTCTTGCCATCCTTGCCTCTGGGCATACTTCTTCAGTACCACAACTCAAATGCACCAATTATTACTCACACTTCTTTATTCAATGTCCAACTTTCACATGCATATGAGGCCATGGAGGATACCCTGGCTTGGGTCAGGTGCACCTCAAGGTAACATCCTCCAAGTAACATCCTTGTTTTTCAATACTTGAAAGAGGTCTGTGCAGCAGAGTTATCCAATGCAACTCATCTCTGATCTATTGACTGCTGCTTTCAGAGGTCACTGTGGGTCAGAACCGACTTAAAGGAACCTAGCAACAACAAGTGGAATAAAAACCAAAAGCATTGACTATGGATCGAAACAAGATAAAATCTTTGGCAACTTCAAACTTTTATCCATTTATGATGATGTCATCTATTATTCTCGTTGTGAGGATTTGGGTATTCTTTGCATTGAGTTGTAATTCATACTGAAGGCTGTAATTCTTGATCTTCATTAGCAAGTGCTTCAAGTTCCATATTATGAATGTTCCTTATTATTTCTTCTTCAATCCAGGGACTTCTGATGTGATCCCTTTCAGAGCAGCCTGTAGTGGAAGCTAAGCACCATCTAGATTTTTTTTCTATTTTCATGGTCATGAAGGCTGAGGTGCATATGGTCCATTAAGTCATTGGACAAAATGCTTCATGAATCTTCAAGTTTTACCAATATTTGCACCTCACATGACCACTCATAAGTTTTTAATATGCCGGTTTCTATTCTCCAGAGTAGGATGCAGAACCCTGTTTGTAGCCTATATTATCCAATTAATTTGGGAATACCCTAAGATTATGGTTATGAGTCCCCAGGCCTGGTGACCTATTCTTTTAGGGTTAACAATAACATTATTGGACAAATGTCCGAGTATGAAATAATATGGAACTAAAAATTCATCAAAAATTGATGTCAGCTAATGGGAACATTGCTACTACATCATTGTAGTTCAAAAATATGTTGAGTTTTGACACAGTATTTTACTAAAACTTTGCATGAGTTATTGTTTTAGATTTTCCTTTGAGTGTGTAATGAATTTAGAATAGGTATGTGAGTGAGTCTTGATTTGTGAATCTTCTACTTGACTATATAGGTATAACTCAGTTTGGACTTAAACATAGATAGAAAAGACAGCCTCTTACATTGATGTAAGAAAGTTTTCTTAAAGCACCTGTCAACTGACTTAACATTCTGCTAATAGATTTACGTCAACGGATTAATATGTAACTTCATTAAGAATTTCATGGTAAGATACATATAGGTATGTTTTATGTTAAGAACACATGTTTTATATATTTGTTTATAAATTCCGCCGGCTGTGACTAAAAGTCAAGGAATTAATTAAACAGAAATAGCTGTGACCAGTATGCAATGAATGGTGTAAATGGTTAACATGTCCGCTATTAATTGCAAGGATGGAGGTTTGAGTCCATGACCAAGGATGGGTGCCACAGGAGATAATCCTAGTGATCAACTTTCAGGAAAAAGGAAATCAGCGATTGAAAGCCTTCTAGAACATAACTCTGACACACGTGGGTTGCCAAGGATCAGTGTTGATTTGACTGAAACTGGTTTGGTCTATGTGTAAGCAAACTGGAAAAGGGCCTTCTAATAGGATACTTCTTCAGAAGAAAATATCCTGGGCACAGAATTAGAACAAAGGAACCATGGAGGTCCCAACTACCTTGGAAGTTGAAAGGAACAGCTGAAGGAGGCCTGGCTTCCCTGGTGACTATTAGTTGACATGCTTTCCTTCTCTTACTATGTTAATTTACAAGAGCACACAAATATTCAGGAAACCCAATAGTAAGTGCCAAAGTTTTCATAAATTCAATATTTAAAGTGTTAGAAATAAAGCTATTAATAAGTGAAGAACATCTCAAAAGTCTCATGATATCTATTTGAGACAATCAGTTACAAGTAAAAGAAAATATAACAACCAGAAGCTCAATATCTCAAGAAATTGATAGATTGACCCTCCATAGCTATCTTAGCAACTACAATGTCAAAGTATTGGGGTACTATGGGGCATTCATACATTTTTGGTCTCAGAATGCCTACAATGGCTCAGTCATCGTGATTGCCTTTGGGACAGAGTAAGGCAGAGGGAAAAGACCTTTGCCTTTAAGGCCAGACTTCTCAGTTTATGAGTCAAGATCCCACTGCAAAAGAAAGTATTTGACAGAGAGAACATGAGCAGGGTTATGAAAAATCATGTTTCATTTCTCAGAGTTGGACTCCAAACCAAATCATGATCTGTGAAGATGGACCATTTGGTCGTCGTTGTTGCTGTTGTTTTGTTTAAGAACAAAAGCCAAGCCCATTGCTAAGATTTCAATTTTGTAACTCAGGATGACTATGCTCTGTAGGGATTTTATAACTGTGACCCTTGAATAAGCAGATCGCCAGCCCTTTCTTCTGAGGCACCTTTAGGCGGGTTCGAACTATCAACCTTTCAGTGGCTAGTGCCATTTATACTACCAAGGACTTCAGATAATGTTGACAGTCTGCCTGGAACACTCTGGAAGCCCCGGGGTGGTAGAAGGACTGACGGTCATGCTGCCAGGAAAGCAGAGTAGATCCAAGCAGAGGCAAAAAAAGGTATTCTTACAAGTTAACTGCCCATAGCCAGGGAGTGTCTAGTTGAGCAAAATGGCAAGTTTTCTCCCAGAAGACACATAAAATCCAGGCCATTTTCCGATGCCCTTCTTGCCTATCGTGTTTCAGAGAGCGTGTTAAATGTCAAGCCCTTTGCGATAAAGCACATTGTAGAACAGGAATAATCATGACAGTTCAGATATAATCTATCAGTTACAGCTCAACAGGCTTTCCTTCGCAGAGCACTTCACCAGTCCTAGGTCACAGATTTGAACTTGGGGAAAGAACCGGGTTCTTTTGATTCTGCTCCTTTGGCAAAAGCAGAATTTCAGGGACTTGAGTATTAAGTTTTCAAAGTAGGAACACGTTATATGTTTTAGCAACAGGTTTATTAAAAGTGCCTAATGTGGAGAAGAGAGACATCACTCAGAGGAAGCTACTATTGACATTTTACAGTTGTATCTGTTTTCTTCAGAGGTGGCACCTAAGAGATACAAAGTGTCCAATGTTTGAAATTTGCTGAAAGTGTAGCAGTTCAAACCCATACAGAGATGCCTTAAAGACAGCTGTGACAATCGGCTTCTGGGAGGTCACAGAGTTGGGCTTGAAACCTCAGGGAGCCGTGCAACTCTGCACATATGGAGTCATCAGATGATGGAATTCACTCCACAGCAACTAACAACGACATAGTTTAACAGAAGGTTAAACTATATACTGCAAAGTCTTTTTTAGGGTCTGCCTTACTGATAAGTATCGTATTGTCATGATTAATACAATTTAAAAATGATATTTAGAAAACTTGCTATTTCTTGGATGCTAAGTTTCTTTATAAAATATCTCCATGTTTTAAAAATTATATTTACTATTTTGGAGGTTCCAGGTGCTTTTTCAAAGTTTCCCTTGTACAAGTTACCCTGATGCCAACATATTTATGCACATATTTTAGCCATGTATTTTCTTATTTCCTTAGGATAATAGCAGTGGGTTAAAGGTATGAAACTTTTTAGGATTTTAGGCAGAATATCAATGTAAAAGTGTGTAATTCCCTCTTTCTATCGAACTATCTGCAGCAATAGTAAATGACTCTGTGTAGATGAATGAATATTTATAAATGCATTTGCCAATTACAGGACACTGGCGTAAGCATTTTATTAGGTCGATTAAACATGACAATTGCTTTCCAGGAAGGCTGTACCAATTCACCCTACGTTTGACAGGTTGTGCCACCTCTTTCTCACTAAAAGCACGCTGGAATGAACTTCGAACTTGTGAACATTTCCTGGGCAAAAGACAATTCCAACTTTTGTCACTTTTCTTTATTTTGTGTGTGTGCCATTTTTAATAGGTATTTTTATACCTCATGTCAATTATGTTTTACCATTAAAATTTGCATGCTGTGATTTTATCATTTTGTAAGAGTTCTTTTACAAATTAATAATTTCATCTTGACTGATATTTGTTTAAATATGTTCTTAAAATTTCCCTTCCCCTTTGATTTTGTTTGTACTTACCTATAGAAAAAATATTTTAAAATATTTTACACAAAGCAGTCTTTGTTTTCATGATTCTTTCCATTGCCTTTATGCTCAGGAATTTCTTGCCTACTTTGAAAAATTTTACATAGTTTGGTTCATATTATTCCCAAAAGAGAGAGAAATATAGGCACTTAATTAAAATATATCAAAATTATTTTTGAAATACACATTTAATATTCAATTCAATCCTTTAACATATATGGCATTTTATAACAATGCTTCCAGGAGTCATGAAGCTGCTCAGAGTGGCATCAAGGGCTTGCCTTCAATTATTAAGTTAAAAGCTGGAGATTCAAACTAACAACCCCAGCATCTGAAAGGCATGGGGATCCATTTTCATAAAAATTACAACCAAACTAATGATATAGGACATATTCTGTAACATATAAGGTAACCACGAGTTGGTCTTGACTAATTGGCTTGGCAGGAATAGCTTGAATACATATAACACACACACTTTTTGAGGCCTTCTGTGTGTGTGTGTGTGTGTGTGAATAAGGAACTATGTTTGACCAAAAAGAATTAGTCAACATTCAACCATTTCCAGATCAAGGTTCAATGTTACTGAAGGAAGAAGTATAAGCTGCGTTGAAGGGATGGCCAAAAGCAATCACTGCTGCCCCGTCCATTCTGGATCATAGCAAGTCTACAGGACAGGGTAGAACTGTGGATTTCTGAGACCACTACCTTTTGCAGGGGTAGAGAGCCTCATATTTTTCTCTAGGAACAGCTGGTGGTTTTAAAATGCTCCCCTTGCAGATTGCAGTACAATCCTTAACCACTACACCACCAGGGCTCCTTAGCCAAAAATAAAGCTTCCGAAATTGATAGAATACCAATTGAAATGTTTCAAAAAGCTGACAAAGCACTGGAACTAATCATTCTTTTGTGCCTTGAAATTTGGAAGATGGCAGCTTGGTCAACTGACTGGAAGGGATTTATATTTTTACTCATTCCAAAGAAGGGTCAGCCAACAGAATGCTCAAACTATAGAACAGTATCATTGATATGACATGCAAGTAGAATTTTGTTGAAGATCATTCAACAACACTTTCAGCAGCACATTGACAACGAGCTGCTAGAAATTCATCTTGAATTCAGACGAACACATGGAGCAAGGCATCTCCTAGCTGATGTAAGATGGCTCTTGGCTGAAAGGGAAGATGCCTAGAAAGATTTTTACGTGTTCTGTGGGCTAGGAAGTCCATCACTTTGTCTCATGCTCCATCTCCTGGATTTTTGTTCTAGGTTCTACTGTTGCTATGCCACTCTTCAAACATCAAAGGAGACTGCTAGACCAAGGAGGTTCACTGCAGAAATCTCAAGTTCCAAAGGATAGACTCCATTCCTGGCTCTTGCTGGTTCTAAGATTTCTCCATCTGGCTTCCTAGAAGGCTCCTTGTACACACAAGAAGATACCAATAACAAAGGATCCTGTTCATAGATGCTCACAACTGAATCCTATCACTATCTTTCCCCATCTTCTCTTAACCACAACCATCAGGAAAAGATCACTTGATGAGAGTTATAGAAACTATGGCTAGAATAGCCACATTAAATAATTTGCTACCTTGTAGGTATAGTTGTGTTTTTATATAAATGAGCTTTACAATATTTGTCCTTTGTGATTGACTTGTTTCATTCAGCATATCTTCCTGCTCCATCCATATTATAACTTATATGAGGGCTTCTTTTCTCTTACTGGTGCAATAGTATGAAACTGTATATTTGTATCAAATTCTGTTTCTCCATTCATATGCTGATGGACCTTCAAGTTGTTTTCACCTACTAGCTATTGTGAATACAAGGGGGCATCCTAATACAATGCAATTCTGATCCAGATCTGAACTTCATTCTTTAAAGTAATGGAAAAACCAATTACTAACTAGAGTGGAAAGAAACCCAGGATAAGCAAAGGATTTTTTTTTAGAATAACAAAATAGGAGGTCTCTCAGTTGCTGACCTCAAAACTTATTACACGGTCACAGTAGTTAAAATAGTAGGATCCTGGTACAATGAATGACATATACATGGAGAAATCTAATAGAATAGAGAACCTAGAAATAAATTCATCCACTTACAGCAATTGATTTTCAACAAAGGGCCAATGATCCTTAAATAGACAATGGACAAATGATGCTAGCAAAAGTAGATTTCCATCTGTAGAATGAAATAGGATCCAGACTTCACCCCGTGTACAAAACTAGCTCAAGATGGATCAAAGAACTAAATGTAAGTCCCATGTGGGGTCCCAGCCCCCACAATTGAAAGGGTCCAATGGAGGTTGTGTAATTGAGGGGTAAAATTAAAGAGACATCAGACCAGAAAAGGCATGCAACTGCCCACCTCCCATAGAGCCATGATCTCAGCAGCCAGGTCCACATAGAGAGAGCAAATATATTTCCAATAACAGCTTATATGCATTTCAGGGATGTGAAATCTCCCTTTATTACATCATAACAGGAAGGGGTTGTACCAATAGGCATACAAGCAATAGGAAGCGGAGGAGCTAAGGATATATGTGGCAAGACGGGTGGACTCAAAAGTCAAGATGGCAGCCTAACTTTCACTCTCTTTGATTTGGCTTTACTTTTTCTTTGGGCCCTCCTTTAGGGGAACAATCCACTGTCCTTATTAGTAGGGAATGGGCCCCATCTAAGGTGGGACAGACACTAGGATATGATTGCTCTAGATGGCTGATACCCTTATGGAGATAACTTTTAAGCAGCTGAATTCAAGTGAGACATTGACCATGTGTTAGAAAGCAGTATCTTAGGTATGGCATATAATATAGGGGAACAACCTGGGTAGAAACCTTTCTGTGTCCCACAGTCCCAGAACTATAAATATCATCAATGGAAAAAAATAAAAATAAGGAGTGGGGCGACAAAATTAAGGGCCCTATTAGAAGGCATAGACACTATCAAATATAAAACACATACATAGATGACAATATAAGTGAGTTGGATTTAATAAAATTAAGTTACTTATGTGTATAAAAAGATTTCATCAAAAAAGTAAAAAGAGAGTACAGAAGTGGGGAAAAAATTCTAACAATGACAGTACAGATAATGGACTACTCTCTAACATCTGTAGAAAACAAAATATCTCAATAAGAAAAAGAAAAGACCCATAGTGACCTTATACACAACAGAATGAAGCACTGCCTATGCCTGAGCCATCATCAAAATGGATCTGATGCTTGAGACCATTGTTATAGCCATAGTGTCGATCCATCTCCTTACTGGCCTTCTTCTTTTTCTCTGCTCCATTACTTTGCCAAGCATGATGTCTTTCTCAGGGACTGAGCTCTTTTGACAACAAGTCCAAGTGTGTAAGTCTAAGCTTTGTCTTCCTTGCACCTAAGGAGCAGAATGGCCATACTTCTTGCAACACAGATCAGGTTGTCCTTTCAGCAGTGCATGCTATTTTCACTTTTCTTTACTGGCACCACAACTCAAATGCATCCGTTCTTCTTCAGTCTTCTTTATTCAATCTGAAACTTTTGAAAGCATGTGATGCAAGTGAAAACACAATGGGTTGGAACAAGTACACTTTAGTCCTCAGAATAATATCCTTACTTTCCAACACTCTAGACAGGTCTTGTGTAGCAGATTTGCCTACTGCAACTTGTCTTTTTATATCTTGACTACTGCTTCTGTTAGCTTTGATTGTATATCCAAGCAGGACTAAATTCTTGGCAGCTTTGGGGGAAGGAAGTGGTGCTAATAAATGCAGGGACAAAGTAACAAGAAGTGATCCAAATAGATGATGAGGAGGGTGTAGGAGGCCTGGTAGGGTATGATGAAGGGTAATGTAACTGAGAGGAATTACTGAAACCCAAATGAAGGCTGAGCATGATAGTGGGACAAGAGGAAAGTCAAATGAAATAGAGGAAAGAGCTAGGATGCAAAGGGTATTTAGAGAGGTCTAAATACAGGCATGTACATTTGTAAATATATTTATATGTGAGGATGGGGAAATAGATCTATGTGCATATATTTATAGGTTTAGTATTAAGGTAGCAGATGGACACTGGTACTCCCTCAATGCAAGAATTCTTTGTTCTATTAAACTGGCATTTCATGATTCTCACCTTCCCAAGTCAATCACTGAAGACAAAGTGGGTGCATAAGCAAATGTGGTGAAGAAAGCTGATGGAGCCTGGCTATCAAAAGTTATAGCATCTAGGGTCTTAAAGATTTGATAGTAAACAAGCAGCCATCTAGCTCAGAAGCAACAAAGCTGGCATGGAAGAAACACACCAGCCTGTGTGATCATAAGGTGTCAAAGGAATCAGATATCAGGTATCAAAGAACAAAAAATCATATCATTGTGTGCTCACCTTCCCAATACTATCGCTAAAGTCAAATGGGTACATAAGCAAAAGTGGTTCCCGGCTATTAAAAGATATAGTGTCTTGGGTCTTAAAGGCTTGAAGGTAAACAAACAGTCATCTAGCTCAAAAGCAACAACGCCCACATGAAAGATGCACACCAGCCTGTGTGATCACGAGATGTTGAAGGGATCAGGAATCAGGCATGAAAGAACAAAAAATCAAATCACCATGAATGAGTGGGAGTGCAGATTGGGGACCCAAGACCCATCTGTTGGCAACTGGACATCCGATTATAGAAGGGTCACAGGGAGGAGACGAGCCAGAAAGGGTCCAGTGTAGCAACGATGAAACATATAACTTTCCTCTTTCTTAAATGCTTCTTCCTCTTCACCCCCCACCCCATCATGATCCCAATTCTATCTTACAAATCTAGCTAGACCAGAGTATGTACACTGGTACAAATGGGAACTGGAAACACAGGGAATCCAGGGCAGATGATCCCTCAGGGCCAGTGCTGAAAGTGGCGATACCAGGAGGGTAGATGGAGGGTATGGTAGAAAGGGGGAACAGATTACAAGGGTTTACATATGACGTCTTCCCTGAGGTATGGACCACGGAAAAGTGGGAGACGTCGGACAGTATAAGATATGACAAAATAATAATAATTTTTAAATTATCAAGGGTTCATGAGAGAGCGGGGAGGTAGGGGGAAAATGAGGAGCTGAAACCAAGGGCTCAACTATAAAGCAAATGTTTTGAGAATGATGATGGCAACAAATGTACAAATGTGCTTGACACAATGGATAGATGTATGGACTGTGATAAGATTTTGTATGAGCCCCCAATAAAATGATTTAAAAAATTCTTGGTGGCTTTAGCCTTTTCTCCACTCATAGTAATATTCCCTATTAGTCCTGTTCCAAGGATGTGGGTCTTCTTTCCATTGATTGAGATGTCATCCATTCTGAAAACTGCAGTACTTAACCTTCACTAGCAAGTGCTTCCAGTTCACCTCACTTTCAGCAGGCAAAGTTGTGTCATCTGCATATCACAGCTTGTTGATAAGGCTTCCTGATACCATATTCTCTTTCATGTAAGTCGGTTTCTCTGATTGTTTGCTCAGAATACAAATTGGATAGATATGGTAAGAAGCCGTGGCCCTGATACATGCCTTTCCTGATTTTAAGTCATGCAATATTCTCTTGTTCTGTTCACATAACTGCCTTTGATCCATGTACAAGTTCCGCATGAGTACCAGAAATTGTTCTACAATTCCCATTCATCTCAAGGCTATCCATAGTTCATTATGGCCTACACAGTCAAATACCTTGGCATTGTCAATAAAATACAAGTAAATAAAAAATAAATACATGAGAAAAAGACAAGCAACCCAATTTTTAAAAATGGGTAAAAACATGAACAGATACTTCAAGAAAGATGACATCCAAATGGCCAACAAACATAATGAAAGGCTCATGATTATTAGCCCTTCAGCAGATACATATCAAAGCACCAATGAGATACCACCTTATACTGACATTGACAGACAAGTCCAATAAAACAGAAAATAATAAATGCCTGAGAGGCTGCAGACAGATCCAAACCCCCATACACTGCTGGTGGAACTGTAAATGTGTGTGACTATTGTAGAAAGTGATATGGTACTACCTCAAAACACTAGGTATAGAAATCCCTATCAATCCCTCTTTGTGTTAGGTATACATCCTAAAGAGGCAAGAGTAGTAACACATATAAATAGATGCACAATGCATAACTGTTCTCAATAGCAAAAAACTGGAAACAACTTAAATGCTATCAGTAGAAGAACGGGTAAAGAAGCTCATAAACATGATGGAATACTGTGCATAGGAAAAAATGTTGAAGAAAACATGAAGCACCTCAGATAGACATGGAAAACATCATGCTGGGTGAAATTAGTCAAGCACAAAGGGATAAATATTATACAAGACCCCTGTTATAAGGGGGGAAGTAAGAAAAAGACACCCATATCAAAGGGAGCAGCAGCCTTGGGAGACTGCCAAGAGGGAGAGGGCATGGGAAGGCAGATCAAATAAAAGGCTAAACTGTGACAGGTGCTAACATGAGTGTAAGATAAGTTAGCACTCCACAAGAGAGGGAAGAGCAATCAAGGATGAAGAGTAAATTATTGGGATCTTGGTTAGTAGTTTAAACTGTTGAATATATAGTTGATGATCTGAAATGTACCCCCCCCCCAATTTACAATTTAAAAATCGGCTAAAGTATTGTGGGAGAAAAGTATTTCAGGGCCCAATAAAGTTGCTCAGTTCCAAGCTAGCAAAAAAAAAGAAAGGAAATATTTTAAAGATTGAGGAAACGTGGAACGGAAAGACAATAGAACAATAAACTTTGACATCTCCAAATTTCTGCTTTCAAGTCCTTTGAATGTTGCGTTCATCTGGGTAGACTAGAGAAACAAATCCATAGATACTCCTAAATGTATAAGGAAGAGGTACATACAAGAGCAATGGAATATTGAGAAAACATCCCAGCCCAATACAGATCAAGTCCATAAATTCAATATTAGCCCATATGTGAGATACCAATCTATAAAGTCCTCTTCTTTCTCGTGAAACACATGCAATGATGCTGAATGCAGGAAGCTCACAGGCCAGTGGGTTGGACATATTTTAGATCCAGTGGTGTTGTAAGCATATCAGCGCTGGCAGGGGTCTCCACGTGGTTTCTTCAGCTCTGAAACTCTGACTGCCACAGGGAAGCTTCATGTGTCCTCTCCTCAGAAATGTACCTCAGGGAGTGAGCCTTGTCAGTAGAAAGTCTCCAAGGGAGTGAGCAGAGAGACAGAGTCTCTTCCACCTCCAAGGAAATACAGGAGTCCCCAGAATTCCCGGAGAAGGCCATGCCCACACAGAGGCCTCATTGACTAGCTAGACTCCACCCCTTCGCTCTTAATCCACTAATTGACACCAGGCTATGTAACTACCACAAATATATATACCTAGCAGTAGGATTGATGGGTGATATAATAGTTCTATTTTTAGTTTTTTAAGGAACTCCTATGCTTTTTTCCCACAATTGCTCTAATATTTTTGATTCCCACCAGCAGTGATTTCCTACTTCCCCACATGCCCACTAATATTTATTGCTTTCTCTTGTTGTTTTTAATTTTAACTATCCCAGTGGGAGTGAAATGTATCTCATTGTGGTTCTGCTTTTTATGTCTCTGATGACTGATGATGCTGTCTATCTTTTTATGTGTTTGATGGCCATGTCTCCTTTGGTGAAACGTCTATTCAAGTCTTGGTCCATTTTATGATTGTGTTATTAGTCTTTGTATTGTTAAGTTGTCACATCTGCCCATTTTTATTTTAGATTTATAATGCATTTCAATTAAATCTCTTCTAGTAACTCTTGCTTTCTCAACTAGTCTTTCCTGTTTATTTGTCTACATGAAAAAAAAAACTATGATTTTTACCCCCAAGAAACTTGGTTTTCGGTAAATCTATATAATATTGTTCTCCCCATCAGAAATGTCATTCTTCTAGTTGCATAAACTAAAACCTAGTGTAGCAGAGGTCGGTAGCACTCACAAAACCCTTGTGCAGTGCACTACATTCTCTTCATACATGCAATTTGTTCAGGTCTGGGTGACGTCCTGCTCAGTGCTTAGTAAGCAAAACTGACCTGGGTTACTAGCAGAACAAAAAGGAAAAAGAAAAGAAAGTTACAAGTTGAGGCACATCTCTCTTCGCTCTCATTGGGTCCTTAGAATTCATGTGTTGGGAAGGTAGCATCATGGAACTGAAAAATCTTGGATTTCAATATCAGTGCCTGCTACCCACAGAGGACTGTGCCTCAATGAGAAATGTATGTTTATTTTATAAGCAACTGAGAATCTACTTTATAGATTCTCCTTGTCAGTGGATCACAGGTTCACATGATTTCTTCTTGTCCTAATACATCAAGGGAATAACTCATATTCCTCTCTCTTCTTATCGTCTACTGCCACTAGATTAACTCCACAGCAACCTCCGTGCCTCAGTTAGGTAAGTCTAACCACCATGACTGTTAAAGCCACAGCCCAGCAGATATTAAATGAGGATCCTTGCATCTATGGGCTCTGTGAGAATTTTCCTTAAAGTATACAGTGCAACTCGTTAAATACAATCAATTTCCTGATCTTCAGCTTCCCTTTTTGCTTTCCCCAAACAGATCTTCCTGAGAATGCCGAGGCTACTGCCTGTCTGTGTCGCTTCATGTCCTATATATTTTTCATAGTCACCTTTTTACCCTGTACAACAAAAAGTGTATGTAGCACCCATGCTCAGCTTACTGTGACAGCAATGCAGCTAGCAAGGGAAATATTGATAAAAGGAATGAAGAGTGAATGCATCTAAGGACTGGGTAACGATCCTTTGGCCAGTCAGGCTGTTTCCAATTTCTGTCCTCAACAAGATTGAAGGAAGACCTAATTAAGCCAATAAATCATTAGACCATATTTGGAAAATAGATTACCTTTTCATATTTGGCATTTAACTCAGAAGGAGTTTAAAGCATTGACAGATCTTATTACAACAAAACTCCCTCCATTTCCTTATTTTGTGAATAAGATTTCTCAGCATTTGTACCAATAAAAAGAGAAATAGGGATAGGATTGATGCTGAGCCCCATCTCATGCTAACAAATGGTAATAGCCATCTGAGGATGCCTATCTGTTAACCTTCTGAAAAACATGCCTTTCTAATAAAACATCTTCTTATGTTTAATCAATTTTTCAACCACATTTACAATATATTAGTAATATTTTGTTCAATGTTATATAACAGTTATAGCTAGAATCATAAATATGATTCAATAAAAAAATTTAATAGAAGTATGACCACAGTAATAATAGAGATATGTATTGACAAAGTTATGATTAGATAATCAATGAAAGTTTTTCATATTAAAATAAATTGCAGTGGGATGAAAATCAGTCATGAAAATATAGTGGTAGTGTAATGGAGATGATTTAAAAGATTAAAATATGAATAAATAAGACCTTAATAATACATTTTAGGTATAAAAAATTAAGTCATCATGGTATTTAGATTCAATTGAACATATTATAAAGAGTATTATAAAAATCTTTGCAAGGTCAATATTTAAAATAAGTATGTTTTATTTTATAACTACTTACATTTAGGTGGATATAATTTTAGATGTCAACTTAATAATAGGAGAAAGAGCTCATAATTTTTAAAAGCACTGTTAGGGTAAACAAGATTAAAATATTTGGAGCCCAATGCCCTGAAAGAAAAGAATTGTTATTTGTATTCCTACAATTTCCCCTCAGCTGTTCTACTGCTACTCTTCCCTTCTCCAGTCAATTATTTGTCTTCCAACGGAAACTTCTTCCCTCGGTACACTGTGTGTGTGTGTGTGTTTAAAGTTTAATCCTCTCCTTGCAAATTCTTCAATATCATCTCACCAAATACAAACTTTTTTCATGCCTTAGCTAATGTCCCGTTTGGCATCTCTCATCTTTTTCCTGCTTTTTTCTTAATCATATGCCTCAGGTCATTCTGTACTTTCTACACTTTGAATATAGCAAGCTTATTCCAGTGAGACTGCTAATGTGTTTGCTGTGCCACCAAACGTGTTTTTACCTCCTTGCCTTCCACCCAAGTCTCTGCTCAAATGTCACTGAGTCAGAGAGGCCGTTCTTAATAACTTTATTTGAAGTTACTTCCTTATTCGGTTCTTCTCCTCCAACCTGCTTAATTTTCTTTCATAGCATCAAATACTATATGATTTATGATATGGTATTTGTTTGTAACTTATTCTTATTTCTTCCACAATAGGATATAATTCTATGAAGTCAGAGACTTTCCCTGTGTTGTTTATACTAGAATACAAAGTGTTACCTACTAAGCACTCATGAATATTTGTTAAATAAATAAATTGCATAAATTGAAATACTTTATATACTCGTAAGTAAATATTTCCTCAATATAGTGTAAAGTATTTTAAATTATGTGAAAATGATTTATACTAACACAAACATTCAACAATACATAATATTCATACAGAATATTCAGGGGAGAAAAGACAGGACAAAGAGTAAGGCCATGCAAAATGGCAGGGTAGGTTAGTTGGTTACCAAAGTAATCATTAATTGGCAAAAATGATCACAATCAGATATATTAAGATGAACTGGATATTTATAACTACGAGAGTGAGTGTTCCTAAACAAAACCCCCATTTCTCAGTCCCACACTGACCCACACATCCGGAGCACCTGACTGGGACCAGGGACGGCCTGAAGGACTTTAGCCTTTAAAAAATATCGGGCACTAGTGTTTTGGTTTGTCGTTACCTGACTAGGACGGATATTTTCTTTGGCTTTAGCTCTTTCAGGCTGTGGTGAATAACTTCAGAATGTGTATTAGATTATTTAAAGGGACACTACTTTATTTATTAATAATAATAATAATAATAATAATAAGTCAAACACTTAAGGAAATCTTTGTCAGGTTGACCATAGGGATAATTGCTCAGAAACATTAGTGAGCACACACAGCAAAACACACACCAATTTCAAAAAGAGTAACAGAAAAGTCACTAACAAATGCTATAGCTCTCGACAAGAAAAGTCAGCAATCTCTGTGGAGAAGCAGAATCTGGTTTTAGATGTTATCATCTCATAATACAAATAAAACCTAGTGTTTAGAAAGGATGGGAATAAGAAATAAACATAAAGATATGGTCAATCAACAGGAAAATAAATTTGACAGAAAACATTACTTGAAACCCCCAAATCTGAGTTAATACTCAAGGATAATAAATTGTGTTAATCATACCCAGAGGAGCTAAAGGTAGTCAGTCATAGGACTAAAGGAAATACAGGGAACGATGTAGGAAGTTTTCCTTTTAATGCTCAAATCTTTTATTGTATTTTCTAATTCTGAGAACTTTTTATTTCTTTTCTGAAATGGCGTTTGGTGTAGAGCAGCAGTTCTCAACCTGTGGGTCGTGACCCTTTTGGGGGATCAAATGACCCGTTCACAGGGTTCAGAACAGTAGCAAAGTTACAGTTATGAAGCGGCAATGAAGATAATTTTAAGGTTGGGTGTATTACAGCGTTGTGGCATTAGGACGGTTGAAAACCACTGGTCTAGAGTTTCTAGTTTTTCAATCCTTCCATTTCCCCCCACAAATATTCCCACTATCTAATGAAGGCACTAAAATACCATTTTCTTGAATTCTACTTTTAGTCATTGCAGGGCATCTTCTTCAGAGTGTGCCTTTATGTTTGGGTGTTTTCCTAATGTTTATTGTAGCTTTCCTTTTTTTCTTTGAAATGTGCTGTGATTGGCTGCTGTGTCCTTGGTGTTATAGGCCAGGTGTTTTTAGCTGGTGAGTTTCTGTGTTATTATGGGGTAGCTGACTCTGCCTGGGGTCACAGAAGAAGGAACTAATAACACATGTGGGAAAATGTAGAAAAATGGGTACAATAAGTAAAGGAAAAGGAAGGGAGAAAATATAAAGAAGAAAAATAAAGTTAAAAGGGGCCATATGAAAAGACCAAAAGATTTATAAAAGTAATGCTATATGTATTAATATATTTAATGTGGACAGGGAACGAAGGAACATAAAGAGGTAGTGAACAGGGAAAGGGAAAACTATAATAAAGTAGACAAACAAGAGTATTTACGGATGTCTATGTGTACGTGTATATGTATGAGACTTAGTGACATATCGATTGCATACTGGGCTGTCAACTGCAAGGCCCGCATTTTAAAGCCACCAGTTACTCTGTGGAAGAAAAACCAAAGCTTTCTAATCCTGTAGAAAGTTACAGTCTTGGAAATCCACAGGGGGAAGTTCTATCCTAGTGTACTAAATGGTTATTATAAGTTGAAATGACTTTATGGCAAAAATGTGATTTTTGGTTGTGTGTGTGTGTGTGTGTGTGTGTGTGTATTTAGAAGGAGCAGAATTAAAGAAAATGGGAAAAGTGCTATTAGGGTTGGGGCATGGTGATCCACAAAGTCAGCAGGCATGTGGGTGCAGTGGTGGTGTACACAGGAGGAAGTAGGAAAAAGAAGAAGAGAATGTGCTGCTTGGATGTGAATTGGCAGATCTGTGGCGGGGCTGGTGGCCATGTGTAGATTCACTGTGGGCACACATGGGTCCATAGCTATGGAGTTGTGCATGAACTGTGGGGGCGGGGGGGTGATTAAAAGAGGAAGTTCTTAGGAGACACACAGGGTGGTGGCAACTTGGTGATGACAGTGGGGGGCCAGGGTGTGTGTGGTGACATTTGTAGTGTGGGGAGCAGGGTGGTGCTGTGCTGGATGGGTTTTGAGGACCACCACAATGAAAAGTCAGGGAAGTCTGCTGTCCAGGCAGGGCCACTAGAGGTAATAGAGGTAGAAGGTGTGGCTGAGGGGACAGTGGGGGCAGGAGCAGGGAAGAAGGCACTCTGTGATGGGCATCAGTGGGTATCCATGGTGCATGGGCTCGGGAAGAGGGAAGTATACAGAAGCCACCCAGGCTGCTGGTAAGTGGTGAAGGGGAGGCCTAGCAGCAGTGAGTGGTGGCTGGCACTGGGTAAGTGCACAGAGGTTGCCGTAGAGCCTGCAGGAGCTCTCAAACTGCAGAGCGTGCCTGTGCTGTCTCCCTCCTTGCTCTCACCATTCCCATAGACACGGACTTGGTGAGCCCTTGGTCTATTTAGCTTTGAAGTTGTTTTGCTGGCTTCCTGGAAGTTCAAGATTTCTTTCATATCGGGCTCTTTCTTTTTTCCTCTTGCCTTCCTTTTAAGTGACCTTTCGCTTTCTTCATGTATGATGTTCTTGGTGTCATTGAGAATTCATCAGGCTTTCTATGATTGGCATTCTATGCGTTTGCATTGGGTGGGGTCTTCTATGGTGGCAAAACTAGTGATTTATAAATTATATGAATATAATGTAGCTTGCTTGTACCATCGTGTACACCACTTCCATGTAATGATAGAGTCCTACTGTGGTCATCTAGCTTTAGTATCCTGTGGTCAGATAACCCCCAGTTTATAATGGGCAGTTCAGGCTTCATGGGGAAGTGTTCAGTCTCCACTAAAGCCCCATAACAGGCCAAAATCTGTTTTTCAAAAGGGGAGTATTTATCTACAGAGGATGACAGAGACTTGCTCCACATGCCTCAAGGGCTGCACTGTGATTTACTAATAGGAGCCTGCCAATGACTCCAAACTGCATCTCTATTTGTCACTGACACTTGAAGAACCATTGGATCAGTCAGATCATATGACTCAGGCAGCAGAATGCTTTGCATGGCAGCCTGTACCTGCTGCAGAGCCCTCTCTTCGTTTGGGCCCCACTAAAGCTGGCAGCTCTTTGAGTCACTTGACATATAGAAGACCAGCACACCCAAATGAGGGATATGATACCTTCAAAATCCAAAGAGACTCCAGGCATTGTGCCTCCTATGTAGTTGTGGGAAGGCCCATACAAGGTAACTCATCTTTCCATTCAGTAGGGATATCTTGACATGTCCCACACTACTGGAGCCCTAGCCATTATACTAAGGTGGAATGTGCTTGAATTTTTATAAGGTTAATCTTATATTCTCTAGCACATAAATGTTTTATCAATATGTCTAAAGTCATTAATATGCCTTCTGTATTAGTTATAATCAGTATGAGTCCATGGACAGGTGAGATTTTGTGGAAGGGAAAGATGGTCAAGGCCCTGCGAACTAAATGCGGCATTGTCTTGGAGAGTTGGCACATTCCTTGGGGAGAGTCATGAAAGTATTTTGTTGCCCTTGTTAGCTGAAGGCAGACTGCTTATGATGGTCCTTTGAAATCAGAATCGAGAAAAAGGCACTGGCCAGATCAATAGCTGCATACCAGGTACCAGGTGGGGTATTCATGTGCTCATGCAGCCACACCTGGAACAGCAGGTGCACTTGGAGTCACCACCTGGTTAAGTGTATGATAAACCACTCTCATTCACCAATGTCCATCCAATGTTTGGATAGGCCAAATCGGAGGGTTAAATCAGGATTTAGTGGGTATCACCATCCCTGCATCCTGCAAGTCCTTGATGGTGGCAGTAGTCTCTCAGATCCCTCCAGGATGTAGTGTTTCTTTGTTTTACTAGGTCCCCAAGCAGAGATAGTTGTCATGGTTTATGCTTGGCTTTTCCTACCACACTAGCCCTTATCACACATGTCAGGAATAGAATATGGGGGCTCTTATAGTTGCTGAGCATGTCCATCCCAATAATGAATTCTGAAATTGGGGAAATTACTACAGAACATTTTTAGGAACCCACTGGACCCACTGTGGGATGCACCTGAAATAAGACATCATTAATAACTAACTTCCATAGGCTTCCCCTCTGACTGGTGGATCTTCAAAACATTTTAAGTTAATATTAATGTTAAGGTCTATGTCCAATAATCCATGCAAAATCAGATAATTTCTTTTTTCTTACTGAATAGTCACTTGTGAAAGGCTGCAGATCCTTTTGGCAAAGACGAGGAGAAAGACTAACCGTATAAACCTTTGGTGGTGTAGTTGAGTCCTTCCTCAATGGGGTCTCACCTCCCTTTCACTCAAAGGGTTGTTGTTCTGTAAATTGGCTCAAGTCTGTGAATTGGTTGAGGGGTTGTAACTCTATCCTGGCATTTTGAGTTGGACCGCTATTCACCTGATCTAGAATATTTCTGTTTGTATAGGTAAAGTGAGGACTTAGTACACTTCCTATTTATTTCACTCTTAGATATACCCTGCGTAATAGTCAATCCCATTTGTCTATGGAATAGAGGTTATGCTGATTACTAGTGTGTTAGTCTGGGGAGACCAGAGAAACAAATCCACAGAAACTCATATGTATCTAAGAGACAGTTTTATATAAAAGGTAAGTGTACATTAAGAAAGCAGCCCACCCCAGTCCAGTTCAAGCCATAAGTCTGACATTAGCCCATATGTCTGACACCAATCCACAAAGTCCTCCTCAAACTCGCAAAACACACACAATGATGCCAAATGTAGGAGGAAAGCCGAGTCAGTGAGCGTGTGAGTACCTCAGCACTGGCAGGGTCTTCACGTGGTTTCCCCAGCACCCAGGGCGGCATCAGGGTAAATCCTTATGGCTGCTCCTCAGGGATGTGTCACAGGAAGTGAGCCTTGCCAGCTGAGACAAAGAACTGGCTAAGGCAGTCATACACAGGTCTGACTATCAGAGAGCAAGAGACCAGAGAACAAGAACGGTGAGGCTCACTGAGCCATTTAGCTCTTCGCCCTTCAATTAATCCCACATGTGTTTATTGGCCAGGTTGGCACAATAAACCTTCACTATGTCGAGTAGTTTAACTCTGCTGTCCAGGCCCACCTTTTCCCTGTCTAGGGAGGGCTGCAGTTTGACCCATACCCTCCCGAAACACCATCAGCCCCACTGCAGGCAGAGTCTTAATTCACCTAGGATAATTCCCACTACTAAGCCTGACTGATATCAAACATCAATCACTGGAGTCTTCAGATCCTGGGGGTTCCTTCACAAATGTGTTTTTACTGTTTTGGTAAGAGGTGTGTCCTCAAAGCACTCCCTTTGGGGTCCATGGTTTATGCTAATAGATTCACTCTAACATGTCAATTTCCCTAAGCCATTGGATGCCTTCTATGGTATACCAAGGTAGGTCTAGTACTTATGAGCTATATCAAAATGGTACTCAGATAAAAATATACAGCTAAAAACATCTAGTTAGAAAAGAAGATAATTCTCAAGTCAACACCTTTACTTTTTAGGAAACTAACTGAAAAAGAAAAGAATAGCATACTAAACTCAACATTAGCAAACAAAATAAATTATAGGAGATAATTATGAACAATTTTATGCCCCCAAAATGGAAAGCCTAAAGGAAATGAATAAATTTTTAGAGACATATTTACTAAAACAACTCACTGAAGAAGAAAGAAAATCAATATAGACCTATAACAACTAAAGTGATAAATCAGCAGCCAAAATCTCCCAAAGAAAAAAGAGAAAAAAGCCTGTACACTTTATTAAACATTTTATGAAGATTTGGCACCAATCATTCTCAAACTCTTTCATAAAATTAAATAGGAGAAAATGCATTACTTTGGCATCAAAGATAGAGAACGTCATTGAAAGAAAAGAAAGCTACACACTAACATTTCTCAGGAATATAGATGCAACAGTGCTAAACAAAATATTAGCAAAACAAGTTGAATCGTTTATTAAAAAAAGATGATTTACCATGGCCCAGTCATATTTATTTCAGGTATACAAGTGGTTCAAAGTAAAAGAAAAAATATCTCCCCCTCCATGCAGTTTGCCACATCAAGAGAGCAAAGGACAAGAGTCTTATGATCATTTCTATTTGATGCAGGAAATGATTTTGTCAAAATTCAGTACCCTTTCATGATTAAAAATTGTGAATAAGCTAGTAATTCCTTAACATGATAAAGGGTACTTATGAAAAATCCACAACTTAAAACATGTGCAATGATGAATGATTATGACCTTTCCTCTTGACCAGGAATACAATTTTAACTTTAACCACTGCTATTCAATAATTTACTGGAAGCTCTAGCAGAACAATTAAGCAAGAAAAATAAATAAATTATGGGGGAGGGGTAAATATATGCCTAGTCACAGATTATAAATTTAATTCTATAAATAGAAAACCCTAAAGAATCCACAGAAAATGATCAGAACATATAAAAATTGCTGGTAAAAGATAAATGCATCAAAGTTAGTTGTGCTTTTAATCACTAGCAATGAACATTCTAGAAAGGATATTAAGAAAAGAATTTCATCTAAAATAACATTGAAAATAATAAAATAATTTTACTAAGAAACTACACCGAAATTACAAAAGAGTACTGAAATAAATTTTAAAGAAATCTAAATAAATGTAAAGATGCCTTATGTTCATTGACTTGAAGAATCAAGATGGATAAAAATGACACATTACATCCCCCCCAAATCTACAGATTCAACTCAATCCTTTTTAGTATTCCAACAACATTATAAAAATAAATGCTAAAATTTACATGGAATTTCAAAGAATTTAGAGTAGTAAGACAGAAACAAAGAAAAGTGAAAAAGAATCAAGTGGGATTCAATACAAAGATAAAATAATCAGAAGCATGGTACCAATATAGGGATAGATATTTAGATCAATGTAATAGACCCGAGAGCTCAAAAATAAAGCTTCAGATGTGCTATAAGATTGCTCTTGAACAGGGGTGACAAGAGGGAAGAATCTCCAAATAGTGCTGTGGAAATTGGATTTCTGCATGCAAAATAATGAAGTTCAATTTTTACCCTCACTATATGCAAAAATTAACTCAAATTGATCAAATATCTAAATTTAATAGCTAACACTATAAAACTCATACCAAAAACCTGTGAGGATATTTCTCATTACTTTGAATTTGGCAATATCTGTATATACTTGAATATAAGCCAACCCGAATATCAGCCGTGTCACCTAATTTTACCACAAAAACTGCATAAAAAATGTGCTGGAAAAACTCGGCTAATCCATGAGTACATTTGATATTTTATTAAATAGGAAACTAGAAACATAGGTAACAAAAGAAAAAGCGGATAAATTAGACTTCATAAAAAATAAACACATCAGAAAAAAAATCTGTGGATTATAATTCAAATTTTCAAAGGAAAACAGACCTCCCAGGGATTGCTCCACCAGGATAGATTCTGTTTCATGGGTGGGGCTGACCTTTTGCCTTTTGGTTCCATTAATTCTGACACAGATCTCTCACTTTCCTAACAAACTGAAATCTTCCCTTTTCCATCAAGCATTTCCTAATCTCTAGAAATTTATTTTAATCAATCAAATAGTTCTTGGAGTAATTTCTTACTTATGGCATCCCCATGGGTGTCAGAGTAGAACTGGGCTCCCTAGCGTGTCCAATGCCTGATTTTTTATAGTTAGAGCATCAGACTTCCAAAGCATCTCTGGCTTTATCAAATCTCCATCCACTGGATTCACAGCTGAGTGTGTCCACCATTTGCACCAACCAGTGACTCCAGAAATTCAGTTGGCCAGCCATAAAAACATTAGATATCACTTCAATTCCAAATAGGTTTATCATGGCTGCTGGAGAACTAGATGGAGAATTTCATAGGCTTAGAAGAGAGCATGTTAATCATTTACCAATGTCTATCCTATGTGATATGGAAGTGGAAGTTGAGATAGGCAGGCCACAGAGTAGCTCCCCATACACACGTCTGTCTGCTCTACTTCCTCACTGTTCATTCTTACTGTAAACATCCTTCTTCTTCTTTTTTTGGGTAAACATCCTTCTTGAAAGCAAACTTTGAGATTATTTTTATCAAATCATATATTTTCAGTTCTCTAAGAACAACTTTAGTCTTGATCTGTCCTAGCATTTTGTTCTTCACCACTATCATTTTGACATCTCTCCCCACCACCAAACTCAGCTCTATATCAGCACTTGAACAAGGTTTTTTGTAATCTCTAAAACAGCCTCTTGAGTTGAAAGAATTACAGTCTTGGCCCAAATAACCCAGGCAGATGCCACATGCATTTATGTGTTACAGAAACAGAGGTTCCTAGAATAGCATGCTTAGAAATTAGAGATGGCAGACAACTAACAGGTCATTGGTTGTCCTGTACAATTTGGTTAAATGCCTGGTATTTTTACAGAATTTCTCTTCAACATTCTCTATGTTACTATTTCAGTAACACCTATTAAGGAACTCTAGCCACATTCTCTATTCAGATATATTTTGAAGGCCAATGTCTCCTTTGAGTTCATTTCAACTCCTAGCCCTCATTTTCCCTCTCATAAAAATTCCCAAGGCACTCCTAGAGGTATTCTGTTTAAACAACAACAATACCAATCCAATGCAAATATTCACCACAAAGTGGCTGACTGTTGTAGTTTCCAACAGAAAAAGCTAGACTCCGTCTGAATGTCTAAACGCAAAGGATTATTGACTAAGCTGCTGTACATCCATAACATATAATAAACACAAGACTACCATTAAAAATGATGCAGATGCAAATTGATTCAGGGAAAACAATGGCCATGGCTATCAAAAGCGGATTTCAAAATAATTTGTATACTATTCAATGATTTTTGGTAAAAATTATACTTGTTTATAAAAATATATATGACATTAACTATAATTAATGCTGAATATTGATTGCAAATGCTTTTTATTTTCCTATTTGTAAACGTGCATCGCCTAATTAAGTGCAATAAACATTTACTTCCCAAACAGTCCTTTTGTGAGAAAATATCTTAGCCCCTTTAAAAAAAAAAAAGTAATGCCTAAGAGGGCTAAGAGGGATCAATCCCCATGAGTTCACTCAAAGACAGTCACGGAGATAGGAACTTTACAAATCAATATTTACCTTCCTGCTCACCACAGCATGTGCTAATTGATAACCTGTCTGAAGAATTTTCTGGAGTTGAATTGCAAAGACCCAGTATGAGTCGCGCCCACTGCAGCAGATACCCTCCAGTTTCCGTCTTACTTTTGTTTTTTTTCTAGTCAGTCATATACATATTCCAGTTCTCTTTCAAGCCCCAGAGATTTATGTTCACTCGAGCCACTAAGATCCAGGTGCAAAACAGGTAAATAACTGTCCCCCCTGACCCACCCCCAAACTCTCAGATGCTGGGTTCTTGTTCCCGCTGCCTGCAAGCCCAATCCTTCACTTCAAGGACAAAGGAGACAGCTTCCCCTATAAAGTTACCCTGTGGGATTGCAGGCTTTTTCCATGTGTTCACCTAAGCTTTGTTTATATTCCTCCAAACAAAGACACAGAAAACCACTCGAGCATCAAGTCATGTCCGGCACTGAGTGTTTCTCTCCAAGTGCTGCACCCATCTGAGTGTAATGTAACTCTTTCCCATCACCGCCACCCCCACTTTTTAAAGCCCAACTGATTACAAGTGTTGTTAAAGGTTACTGAACTAGAAAAGCAAACCAGGCCATGGTTGGCGCATTCCTAATTACAGACAGGAGTGCATTTGGAATAATTGTTTTTGTACCTCGACATTTCTCTGAGCCCTGATCAGGAAGTGGGCTGTTTCTTTTTGGCTACTCATAAGAAAGGATTACTGACAATCCAGAAACTGCTATCGGCTTTCTTTTCTATCCTGGACTAATACGAAACCATTTCTCAAGTATCGGCTTTTCCAACAAAAGTCTTTAGTGCCTGACCTTGCATCATAAAAACAAACTCAACAGATTTGATTCTGAGGTATGCGCTGACTTCCGATCATATTCCAGCTCAGAATATTCTCTTCTGCTGGTATCAAGGTGAGGCTGGAAGAAGTAAGCAGGGGCTGTCGGGAATGTTCTCATTCGGGGCAGGAGACTGTAAGTTAACACCATTGAGCCCTCTCCTTGTGCTTTGCAGTTGTGAGTGTGTTTTTATGATTAAGCTGCTGAGTGAGCTCAGCCCTCTGGGTTTGCAGCCATCTTCTGAAAATTTAAAATGAATCTATGGAAGAAAATGAGTCCATTGAAATAATTCCTGGTATGGTCTTCAGTGAATAAATCAGAAGTTAATTTTCTTTTATAATGAGGCTTGCTAATTCCCAACCGAAGCTTCAAGCTGCTACTTCACCTCAGTGCAAGGATGATGGAATCGTGGGTATATACCATCCTGTCCTTGAACAACAACAACAACAAACTCAGCACAGCCTGACCAAAAAAAAAAAAAAGAAGGGAAAACCTCACAGTCATCCCATGAACACTAAAGGGGAGTGGAAAATAGGAAAACACCTGGCCTTGTGCTTGCTAAATGTTTGCTATGGAAACAATCAGTTCATATTTAACAAGAAATGACATCATGAGGTATTTTCTGCCTTCGGTTCAGCCAGCTGATCCAAAAAGTAGACTTTTTTGGGAACCTGAACAAAACTTTAGGATCCAAGAAGGAAAAAAAAAAAAAGCAAAGGCAAGGAGATAAAACCACCCCGCCAGAAGAGGGTTCGTGTCATCAAGTCAGAGTGGGCCAAACCTCCCTTCTCACAAAGCGCACCATATTGACCAAAGAAGCAAAGTACTATAAAATACTTGAAAAACATTATATTTTAACAATGCCGAGCTGCGAAAGAGTTTGCTTTTAATGGCCATCTATAAAAAGTCTCTTTATTTAGGAAAATCTATTTTAAATTAAATATTATAAGCCCACAAGCAATAGCAAACAATATTTTGGACCATATGTTCTGAATTAATATGCCAAACATTGCAACCTCTATTTTTTCATAAGAAGTGGCCCCACCCTGATATGGGTGTGGTGAGCCTGAAGGGTGGAAGGCTAGGAATTTTCAATAAGGCCACCTTTCCATAGGATGATTGCAAGGAGCAACAGACTACGTTTCTTGGGAATTATCTTCTTCGGAGTTATCTCAGCAGAGAGCCCCTTCCATTAAAAGAAAGAATTCTGCTTGGATCCGCATTCCTACCTTGGCTAGAAACTTAATTCCCAAGAGTCTTAATAACGTGGGCCACACTTGAGGTGACTTCGGAAAGTTGCAGTAATTCCTTTCGTCTGTTGCTTGCCATATTTGTGGTGATATGGTTTGAAAGTCAGCTCTTTCATCAAGGGCTGGGTGGAGATGGAAAATCGGTGTGAATTCCCTCAGGCATGACTCTGCCCACTGCCCTTTGCCAGCGTCCTTCATTCACTTACCAAATGCCTTCTGCAGCTCTTCCATAAAGAGCATCATGGATACCTCGAGGCTGAGAATTCTACAAGCGGTGGGGCTGTTGGCTGTGGAAGGGGAAAGGGCAGGAGAATTCAGAAAACTCACTTGGAGGTAATCTGGCTGGGTTTGGTCCTTGCAGAAGGCATGTCAGCTCGTTCAGATCAGCTTCATGTGTGTTACAGATGCCCCTACCACTGAGAGTGAGCATCTAACACTGTACTACATATGACTCGTGTTTCCCCTGTAAGAGCTAATAGTCTAGGCACTGCCTTCAACTGTGGAATAGTTGTTTGGATAGTGAATTAAAACTCACCCAGCTTGTGATTTTTCTTTCATTTTTTCCTGACAACATTGTTCTTTCCCACTAATCATTTCTTTCTTCTTTTATGTCTTTTTCCGCTCTATTATATTTTCTTTCATGTGTCTTTCCCTTTACACTTTTTGGAGAAATGGAAAGTTATTTATCATTATTTTTATGATCTTGGGTCATTAGTGCTGTTTCACACTGGATAGGTGCTGTTTAATTTACATATCTTATCATAGGATCCTGGAGCCCTGCGGTGTGGTGCCTATGCGCGGTATCACTGGACCCTGGAGCCCTGCGGTGTGGTGGTGATGTGATCCAGGTCTGTGATCTGTATAGTCAGCAGTTTAAAACCACTGGCTGCTCCAAGGGAGAAAGACAGGCTTTTACTTTGACTGATGGCAGTGAGTTTGTTTGTTTTTTAGCCTTAGATCCCAGGAGCCCTGCTGGTGTAGTGGTTGCCATTGTGAATCTTAAGATAGGCAGTTTGAAACCCCCATCCACACTGCAGGAGAAAGATGAGGCTTTCTACTCTCATGAGGCCCGCTAGGGCAATGCTATCTTGACTCAATGGCAGGGAATTTGGTTTTCGTCAGATCTTACAACTCCTCAGAGACTTGGATATTATTACTTCAATTTCAGAGATAAGAAAATGAATTCTGAGGGATTTTGAGCGAAATGCCTGGGTACACAACTCCTAAAGGCAGAGAGAGAATCCGAACTATGTCCACATGCTTCTGATGCTGTAATGACAGCTAAATTCCATGTTCAGATCTCTCTTTGTTTTGTAACGTGAGTTTTATAGCCTCATAATATTATTGCCTCTTTCCAACTGCATTGTTTATTCATCCGCTCCTTTTCCCCTTTCTGCTTTCTGCTCTAAGTTATACACCCTGTGTGTTCTTCTACTAGTAACCAAAGAACCTTGACATAGATCACTAGCAAAGGGGGAAAGAGAAACATCTGACTAAGAAGGACCTATCAACCTGAACGTTCAAGAAAGGGTCTAAAAGTCTTCAAAGGAGGTGAAAACAGTTCATGAGACTGGAGTGCAGGTAATGAAGAGAAAGTGGCTCAAACTGAGGTTGGAGAGGGAAGGAAATTGATAACAATTATGTATTATACATGTACAAAGTTCTTAATTCATATTGTCTCATTCTCCTATCAACAAAAGTAAAGTAAATCTTATTTTTAAGCACCCAGTGCCCCCACTTAAGGGGAAATTTATTGAAGCTGGGGGACTATTATATCATACTTGTCTAGATTTTTAAAAATTATTTTACTGGGGGCGCTTACATCTCTTATAGCAATCCATATATCCATTGTGTCAAGCACATTTGTACATACGCTACCATTATCCTTTCAAAATATTTTCTTTCTACTTGAGCCCTTGGTATCAACTCCTCATTTTTCCCCTTCTTCCCCCACCTTCCTTCTCTCATGAACCCTTGATGAATTTATATATTATTATTTTCATATTTTACACTGACTGTTGTCTCTTTCACCAATGTTTCTGCTGTTCATCACCCTGGATGAGGGGGTTATATGTCGATCATTGTGATTGGCTTCCACTCGCCCCTACTACCTTCCCCCTACTCTCAGGGTATTGCTACTCCCCTTATTGTTTCTGAGGGGTTTATCTGTCCTGGATTCCATGTGCCAAGAGTTCATATCTATACTAGTGTACATTCTTTGCTCTAGCCAGATCTGTTAAGTAGAATTGGGGTCATGATAGAGGGGGGCAGGAAGCATTAAAGAACTAGAGGAATGTTGTATGGCTGCCACATCCCTTTCTTGTGACCCTTCAGTGAGGGATATCCAATTGTCAGATGGGCTTTGGGTCTCCACTCCCCCCCCCAACCCCTGCACTCCACTTTGCATCAGTATGATTATTTGTTTAGGGTGTTCTGATGCCTGATACCTGATCTCACTGACACCTCATGATCACACAGGTTGGTGTACTTCTTCCATGAGGGTTTGGTTACTTTCCAGCTAGATGGCCACTTGTTTATTTACAAGCCTTTAAGACCCGAGATGCTATATCTTTTAATAGCCAGGCACCATCAGCTTTCTTCACCACATTTGCTTATGTACCTATTTTGTTTTTAGCGATCATGTTGGGAAGGTGAGCATCACAGAATGCCAGGTTAATAGAACAAAGTGTTGCTGCATTGAGGGAGTACTTGAGTAGAGGTCCAACGTCTGTCTGCTACTTTAGCACTTAACATATAAATATATGTACAAAGATATCTGTCTCTATTGTTATCTATAATTATATTTATATTTGTACATACCTGTATTTATACCTCCACAAAAGTTCTTTGCCTCCTAACTCTTTCCTCTATTTACTTTTACTTTCCTCTTGTCCAACTAGCATGTTCAACCTTCATTTGGCTTTCAGTAATTCCTCTCAGCTACATTGCACTTGATCAAACCCCACTTGGCATTTACTCCATCCTTGCCATAGATTTTAGATCACTTGTTCCCTATCCCTGCATTAGTTGACTCCCCTCCTCCTTTCCCCTCCTCCCCCTTCTCCTGCCACCCCCAGAACCATTGGCTCAATTGTTTCCTCCTCAGGATGGTTTATTCTGCCTATCTTATATAGATAAACATGGGTGGGGGGAGCCTATAAATAGTTCCAGGTCTGTCTGTTGACCTTTATGAATGTTTTCTGATCAAGTTTGATGAGGTGCCAAGCCCTGCCCCTGAAGTCTATATTTGGGATTCCTCAGGGACTTCATTGCCTTGCTCCATTTGCTGCTCTATTGCACTCCTTTCTGTATTGCCTCAGAGTGTGTGGGTCAGGCTGAGCACAATTCTCGCACTGTGGCTCCAGTGCTGTCCCCCTAGCATTATGGATAAGTGAGTGGATGCTGTGTCTCATGGTGGGATTGTGGGACTCTGTGCACTGGTTGCTCTAAGCAGTAATGTCATCCTTGGGGCTTGGTGGGCCAGGATGCGGTCCACCCTCTCTCTCTCCCCCTACCTCTTAGTTTGCTCCTGTGTGCTCTAAGCAGACCTGCCCCCTTCCTGAGCTGTATCTTCAGTGCTTTCTTGTATAGTGCATTCTTCTGGGAAGTGGTCCACATAGTTGGGATTGGGATCAATCCTGCAAAACTCTCTCTTGGTTCACTGCTTCATGCCGGTATGTTGTCTACAAGTATGCCTGTCTTTAGTTTTAGAATATCTTGCTCCAAAGTCTGTTGTCCAAAACTGCCTCCTGGATAGCGACTTGGCAAAATTGTTTGATAATTTTGTCATTCTGTTGGGTCACCTGTCTTTGGGATGGGTACAAATATGAATCTTTGCGAGTAGGTGGACCAAGTAGCTGTCTTCCAAATTTGTTTACGTAAGAAAGTGCTTCATCAACTTGCTGAAATATTTCAATTGATATTCTGCCATGTACAGAAGGTTTGTTTTTTGCTAATGCATTCAGGGCAGCTTGGACTTGTTTCTTCAATACTAAATAATCTATGGTCAACTTGAGCCAAGGGGTGGAGTCTAGCCTGTCAACCAAGTCATAACCAATGAGGTCTCTGTGTAGGCGTGGCCTTCTCCTAAGGACCCTGAGAACTCCTCTCTTCCTCACTGGAGGTGGGACACACTTTCTAGCTGCTTTGTCTTCCTACTGTCAAGCCACATGGAGCTATGCTGATGGAGCCAGAGTCCTGGAGATGGAGGAACCACATGGAGACCCATGCCAGTGCTGAGATGCTTTCACCACCACTGGATCCACAAGATTTTCCACCCATTGATGTGACCTTCCATTGAATGTATTGCTTGAATTGAAGAGGAATTTATTAACTGGTATTGGACATATGGGCGTAGGGACTTGATCTGGACTGGGCTGGGATGTTTTCTCAATATTCAATTGCTCTTGTATATAAAGATCTTTCCTATACATGCATGAGTCTCCTTGAATTTGTTTCTCTAATCTATCCAGACTAACACAAATATCATCAGTTCTTGTTTATATCCTATTTCTTGAAATGGTTAAATGTCAACTAGAGCTCTTTAGTATAGTAACTGTGTATTTCTCCTATCTTCATTGGATGCTTCCCACATCATTTGATATTTTGCCCATAGAATCTTTCAGTATTGTAAATCAAGGCTTGAATTTCCCTTCAGCCCTTTAAGCTTAAGATGTGCAGAGTGTTTTCTCCCCTTTTGGCTTTCTAAGTCAAAGTCTTTGCACATTTCATTATAATACTTTACTTTGTCTTTTTGAGCTGCCCTTTGGAATTTTTGGTTCAACTCTTTTACTTCATCCTTTCTTCCATTTACTTTAACTACTCTATGATCAAGGGCAAGTTTCAGAGTCTCTTCTGACACCCACTTTACCTTTACTTTAGTTTCTGCCTTTATAATGAAGCTTTGCTGTCTTCATATTTGACGTTCACGATGTCATTGCCATCCCACAACTCGTCAGATCTACTGTCACAAGTATACAGTGAGTCAAATCTATTCTGCAGGTGTTCACAAAACTCATAGACTCAAGACTATATTTTGGATTTTGTGGACTTATTTGAATTTTCTTCAATTTCAATTTGAACTTATAGATGAGCAATTGATGATCTATTCCATAGTCAGTCCCTGGCCTCATTTTGGCTCAACATCTCTTTTCACAGATGTAGTCATTTTTATTTCTGTGTATCCCAGCTAGAGAAGTACCTATGTATAACTGCCATTAATGTTGTTTTAAAAAAGCCATTTGCGATGAAGAAGTCATTGGTCTTGCAAATTTTACTGTGAATTTTCCAGCTTTCTTTATATCACCAAGGCCATATTTTCCTGTTATTATTCCTTCTCTTTGTTTCCAACATTTGCATTCCAATTACCAGTAAATATCAATGCACATTGATTGCATGTTTGATCAATATCAGACTGAAGACATAGGTAGGCTTCTTCAATTTCTTCATTACTAGCTTTAGTGCAGGTGTATAAAATTTAATAACAGTTGACTTAATGGAATTTTCTTGTATATAGATAGATGATAGAAGATAGATGATAGAGAGATATTATACAATCACAGACAGCATTATACTTCAAGATAGATGTTGAAATGTCATGTTTGGCAATAAATGCAGTGCCATTCCTCATAAATGTTTCTTTTCTAACAGTATATCATATGATTGACAGATTCAAATTGGCCAAAACCCATCCATTTCAAATCACTAATAACTAGGACATCAATTTTATGCATTCCATTGCATTTTGAAGGCTTTCAACTTCCCTAGATCCATATATCATACATTCTAGTTTCCAATTATCATTAGATGTTTATAACTATTTCTTCTCATCAGTGCCCCATCAGCAATAAAGGTCCTGAAAGTTTTACTTCATCAATGTCATTAAGATCCACTCTACTTTGAGAAAGCAACTCTTTCTCAATCATATTTTGAATATCTTCCAACATGAAGGTCTCATCTTCTGACACTACATCAGATAATGCTCTGCTGCTAGTTGTGAAGTTTTCAGTATCTGACCACGTTCCATTGCTATTCATGAGTTTTTCAGTGGCCAGTTCTTCAGAGATGTACAGCCTAGTCTTTGAGTCTCTTCTTAGTATGGAAACTCTGCTTATGTCTGTTCACTTTGGGTGACCCTGATGGTATTTCAAATACCATTGACATAGCTTCCAATGTCACAGCAATACACAAGCTATCACAGTAGGACAAACTGTGAGACAAGTAGTGATCAGAGCGCACACTCAAGCAAGGTATGGAGTATTTACTTTTGATAGACTGCATTCACCGAGCTGGCAAGGTTGTGATGGCCACTGCACTGGGGTTGGAAGCTGGGAGACTTGATTTCTTTCCATGGGCTCTTGGACTTCTTTAGTGATGATGAATCCTTCTCTATTGACCTCACTGCTATGAACCTGGAGCATAAAATGTCATGGAGTAGACACATCTAGGTTCCACAGTGACTTGCTTTCAGGAAGGGATACTCCAAGGGAATGAAGATGTTGTATTGCCTTTTATGAACTAGCTTCATAAATCACAGAACATCATTTCAACTAGAGTAACAAGCCAACTCGGTGTTCTGATTCACGGCGTAAAGACCCCATATTCAATTGGAGCATCATACAAGTCACCTTCGGAGAAAAATGTACTGGATTAGAGATTGTCACAGAAATCTTTGGAAAACATAATCTCCTAGTTTAGCTAATCAGTGTGTTAGTCTGGGTTGACTAGAGACACAAATTCATAGATGCTCATATGTGTATAAGAAATAGCTTTATATAAAGAGTAACTATACATTGAGAAAACATTCCAGCCCAATTCAGATCAAGTCCATAAGTCTGATATTAGTTTATATATCTGATACAAGTCTATAAATTCCTCTTCAGTCTCATGAAATACGTGCAATGATGCTGAATGCAGGACGATCACAGGCCAGTGGGTGGAAAGTCTTGTGGATCCAGTGGTGGTGTAAGCATCTCAGTGCTGGCAGGTGTCACCATGTGACTTCTCCGGTTCTAAGGCTTTGGCTGCCATCAGCCTGTCTCCATGTGCCTTGTCAACAAGAATGTCTCACAGGGACTGAGTGAGTGTCTCGCCTCCATCATGTTATTTATCTCCTTAGTGCCTCTAAATGAGGTCATCAAGCTGCAACCTGATTGAAAGGTAAACTCCACCCCTTCACTTATAAATCTTAAATTGATAACAGATTATGTAACTACCACAATCAGCTCTTATAGTTAACACAATGTCTGCTCTGTGAAGTTTCTTAGATAACTTAAAAACATTATTATGAGAGAGCTCAGTGTCAATTCATACCCATTCATCTGAATAAAATCTGGTGTCTGAATAAAACCTAGTTACCACTACCAACTACTCTGAAAGGGTGCTCAGAATCTTAGAAGAGATCTGGTTTACTAGTGAGATACACAGGTGGCACCAGCAAGACTATGAACCCCAGACAAGCTTCAGGTATAGAACTGAACTCATCCTATGGTTGAATTTTCAGTCACACAATAGACAGGTCTATGAAGGGAACACTGACATCAAAAGGGCAGAGATATCCAGGGACAAAGTTCAGAAGAGTTAGGAAACCAAGAGGAATGGAAACAGAAAACACAAAGAGGAAATGAAAAAAGTGATACTACATGGAAGGGAGTGAAATAAATGAAATGAAATACATATGAATTGTTTAATGTAAAACTGATGATTGGTTCTGTCAATGTTCATTCAACTCAATTAAAATAAGCAAAATGAATATAACTCAATTAGTTAGAGAAAAGTCTGATTGGCCTAAGATGTAGCATGTGATTTCCTATGGTTAGCAGCAGAATTAAGATTTGGGATGATGTGCCTCTCCTACAGGATCACAGAGAGTGAGAGAAATGGATTACACAAAATAAAGATCAGTTTAACTATAAATTTTTCAAGAAGGTCTTTCCTGGACCTCTGGTTATATTCATGCCCTTGTTGATTGTATTTTTCTCTCACAGCATTTGTTAATTTAAAACTAAAATTGTATTTAATACCTCCCTCCTCTACTAAAATAATATCTTCATTAGGAGAGAGATCACATCTACCTAGATTTCCTTGCCTCCTACTGGATGCTTGTTGGTCATAATTCCAAATTCTTTCACCTCTACCACTTATTCCAGAAGAAGCCACTGGAACTCAGTAGTCATTGGCAGGCACCAGGCAAATGCATTTGGATATCATCACACCTGGACCTTCCACTCTGGGTTTGAAACAAACAATAACTGATTTCTACATGGCAGTTTCCCATAATTTAGTGGTAACTTCTTTTTTTTCCCCCTGTAGGAAACACTGAATGGCTTTGTTTTCTCACTTGAGAAAACACTCATTCTTCTCTTGGTTGTTTCACCAGACCTTACAGTATTTAGAAAACCAATCCCTTGTATAAAACTTCCATTGTTTGAAATACCGGAAGTGGTTTCAGCACACCTGATTCTGACTGATACCTTGTTATTAGGAACCTTGCGGGAGAATGAAACATTGCTAGTCCTGTGCTACCCTCCCAATCCTTCCTATGTTTCAGTTCACTCTTGTAGCCTCTGTGTGAATGCATCGTATTGAGCATCTTCTGTTTTTCTAGACCATGATTTTCACAAATGGGATAGAGTCCCTCCTGCTAACATGGGCACAGTACACGAGACTAAGCGTTGGCATCTGTTGCTAAGGAGCCTTACAGTTGCTAACACGGATTTCTTTGCTTCTCTGGCCTGTGCTCTATGGAATATCCCTTCCAACATAATAATTTAGTCATCCATTCTACTTGGGTCTTCCCTGTTAATTGTTGAAGCTCTTCAATTGTTGTCGTATGTTGCTTATTGTCAGCCGGCAGATTCTGACTTGTGGTAACTCTTGTGTTAGAGAGTATAGGTACTCTAGAAGTTTTTCTAGGCCTTATGTAATCACAATGGGTAGATTTGAATCACCAACCTTTAGGTTAGTCATCAAACGGAAACAATTGGAGACAAATGCGGTATTCAAATCCAAGGCTTATTATTTCTAGAGTGCATGCTCTTAAGCACTGCCCTATTCTGCCCTCACTAGCTGAATGCTAAGGTCAATTATTAAGGTGTGTAGTATCTGTAATACATCCTGTGACTTCATCCTTCTTCTGTCACCTCTAGGAATGCCTGAGATGGTCTTGTCATGTACTCTGCCCAGTGGCCTCTGATTGACTTTGGGTCTAGTCTCACACAGTTTTGAGGTTTTCTTTACGCTATTACCTAGGAAGCTTTAATCCTAGCCCTCTGGCTATTTCTCTTTTTTGGTCAAGAACTAAAAGTGATTTAAGAATTTAAGAGTTTATCTTTGTTCACATATTTCATCATACATATATGCATACAAACATTTCATCAAAAATATATTGCATTTATTTACCTATGCATATCTTTGTTAAGTTTAATTTTTTCCATATTTGATCCAAACTTTTATTGTTAGGAAAAATATTACAAATATATTTTAAGATCTTATGTCTTATTATAGTGGTGATCTATGAGTAGATTCTTGGATAGGCATGAGGCTGAATAGGTGTGGGGGGGGAGTAGGAGTATACCCATGACTATGTAACTGTGATAGAGTGTATTTATATATGTCTATTTACCTTTCCTGAAGTTACCCATGAATATGATGCGTGGTGGAGCATGAAAAGAACAAAGTTAGAAAAACCTCTTAGATATGGCCTTTGAGGAATGAGTCAATGGGCCTAAAGGCTTAGGAGCATAGTCTCTGGGGACGCCAAAGTCAATTGGCATAACATAGATTTTAAAAGACTATGTTTTATATCCTACTTTGGTAAGTAGCAACTGGGATCTTAAAAGCTCATAAGCAGTATTAAATGTGAAAATATTGGTCTCTTCCTGACTAGAAGAAAGAAAAATGATGAAATTGAAAGAGATATGGCAGCACTTAGTTGATATAAACATCAGGCTCACAAACCTGAGACCAGAAGGACTACATGGGGCCAGGCATCAACTACCAATTGGTCTGAAAAGGATCACATTGGATTAGAAGGTCTTGGATAGAATGAGAGAAAATGTGGTACCAAACTCAAAATTAAAGAAGAGGCCAGACTTATTTGTCAGATAGAGACTAGTAAAACACCCCCTCCCACCCCCCACCAAATGATAACACTTATTACCCTTCAGGTCTGAAACGGAATTCAACCTTGTCTAAGAACAAATAACCAACCACTTAAGATCTGAAGGGCAGTATTTAACCATGGGCCCCGGGGAGGGAAAGAAAGAGGAAAGGAAACAGGAGACACTGGGTTAAGTGTTGGACTGCAACCCACAAGGGCAGCAGTTCAAAACCACTAGCTACTCCACAGGAGAAAGATCAGGCTGTCTACTCCGGTAAAGATTTGTAGTTTGAGAAACTCACGGGGGCAGTTCTCGCCTATGCTGTAGGGTCCTATGAGTTAGCATGGACTCGGTGGCAGTTTTTGCTTTTGGTTTTTGTCACTTCGCCTTCATTAAGAACTGAATAGCAAGCATTACCAATGTGTCATCTTAAAAAAAGGAGCATAAATTGTACAATAAATAAGGAGGCCTAATTGTATAGTGGGTTGTACTTGACGGCTAACCACAAGGGCAGCTACTTGAGCTGACCAATTGCTCTATGAGGGACACATGATATTCTGCTCTCATAAAAATGTACAGTCTCAGAAAATCACAGGGGAAGTTATACACTGTCTATAGTGTTGTTATGAGTCATAGTCAACTAACTGTTAGTGAGTTCGGTATAATAAATAGATGTCCAAATGTTCTGAAATCAAAATGGGTCTGCCAGGGTTCAAAATACTTTATTAAAATTAAAATGTTCTAGTGTTGTTATAAGATGACACAATTTCTCCACCAGTGCAAAGAAACTGTTAAAACAAAAGTTGGATCAACATCAAAGACCCAGAACAAACAATCATATCATTGTAAATGCGTGGGAATGTGGAGTGGAGATCCAAAGACCATATGTAGACAATTGGACACCCCCTTACAAAGGGTCACAAGGAAGAGATGAGTTGGTCAAAGTGCAGTGTAGCACCATTGAAACATATAACTGTCCTCTAGTTCTTTTTTTTCTTTTTAAATTTAATAAATCATTTCATTGGGGCTCATACAACTCTTATCACAATCCATACATATATCAATTGAGTAAAGCACCCTTATACATTCGTTGCCCTCGTCATTCTCAAAATTTGCCTTCCTCTTGGGTTCCTGGAATCAGCTTATTTTCCATTTTTTCCCTCCCCTCCCTCCCTGCTCCCCCCTCCCCCATTAACTCTTAATAGTTTATAAATTATTATTTTATCTTATCTTATACTGCCCACCCACCTTCCCATTGCCCACCCCCCAGAGAGGAGGTTACACATAGATCCCTGAGATTGGTTCTCCCTTTCTACACCCCCTTCCCTCCCGGTGTCACCACTCTCACCGCTGGTCCTGAGGGGTTCATCCGTCCTAGATTCCCTGTGTTTCCAGATCCCTACTGCACTGCTGTGCATCCTCTGATCTAACCAGGTCCGCAACGTAGAATTGGGATCATGATAATTGACAAGGGGGAGGAAGCGTTTGAGAATTAGAGGAAGGTTTTGAGTTTCATTGTGCTACACTGAACCCTGAGTGACTCATCTCCTCCCCACTACTCGGCTGCAAGGGATGTCCAGCTGTCTACAGATGGACGTTGGGTCCCCATAACGAACTCTCCTTATTCACGGTGATGTGGTTCTTTTTTTCTCCCTGCCTCTGTTGTTTGAAACCTGGTCCCCTCTGCCCTTCATGATTACACATGGTTGTGTGCAGCTTCCATGTGGGCTTTGTTGCTTCTGGGCTAGATGGCTGCTTGTTTACTTTCAAGCCTTTAAGTCCCCAGATGCTATATCTCTCAATAGCCGGGCACCATCAGCCTTCTTCAGCACACTTGCTTATGCAAACATTCGTCTGCAGCATTTAGTTGAGGAAGGTGATCACACAATGATGGTTTTTGTTCCTTGGTGTCTGCTACCTGGTCCGTTCAACACCTTGTATTCATTTAGGCTGTGTGCTTATTCTCTGTGGGCTTTGTTGCTTCCAAGCTAGATGACCGCTATTTGCCTTCAAGCCTTTAAGACTCCAGACGCTATATCTTTTTGATAGCCGGGCACCATCAGCTTTCTTCACCACATTTGCTTATACACATGTCTGTCTTCAGTGATCATGTTGGAAAGGTGGGTATCATGGAATGACTGTTTAGCTGGGCAAGGTGCTATTGTACTAATGCTTCCTCCCCCCCCCACTATCATGACCCTAATTCTACATTACAAATCTGACTAGACCAGAGCATATACAATGGTACAGATAAAAGCTGGAAACACAGGGAATCTAGGACAGATCAACTCCTCATGACCAATAATGAGAGTAGCGATACCAGGGGGGTAAGGGGAAGGTGGGGGGAGAAAAGAGGAATCAATCACAATGATCTACATATAACCCCAACCCAGGGAAGGGAGACATTTGTCAGTGTAATTTCAAATGATAAACTAATAAATTATTGTAACTTAATATCTTAAAATACCATATCTAAGAAAATAGAGCTTCTGCAGTCTATCCAAATCAGTTTTCTGAGTCAAGGCCCCACATAACCCCAGAAAGAGGCCTGAAAACCCAGACACCAGGGAAAAAAAATTGTGGGGTTGGGTTATGAGACTGGAAAGTTAGAAACAAAGAGGAAGAGTCAGTAGTTGGAAAGTTGATCTTAGTAATATGAACAAAGCTGAAGATCACGTCCTGTAATTTGCTAGATCAATGACTTTTTCATTTTGAATACAATTTTTCAGTAACATAAATGACAACTATAGACAGATGGGATATGCAGATGGTATGCACAGGAATCAAAGGCTGTATCTGTGACATGAGGTTGATGGAGAAGCTTGATATCATCAGTTAAAACCAGAAAAGCCCTGATGGTGGAACAGATCATCAATTGTTCAAATACAAGTGTAGACTGATGCTGAAGAAAAATTTTAAACCATCTATGAGAGCAAAAATATAACTGAGTATATTCTACCTGCATTTAGCAACCATCTCAAGAACAGATATAGCAATCTGAAGAATTGAAAACTAATGACTAAGGACCAGATTAGCTGTTTATGACATCAAGAACATCAAATATGAAAATAGCAAAACATTTTAAAAAGAGTAAATAGTTGCATTGAATTGGTAAAGTAATATGAGTAATGTTGACATTTTCACATTATTTAGTCTGCCTAATCAAAAACAGTGGTTCTTGAGTAAGGTGTTGCTCAATTTCCATGTATTTCACTTTTTGGCATTGATTATTCCACTGTTGTTTTCTAATTTTACAGCATTATGATCTGAAAAGATGGTTTGTATTATCTCAATGTTTTTGAATTACTTGATGCTCGTTTTATGAACTAAAATGTGATCTATTATAGAATAGCTACTGTAGGCATTAAAGAAGACTGTTAAATGTATTTTGTTGAATGAAGTGTTTTATACACATATATGAATTCAAATGGATTGTTTTATATGAATTTTTTGAATCTTTGTTGATTTTCTTTCCAGTTGTTCAATCTTTAGCTGAAAGTGATGTATTGAAGTCTCCTATGTATTCATGTCTTCATAGCTATAAGAATTTGAATAATTTATTTTGGTGATCTTTCATTTGAAGTATATATATTAATTATGGTTATGGTTTCTTATTAGAGTTTTCATAATTTCATATAGTGACCGTCTTTGTTTTTCATTGAATCATTAACTTTGATACCTATTTTGACTATGGTTAATATTTCTACACCAGCTTTCTTTTGATTGCCATTACCTTGATGTATTTTCTCCATCCTGTGACTTTTAGTCTATGTTTATCTTTATATCTAAGGTGTGTTTCTTTAAGCAGCATACTAAATTTTTAAAAATCCATTCTGTTACTCTTTGTATTTTAACTGGTGAATTTAGTCTGTTTGCATTTGGTATTGTTATTGACAAATATGATCTTGTTGATGCCTTTTTGCTATACATTTTATTAATGATGCTGCTGATTTTAGTTTTCTGGATGATTTTTCATGTTGTGTTTCTGGTTTTGTTGTTATCATCTTTTTGATAATCTCTGCTTTTATGGTTTTTGTCATTTGTCTTGCTTATATGGTTTCTATCTTGTGGAAGTTTTATGTTTTTCTTTATAGGTTGTTTTTGTGTGTGTTTTTCTTTCCAATTTCAAAATAGTTTATTGCATTTTGTGAATGGTTCAATATATTTTCTGTTTGCATATTTATTGCCTGCTCTTTTCACTCTGTTCTTATTTATGCATTTGTTTAGTTGCATCTTTACAAAAGAATGCTGTCTATGATATATCTTGTTTCGATAGAATGTTTTCTTCATATTTTTCCCTAAAAATTTTAGGTTGCTTTGTAAGGTGTTATAGATTTTTCTGTCCCGATAATTCCTTTTAATATTTTTATAAAGGTGGTCATATTTTGATAAGTTCTTTCAGTTTTTATTTCTCCCTCATACTTAAAGGATAATTAAAGGGTGTGGTAATCTCGGCAGGCATTTTTTTTCTTTCAGTATTTTGAATATATCATTCCATTGTCTTCTTGCCTAAATAGTTTCAGTGGAAAATCTGAACGTCTCCTGATCACTTGTACTTTATATGTAATTTTTTGCCATGCAGCATTCAGGATTGTTTCCTTATCATTAATATTAGAAAGTTTGATTATTACATGTAAAAATAATTTTCTTTTAGGGTCAATTCTTTTTAACATTACATGGGCTTCTTGCCTAGTTATCTTATTTTGACATAATATTTCATTGGTTATTTTCTCAGTAGTTATTACGTTTTCTTTCTGTCCTGGGACATTTATCAGGTGTACATCGTTCCTTTTGATGGTGCTGCATAATATCCCTAGATTATTTTCAGTTTGTGTGTGTGTGTGTGTGTGATTTTATAACCTGGTCTTGATTTATCTTAAGAGAACAAACAAAAACAAAAAAACATTTTATTGGGAGCTAATACAAATATCACATATTCCACAGTTACATCACATCCATTAGTGTTGTATAATTGCTGCCATAATTGGTTTCAAAAAATTCTCTTCCATTTTCAACTCATTTTTATTATTATTAATTGGGATTAACACATATATCCAATCATCTATAATTCAGTTATGTCCAGGAAAATCATACATTTGCTACCACAGTCAGTTTCCAAACCTTCTTAGACCCTTTGACATCATCACTCCTTCACCCCACCACCACCTCTGTGTTCCCCTTCCCCCAAAACTGTTATTCCACAATAGGTTCATAGTCGTGGTTTTCATCTACCAAAAAATGAGAAAACATATACCGCAACTTCAAGCAGGTGACCCCCAATGACATAACACTCCAGGGATACCCCCTAATATGTACAATCAAAACCCAAACAAAGCAATACAAACCCCCAACACATAAAATTTTAGATACCAGATCAGGTCCAACTTGCATCACAGGGGGAATGTGCTGGCAAATTTTAACTTCTCAAGTCAGGTTTCTGCCTTTGACCTTCCATACTCAGCTCACTTTTGTACTCCCTTTAATGACCACTTTCTCTTTCCCTCATTTGGGGATCGAGGGAGTTCACCAGAGGTTCATTTCCTGTATAGATCCACCAGTGAATCTTGGGCTCCACTGTCATCCACACTTTTCTGCCAACCAGATTCCCAGACTTTAGGCTTTGATAATAATCTCTCCCTTCAACTTCAGATTATATGCTTCACAATCCTTCAGTGACTGATGATGGTGTGCTTCTTCCAAGTGGACTTCGTTAACATCTCACTTAGATGGCTGCTTGTTTGGAGACAAACCTTTAAGGCCCCAGACCATATTTTATCTGCTAGCCGGGCACCATCTAGTTTCTTCAGCACGTTTTGCTATAGCACCCTTCTTTTCTGTGTTCCTTTCCAGGAGGTGAGTATTGAGCAGGGCTATGATTTAACAACTAATTGTTCTTAAATTGGAATATATTTCTTTTTATATCTCAGTTTGATTTGAAATGTGTAAACTATCTTGTATTCTGCAGTAGCAATTTAAAAGAAAAAGCATTCATTTCCACTTATTTTTCTATGATCAAATTGTATATGACTTGGCACATTTTATTTCAGTTTTGACATAGGATAAAACCGTAACCCTCTGGTGACTGATGATGGTGTGCTTCTTCCATGTGGATTTACTTGACATATAACTTAGATGACCAGATTTTCAGAAATGAGTCTTTAAGACACCCCCCAACTATTTTATCTGATAGCTGGGACCCATCTTATTTCTTTACCACATTTTGTTATATCACCTGTCTCCTCCGTGTTCTCTTCCTGGAAATGAGTATGGAGCCAGGCAATGATGTAAGAACTAATTGTTCTTCAATTGTAGCTGGGATTAAGTGCAAGTCCCCAAACCATCCCAGGATCTATGTTTGTTTGTTTGGGTTTTGGGTCTTTCAATTTATTCTTACATGGGAATTAACCCAAATGTCAAGTCATTGCATCGTTCAATCTTGTCAAGCAGAATTGTACCATTGCTTTCATAATCAGTTCCCAAATATTCTGGGAACCTTGCTATCATCTCTATTTCCCTCCCCCCTCCCTTAAACACCTGCTCTACATGTTATCCTTGTAATTTCATCAATCCTGTGTTTCATTTACCAAAACCCAGAGATACTTATTTCATAACTTCAAGAAGGTAATCCCCCACTCCATATCACCTCTGAGATATATCCTGATATGAACAAACAAAAAACCCAGAATACATCAAATGATTGTCATAAGTTTGGCAGAATAAGACATATCTTAATAAAACATATAGGGCATTGAGGGTGGCAATACCTTATCTGTCCACTTACCAACAGCTCTCCAACATTGGTACAACTGTCTTCTGCTTCCTCAGACACCTTGTGTTTTACAGCTTACATTCTCAAGTTCTAGGTGTGTCTGTGGTAATGTCCAGTTCACCCAGTGGAATTCCTGCATGGCATGCAGCCTCTGGAACAAGCTGTGGATGTTCAAGATCCACCATTCAATGTTCCAGTGCACCATAACACCTGTCCTGGTGACACCAGAAACCCAGGTCAATGTGTTTCATCTAGTGCATGGAGCCACACACACTCCCCCTCTAGTTTCCTCAGAAGTATTTTCTGTCATTCTTCTCTAGACCAAGAAGTCAGTCCTCCTCTATTCCCACAACAGATGGGCCACTGTGTTCTCCCAGATGTTTGCTCCATTTCTCTTCTCCTGCATTGTTCTTCCCATCCGTATCCTCCCTCCCTCTGATAGGGCTGTCTATCTGTCCAGAGAGACCTCATCAAAGATATACATGTCAAGCTCATATTTTTTATTCCCCTTTCCCCTCCCTTGACCCTTTGATCCCTGCTGATGTGAGGTGCCCTCCGGTCTAGCTGTTTCTAAATACTTACCTACACAAAATATTTATCCAGAGTGGATAGCATATGGTTCCTTGGCACTGGTCAATCTCTTTGCCAGGCTGTCTGGCCCCCAGTAAATAGCCTGATGTCCCACAAGCCTGGGCTTGTGCCCATTTGCTCTTTGATTCTACAGCAGTGGATCCTCTCAGCAAAATAACTTCCAGCTCCCTCCACATGTTGAGGTGTTTCCTGTATTCATTGCTATCTTTTAGGGATGTATAATATTCCATTGTGTATGTATACCAGGATTTCTTTATCCAGTCATCTACCAGTAGAAAGTTAGGTTGTTTCTAGCTTCTTGTTATTGTGAACAGTGCTGCAATGAACATGGTGTGCAAGCGTCTGTTCATAATCTGCTTATTTCCTTTGAGTATAAGCACAGTCATTTTATTGCCAGATCATATGGTATTCTAAATGTCATCTGTTTAGGAATTGCCATATCACCTTCCACAGTGGTCATATGTATCTACCAGATCACCAGCAGTGGATAAGATTTCCAATCTCACCACACCCTCTCCAGCATTTGCTGTTCTCAATTTTTGTTTTTGTTTTAATTTGACTACAGTTATGGGTATTAGGTGGTATGTGCTGGTTGCTTTGACTTGCATTTCCCAGATGACTACTGAATAGGAATATTTCCAAATGTGTTTGAAAGCCATTTGAGTGTCATCCTTTGGAAATTGTCTGTTTAGGTTCTTTGTCCATCCTGTCAGGGGATTATTAATTTTTTTCCTTGTTGCTTTAAAATATTATAGATTTTGGTCCTTTGTCCATTGTGCCATTACTAAATATATTTTCCCAGTTGGTGGACTCTTCCTTTACACTCTTAATGAAGTCCTTCTATGAACACAATTGCTTTGTTTTTAACAGGTCCCACTCATCTATTTTGTCTTCCAATGGAGTGTGTTACTTTTGTTATCTCTATTAGCCCAGATATTCCTTGCACTAGGAAACTTAGATTTGTCCTGATTTTGAATTTATCATGAAGACCACTGGCTTTTGATTCAAATGTTTATATCTTGCTATGTTTTTCTTTCACAATGTTGTCAAGCTCTAATATTTTTAGTGCTTACCTTTTGTCTTTGCTTGAAGTTCTATGTTTTTCTAATATTTTATTTGTTTAGTCAGCATGTTCTTTCAAGGCACATTAGGGTTTTGAATTATGACATGTTTTTCTTCTCTAATCCTATCTATTTCTTTCTCCAGTCATTTAAATTAACTGCAGACCATTATTGCCATCTCCAGTTTGGGAAGATGAATGGACTTCTCCTTCTCCAAGAACTTCTCTGGATCCACATCTCTGGATGTTGTAGTTACTTATGATATTTACTCCTGCTTCCACAAGTGTGGGGGAGATCTATAGCTTCTTCCAAGACATTGTACTATTATGAGTTTCATATTTTCATGTTTGCATTATAATCCAAATCCCACCACAATTTTTCAAAGAAATGTAAAAAGTAATCACCAACTTTAAATGGAAAGAGAAGAAAAAGGATAAATAAAACACTATTTAAAAAATGAAAGCAATGTAGGAGGTCTTGCACTCCAAGACCTTAAAACCTACTCTACAGCCATGGTAATCAAAGCAACTTGGTACTAATAGAATAATTGATATGAAGACCAATGGATCGAGAACCCAGAAATACAACCAAGTGCCGACAGATACCTAATTTTGCATAAATAAATGGTGCTGGGAAACTGTATCTTCACCTGCAAAAGAATGAAACAAGACCCATACTTCACACCATGTACAAAAACAAAAACTCAAGATGGATCAAGGACCTAAATATAAATCCCACATTAATAAAGACCCTCAATGTAAAAATAGGGACACGCTTAAGGACTAGAACATGAAGCATTATCTTACTATGGAACACAATAAAAAATATCCACACTATAAAGAGCTGGGACCTACTAAAGCTATGATACTTATGCACATCAAAGGCTTCATAAAAAGAATTAATAAGGAACCACAAATGGAAAAACATTCAGTAATACTTCAGATAAAAGACTAATCTCCAAAATCTATAGAAAAATCTTATCTTAACAAGAAAAATATAAATAATCCAATCAAAAATTGAGCACATGACATGAATAGATAATTTGCCAAAGAAGTCATCAAGGCAACCACCAGCCATACGAAGAATGTTCATGATCATTAGCAATAAGATAAATACAAATGAAAACAGAATAACTTCACAACATCTCACCTCACATCGACACTTTTGGCGAAATTCAATAAAATAGAAACCAATAAATTCTGAGAACACGTGGCGAGGTAAGAACACCTTTACGTTGCTGATGGTCCTATAGAATTGTATAACCATTATGGAAATTGGTATACCACTTTCTTAATCAAATATAAATCTAGTAGTTTATGACCAATCAACCTCTTTACTGGACATAGTCCCTACTATAAGAACATAGAGCAACCATACATATGCACACCTATGTTTATTACAGCAATTTCTATAATAGCAAAAACATGGAAACAACTCCAAACCCTGATTATAGAGGAATAAACAAGCTTGGTACATTCTGACTATGGAATTTTATTCATCAATAAAAAGCGATCGCAACTCTCTTAATCACCATAAGTAATGGTCAAAATTAGAGAACATTATATTTAGCAAACTTGGTCAATTTTAAAGATTAATATTTAATATCCCCATTGTTACCAGGAAAAACAAAGATGATAAAACATGACTTATACACCAATAGAAAAGGCTTTGAAAATGTTGCATAGGTCAGGGCTGGGGTCAGGAAAAGGAAGAGGAGAGAGAGGGGAGAGATTAAATAAAAAACAACCCACATATGTATATAGCGCATTTAATGGGATATTGTTGTTGACTTCCTTTCTTGAGATAGGCTGCATAAATATATAAAGTGTATTTCTTTAAAATTAAAAAATGAAAGAAAGTAAGGATTAAATTGCATGTCAGAAGAGATTCTGAAGCTTGCTTTTAATCATAGAGTAACTAAATCAAGTGGAAGAAGTCGTAGAGTAAAAGACTGAACAGAAAATTTCAGAGAAGATGAAAAAGACAAGCTAAAATATTATAATGAAGTGTGAAGTACTGAAGTTAGAAATGCAAAAAAGGAAGAGCATGCTCAGCATGTCCTCAACTGAAAGAGCTGAAGAAATAATTCAGGCTTGGAGTTAAAATATCGAAGGATTATATGGGCAAAATATTGAATGATGCAAGAAGCCTGTAAAGAGGATGGAAGGAATACACAGAATTCCAGTCCCACAAAGAATTGGTTTGTATTCAACCATTTCAAGAAGTAGAATAAGATCAAGAACCAATAATATTGAAGGAAAAGTTCAATATTTACTGAAAGCTTTAGCAGAATACAATACTCTATGAAACTCAGTCTACCAATTACAATGTTTCAACAAACTGATGCAGCACGGGAAGCACCCATTTGTCTATGCCAGTGGTTCTCAACCTTGCTAATGCCATGACTCTTTAATACAGTTCCTCATGGGTGACCCCCAACCATAAAATTATTTTTGTTACTAATTCATCCCTGTCATTTTGCTACTGTTGTGAATGGGGCGGCCCCTGTGAAAGGGTCGTTCGATCCCTAAAGGGGTTCCAACCCACAGATTGAGAACTGTTGGTCTACACTAAGAAATTTGAAAGACAGATACTTGGTGAATTGACTGGAAAAGATCCATATTTTTGCCCACTCTCAAAGAAAGGTGACATAACAGAAGGTGGAAATTATTGAAAAATATCATATGCAAGTAAAATTTTGCTGTAGATTTTTCAGAAACAAATGCAGCAGTAGATTGATAAAGGAGGTGGCAGAAATTCGAACTGTGTTCAGCAGAGGACATGAACAGATTGCTATCATTGCTGATGTCAGAAGGATCTTTGCTGAAAGGAAAGGATACCAGGAAAATACTAACTGTGTTTTATTGACAAAGGTAAGGCATTCAACTTTATTGATTATAGCAAACCATGAATAACATTTTGAAGAATGAGAATTTCAGAACGCTTAATTGTGGTTTCGTGAATCTTTACATTAGCCAAAAGGCAGTCATTCAAACTAGCAAGGAATACTGAGTGATTTAAAATCAGAAAATATAGGCATCATGATATTATTTCACCATCTTATTCAATATTATGCTGAGCAAATAATCTGAGAAAAGGGACTATATATGAGGAAGAGCAGGGTATTAGAATTGGAGGAAGGCTTGTTGTGTTGTCTGGGTAGACTAGAGAAACAAATTCCTAGACATAAATATGTGTATAAGAAAGAGCTTTATATACAAGATCAACTGAATATTGAGAAAACATCCCAGCCCAGTCCAGATCAAGTCCATAAGTCCAATATTAATCCATAGATCTGAGACCAATCTATAAAGTCCTCTTCAGATTCATGAAACTCATGCAATAACACCAAAAGCAGGAAGATCACAGGCCAGTGGGTGGGAAGTCTTGTGGATCCAGTGGTGTTGTAAGCATCTCAGTGCTGGCAGGGATCTCCGCATGGCTCCTCCAGCTCAGGACACTAGCATAGCTCCATGTGTCTTGTCAACGGAAATGTCTTCCAGGGAGTGAATGTGTGGCCTGCCTCCAATGAGCTCTTATCTCCTTAGCACCTCCAAATAAAGTCATCAAGCTGTGACCTGACTGACAGGCTAAACCCCACCCCTTCACTCTAAATCCTCTCAAATTGACAACAGATTATGTAACTACCACACTTGTTAACAGCCTATGATATGTAGGTGACACAAACTTGCTTGCTGAAAGCAAAGAGGACTTGTAGCAATTGCTGATGACTTTCAGGATGGAGTACAACTCAATGGAAAAATCCTCCTATTTAGGCCAACAAAAGAAGCCTTGGTTGTGAGTTGTTAGTTGGTGGTTGAAATCCATCCGCCATTTTGTGGGAAAAAGTTGAAACTTCATGCTCCCATAATAATTTATAATCTCAGAAACCCACAGGGGCAGTTTTCTTCTGTCCTATAGGATTACTATGAGACAGAATTGACTGTGTAACAGTGAGTGAGTGAGTGAGTGAGTGAGTGAGTGAGTGAGTGAGTGAGTGAGTGAGTGAGTGAGTGAGTGATGTGACCACATCATGGTAGATGGAGAAAAGATTGCAGTTGCCAATTATTTCATTTTACTTGGATCCATAATTAACACTCATGGAAAGCAGAATTCACAAAATCTAATTAGGGGACAATAACTTTATTGGTTCTTTAAAATGTTAAGAAAGCAAAAATATCACATTGAGGACTATGGTTCACCTGACCCAAGCCACGGTGGGTGTTTTCAATCATCTCACATGCATGTGAAAACTGGCCAATAAATAAGGAAGCTTAACCAAGAATTGATGCCTTTTAATTGTAGCATCGGTGAAGAATAGTGAAACACCATGGACTCCTAAACGAACAAAGGAATCTAGTTTGGAGGTAGGACAGATAGAATTCTCTTTAGATTCGAGGATGACAAAACTTGTCTCATGCTCTTTGGACATATTATTAGGGGAGATCATTCCTCAGAGAAAGGCATCATGCTTGCTAAAGAAGAGCGTCAGCCCCAAAGAGGGACGCCCTCAACGACCTAGATTGACATAGTGACTTTAACCACAGACCCGAACGTAACAACCGTTGCGAGCATGGTGCAGGATGGGCCGTTGTTTTTTTTCTCTTGTACATAGGGTCTCCATGAGTTAGATCAGCTTAACAAGAACTTAAGAACCATAACCACATGAATAATTTATGGAAGTACTGCCTTATTTGTGAATTATCCCATCCTCAGAGAAGTAGTCATCATTTTTTGTGCAGGATGATGATACTCAATACTACAGCAGCACAGTACTGACGTTAATATTGTTGTTGTTAGGTGCCATTGAGTCAGCGCAACCATCAGCGACCCTATAAACAACAGAATGAAACACTGCACAGACCTGCTCCGTTTGCACAACCGTTCCGATGCCTGAGCCCATTGACGCGGCCACCGTGTTTAGTCATCTCAGCGAGGGCCTTCCTAGTTTTTGCTGACCCTCCACTTTACCAGAAATTATGTTTTTCTCCAGGGACCAGTCTCTCCGGACTACATGTCAAAAAGATTTAAGATGAAGTCTTGCCATCCTTGCCTCTAAGCAGCACCCAATAGAGATTGGGTTTTCCTTTTAGCAGTCCATGGTACTTTCAATATTCTTCTCCAGCATCACACTTCAAATGCTTCTAGTCTTCTATGATCTTCCTTATTCAGTGTTCAATTGTTATATGCATATGATGCAATGGAGAATACCAGGGCTTGGGTCAGGCACACCTTAGTCCTCAAACTAGGTACTCAAATTAAGTCCTCAACTTGATCCTTGCTCTTCAGTACCCTACAGAGGTCTTGTGCAAACAGATTTACCTAATGCAATTCATTTTTTGATCTCTTGATTGCTGCTTCCACGAACACTGATTTTGTGTCCAAGTAAGTAAAAATCCTTGACAACTTCAATCTTTTCTCTATTTATCATGATGCTACCTCTTGGTCCAGTTGTGAAGATTTTGGTCTTCCATACTTTAAATTGTAATCCTGACTGAAGGCTATAATCCTTGATTTTAGTCAGCAGGAACATCAAGTCCTTTTTAGCAAGTGAGGTTGTGTCACCTGCATACTGCAGATTCTTATTAAGCCTTCCTCCAATTCGGATGCTGTACGCTTCTTAATATAATCCAGTTTCTCTAATGATTTTCTCAGCATAGAAATTGAACAAGTATGGTGAAAGGATATAACCTTGAATCACACCTTTCCTGATTTTAATCTATGCAGGATTCCCTCGCTCTGTTCACACAACTGCCTCTTGATCTACGATAGAAGTTTCTCAAAAGCACAATGAAGTGTTCCGGAATTTCCATTCTTGTCAAGGGTATGCACAGTTTATTATTGTCCACACTGTCTAATGTCTTTTCAAAGTCAAAGAAACACAAGAAAACATCTTTCTGGTATTCTCTCTTTTGAGCTAAGACCATCTGACATCAACAGTGATATCCCTTTCTGCACGTCCTCTTCTGAACCTTTCCTGAACTTCTGGTAGGTCCCTGTCAATGGACTGCTTGTTGCTTTTGTTAGCTGCCATTAAGTTAGCCTCTGGCTTTTGGTGACCAGATGCACATTAGAACAAAATGCTGCTCAGACCTGTACCATTTCCATGATTGAGAACATAGAGTTTTCATTGACTGGATTTTTGAGGTTGAGTCTCAGGCCTCTCTTTGTAGTCTGACATAGTCTAGACCAGTGGTTCTCAACCATCCTAATGCCACAACCCTTTAATACAGTTCCTCATGTTGTGGTGACCCCCCTGACCTGCCCCAACCATAAAATTATCTTCATTGCTACTTCAGAACTGTGACTTTGCTACTGTGATGCAACAGGTGACTCCTGTGAAAGGGTCGGTCGACCCCTGTGAAAAGCCGCTCGACCCCCAAAGGGGTTGCAAACCACAGGTTGAGAACTGCTGGTCTAGACGCTCCACCAACACCCATTCATCAAGACACAAGCCTCTGTTGATAGAGGGTTGACAGTAGCACAGGAAGTGCACTAGCTGGGAATTGACTTGCATCTCCCATATCAACGGTGAGAATTTGCTACTGAAAATCAGGGGCTAAATAAATACGTATTTGTTTCAAGTTTTAATTGGGATCAGTGACACTTGTTGGCTTAATTAGCATAGTTAATTAAGTTCTTCCCTGATACTCTTTATGATTTGACCCCGGTCTGTCTATTTGACTTCAAGCTCAATTGTTTGTTCAAGTACTTCAGGAACCTGGTCTTATTTCTGATCCCCAACATTTAAATTTGTCATCCTTATTTATTGGTCCCTGCAGTTTTAGCTGCCTAAAAATATATTGGACAGACCTTCACATTACCGGTCGGCTTATCATACATGCCTCATTCCAAATCATATCACAGAAGTAGTTCATGACCATGTTGGATAGACAGTAGTTTAATCATAGAACTAAATTAGAAATATCGTACATATGACTATATGGATAGTGGGAGCTACCTGCTCTAACACGAACCCCTTGACCAAATGATGCACCAAAATTCCCAGCTGCTATTAATGGTGCATAGCTGTGCTCTTCTCTGAGGAATGCTCTTCTTTGACAGGAACCAACTTGGTGTTTGTGAAAGACAGGTAACATCTGTCCTACAAAACAGCCTGTAACCAATGACTGACTAGTGACTACTAAAGCTGTGCCTTTGTCACTCTCAAGGTGGTCTTCTCTGCGGTGCCATTCATACTCCTGAATTCACCACGAGATCAGGCTGAGGTCACACTCCAGCCCAATTTACAACTTTGCTTTGCTTCTTATTTTGTCCTGTTCTGCTCCCTATATTTTCCTCTAAGCCCCCTGTACACATGTGGATTGAATCATCAATAAATCACTTTCAAAAGAGTCTTCATCTCAGAACCCCTTTCTAGAGATTGTGACTCAGAGAATGCATTTGTTTACTTGTTTAAGATGTGCCTTCCCTGCTAGAGTATGAAGATGGGAGCAGAGATTTGTTCGCTACTGTTTTCTCAGTTCAATGCCTGTTAAATAGCCATAAATACATTTATTAAAAAATCAAAACCAAAGCATTGCCATCAAGTCTGACTCATGGCAACCCCATGTGTGACAGAATGGAACCTCTCCGTAAGTTTTCTTGTTAGTAATCTTTATAGATTTCCAGACCTTTTGAATCTACAGCACTGCTGGGTAGATTTGAACCACGAGGCTTATAGCTAATGACCAAGTGAAAACTGACTGCCCCACACCGAAACTTACCCCATCATAGTTATTCAATAAAGATCTGAGCAAATGGTGACTGAATAAATCTAGATCTACATAGTCAGCTTCAGAATCATAGTACCTCAGTTTTAACATTAGAATTAAAATCCACCAGTCTGCTCTCCACCCTCAATGAACACACGTTAGCATGTTAGTAATAAGTAGATATCTCTTTGCATGGAATAAAGGGAACTGCAAGTCTGCCTCCCCCTTTTTTTAATCCTTATGAAAATGCCACACAATAAAACCTTGGGGGTGGGGTGGGGATGTCATATCCCATCCCACAATACACCTCCTTCAAGTATCTGATTACACCAAGTCCACAAAGAATATGATTAATGTAACTAAGCCATATTCACACACTGACATTCTTCCCAGCCAAACACATATTTTAGCCTCACCCGGCCCCTTTCAACAAATAAGCTGTTTTGAAAATGATTTCCAGGGCAATGTCTGTTGCCATAGGAATGACATTAAATGAAAAGGACAGAAAATATAGAGGGTGATAAACTGCATGCTTGGATGACACACTTGACTTGGAAGCTTGTGCTCAAATGAGGCATACATGCCAAGATTTTTATGAAAGACAAAATTAAAATGTATCACTATCAAGCTGTAACTGACAAGGTATTGTGTGGAGGCTGTTAACATACTGCTCCATATATTTATTGTTTGTCATTTTACTGGCCCTGACAAAGGTCTCTCCAGGCTGTAAATCACACCATTAAATCTGCCATGAACAACAGAGGCTGGTGGGAAGAAGAGAAAGCGAGCGTGGTGTTGAATCTGTTTCTGCTACATGCCGGCCAAGTAATCCTGGCCAAGGGGTCTTCCCCCTTCCGGCTGGCACTTTTACAAGTGTCAGATTGTTGGCTTTTGACCCTTCGAAAAGAGAAAAAAATAATAAAGCATGTACTCTCCTCCCCCCCTCCCCCCCCCCGGCCTGTTTCTAAGGGCTCTTGATTTGCTGTTGGGAAAGCTGCCCAGAAAATCACAAAAAAACAGTTGTCATTGAGTCCACTCCAACTTTTGGCGACCCCGCATGCGTCATAAGGTTTTCAATGGCTGATCTTGTGGGAAGTAGATTGCTTGGCCTTTCTGCTCAGGTGCTTCTCAAAGGATTTGATGCTCCGACCTTTTGGTTCCGAGCTGCACTAGTTAACGGTTCACTACACAGGAACTCTACCCAGAAATCACCCATCCCCCAAACTGATTTTATGTTCTTTATTGGTGTAAGACCCCAATCCTCTGGGAATGCCCTGTGGATGGTGCCCTGCCTGGGGTGCTTTTTGTTATTTTCTTGAAGATATGATTGGATTATCCTTAGTTTCTTCTTTATACCAGCAAAGACTTATTTGTTATTGAATAGTTATCTCTTTCCAACAAAGGGTGGGTGGAGGGGGGAGTCTAAAACTATTGACCACATTACATACCGAGCATCAATCAGCCTATCGAGGCCAAATCTCAAAAGACTTGACCTTCCATCCTCCTTGGCCCTTTCTTATCCAGATGTTGGTGGTATAGGGACTCTGCCTAGAAGCTGGGCAGTCAGAGTGTGAGCATGAGAAGAATATTGAAAAACCAGTTAAGATCTGAGTTGGAATCAGAGTTTTACTGGAACTAGGTATGATGTGGGCAAGTCTTTGAATCTTTGTAGATCGTGGTTTCCTCTTCAATTAACAAAGGGTACCAAATGGGGAAGGGAACTTTTGGATTTCAATTTCTGTTGTGTTGCCTTCCAGCTCCAATCATAAGTAAAATTAAGGATGTTTTCAAAGGGAATCTAGGCCTCTACTGGCTTTGAGAAGGATTTAGTTATAACCAGCCATTATACATCTCAACCTGAGGAGTCTAAATGCAGGCTGTGTTGTTCTTTCAGTAAGAAAAAAAGAAAAGAAAAATTAAAAGCACCTCCAGTGCCTAAACCTGGGAATGGAAAGAAAATAACCCAACCCCTGGTTTGAAATGAAGGCAGTATTTTCAGGATTTATTAAACACTCAAAATAGGAGTCTTCTGCCAATGTTGCTGTGATTGCCTGAATTTATTTCTATTAATATGTTTTATGTAGCAGAGTGTAAAAGAGAATAGAGTTTCCATCTATACCTTTCTGTACAGAGTATCTTTCTCATAAAACTTTCTATGCTAGCAACTATATTTAAATATTAGATGTTCTTGTACAAAAATTAAAATATAAACTCTTAATTCTTAACTACCTTGAAATCATGTCCTTTTTGGTCCATTATTATCATTCTGTACATGCTTGTTTCCAAATCACCAACCTACATATTGAGTTTGCAATAATCTTGTAATTATAGATTGGAGGGAAAGTTAAAATTGCTAATAATTGAAAAAATGTTGACCAGCGAACCATGCCATTCTTCCACTGACTCCTTTTTATGAGTTATTAAGTCCCACCCTAGTCTTAGAACTGCTTGGAGAAGCCTTATCAAGATGTTCTTGAGAGAGGAATGGGCAGATGGCAGTTTTAAGTTGATCACTAGTCCTTGTTCCATAGCTGACACCCTTTTACCACTTCTACAGCAGAGTTAGCCAGTGCTACATAACAGAGTAGGTTCTAGAATCTGCCAGGGTTGTGGTATAACTTGGGGAAGTCATTCTACTTCTCTGAGCTCTATTTTTCCCATCTGCAGAAGATGATTAGTTTATGATGCAATGTGATATACCCTATCGATTATGATTATTATCCATTGTAATCCTTGAAAAGTCATGTAATGTCTCAAAACTTCAATAGCTTAATCTGTAAAAAATACAATGAATATATATACTGTCATCATTATAGGTCTGATATTTAGTCAACTATAATGACAGTAATAATTTAAAGTAATTTGAAAATTTTGAAACTTAATAAAGCTAAAGAACTGATTATTATTTTTATCATTATCCTGTCTGATATTTCAGAACAAAAATTTATTTGAGACAAAACGATAAATTTTGTTATTACAAAATGGATACAAAATATTTGAACCTGTTTATAAATATTAAGAATAAAACATTAAACTGGGCATTACATTCATAGTATCTGTCAAGTAATAAAAGCTGGAAGTGTCTGTTTCCTTGAAAAATTTTTTTCTTCCAAGCTTAAATCTGTTCTTGTAGGTTAGAAGTGGAGGTGTTAGCTGAGCCTTAGTCCCTGCTGTGGTGAAATAACCTGTGTGAGAAATTTCTAATCCTTATACAGATCCAAATGATAAATATTTCTCAAGGTGAAAAACCACCACGTATCCATCTGTTTGTAGTATCGTGGTGGCTTTCACGTGGCTGTGCTGCTGTCAGCACTGCGATCACTATTTCAAATACCAAGTGTCATCACCCATGGCTAACAGATTTCAGCTTCCAGACTAGGAACAGACTAGGAAGAAATAGTTGGTTGTCCATGTCTGAGGAGTTAGCGCCTGAACACCTTATGAATATTAATGGAGATAGCTGCTGATATCAATTAATAATCAGAATATGAAATATACAAACTAAAAATCTAGGAAAATTGGAAGTCATCAAAGTGAAATATAATATATAGAAATCTATAAGCTAGGTATTGACACAATGGGCAGGTGTTGGCCACTTGGACTCAGAGAGTCATGAGGTTTATTATGCCAAAATAAGAAACACAAAAGGCATGCTATCACATTCAGCCTCAAAAGAAAATTTCAAGATCTATCTTGAAAAACAATGCTGAATGCGATAGGATAATATCCATATTCGTACAAGGACATCACATCCAACAAATACAATTATTAGTCAAATTTCCTTACTAACCATTAAAGTTAGTGATGAAGAAATCAAATGACAGGATCATCTTCTTCAGACTCAAACTGAGCAAACATGCAATAAATATGTATTGATGATTATTGGTGATTGGAATGAGAAATCGGGGAAAAAATGGAAGGATCAGTTGTTGGGAAATATGACCTTTGTGATGGAAACAAAGCTGGAAATCAGTGGGTACAATTTTGCAAGATCAATGCCTCTTCCATTGCAAAACCCTTTCTACAACATAAATGGTGGAATACATAGGAATCCAATTGATTATGTCTATGAGAAAAGATGGTGAAAAATCCATATTAACAGTCAGAGTAAGTCCAGGGCCAACTGTGAAATAGACTGCTAATTGCTCAGGTTGAAGCTGAAGAAAATTAGAACCAGTTCATAAGAGCCAATATATAACCTTGAATACAATCCACTTGAATTTAGAGACCATATCAAGCATTGAAGTGATAAAATGAACTTGAATTGAAATTCCAGAACACTTACTTGTACTCCCATGAAACCTTTACATAGACCAAAGGCAGTCATCCAAACAGTGAACATACTGCGTAGTTGAAAATCACTAGTGGGTTGTGTTGAGGTTTTATCCTCTCACTATCCTTATTCAAACTTATACTGAGCAAACAATTTGTGAAGCTGGCTTGTATGCACAAGAATACTGTATTAAGGAACTGTATTAAGAATCCGAGTTAAACAGACCACACAGCTTTGCTTACTGATAAGGAAGAGGACATGGAGCAATTGCTGATGAAAATCTGACTGCCGCCTTCAGTAGAGATTGCAACTCAACATAAAGAAACCCCAAATCCTTACAACTAGGCCAACAGACAACATCATGACAAAAGAGAAAAGCTTGAAGTTGTCAAGTATTGTATTTTACTTGGACCACAGAGAATGCACATGGAAGCAGCAGTCTTTTTGTTCTCTTGTAAAAATAAATTGGGGCCAACTTGATGAAACTTAACAACTATAAGGAGAAAAAGCTCTACTTAAAGAATATAGGCTAACCCTTCAGTGATCACATGTACAACACAGGAAATGCTGACTTACCTGTACTAGCTTTACAATGATCACTGAACTAGAGCCCATTGCTGCGCCCTCTCTATCAATCGATTTAATTAATGGTCTTCCTGTTTTTCACTGTTTTTTTTTTCTTTACTAAGCATGATGTCCTTCTCTAGGTGCTGATTCCTTCTGATCATTGAGCTGAAGTGAGTGAAATAAAGTATTGTTATCGTCACATGGAGAAGAATTCTGACGACACTTCTTCCAAGACAAGATTGTTTCTTCTTCTGTCAGTCCAAAGTATATTCAATATGTTTACCAACATTTTATCACATGTGTCAATTCTTTGTGGGTCCTTCTTGTGTATATGCATGTGAAGTAATTGAAAATATTATGGTTTGGGTCAGGTTTGCCTTTGTGGAAAACTGAGGGATGGGAAGGGAGTGTATGCAGACAAATCCTTTATTCTCACATTTTAAGAAGCCTAGCAGGCCAGGTTTCTGGGTGGAGGGAGGCCTTTGCACTTGTGAGTTAGAGATGAGTCCCGATCACATTCTCATAACTAAAATTAATCTCTCATAATAGTGCTCTCATAATAGTGCTACCAATATTCTCTCATAATAGTACTACCTTAGAGTTACTTCTTACAAGCACATGGCTGATTGCTATCTGGCTGACAGCTTTATCTACAGGAGCAGACATGTTATTGCTCTCATTGCTCAGGGAACAGTTACGCCCCTTTACCTTCCCCCAGCACTGGTGTTACCTTACTTCTTTAATGAACTCAGGGACCTGTAGGATTAAGGTACAGCCCACATTGTTATGTGTGTGGCTACCTGTACTTACAGGGTTTGTATGCCCCAAGAGTATATAAGATGATGTGATAATACAGTCTCTTTTCTCAGAACTGGTTCCTAAAGCCATGGCAGAGGTGAGCACCCCCAAATTTTCGTCTGTCTCTAAGTTACTTTCCTTTAATTACAATATCATCCCTTAGGACCCATTCAGATGTGAGGCAGGATCTCACAACCTTAGTCCTCAGGAGGACATATCTGTTTTTTTTAATATTTCTAAGAAATATCTGGTAGCAGAGTTATTTCAATGCTATACATTGTTTGAGTTCTTAACTACTACTTCAAGATGGCCCATCAAGATAGTGGATATTGATCATGAATCCAAGTACATTCTATTAGAACTTTTAAAGGCCAGTAAGAGATGAGAATACAACAAATAAAAAAAGAGCAGAAAAATTTATATACAACAACCCCAATGGGACATAGGCTGTATCCCCTCACAATAAGTATTCAATCGGTATGCTGAGCAAATCCTCCGCATAACTGGCTTATATGAAGAAGAATATGGCATCAGAGTTGGGGGACAGCTTATTAACAAACTTCAGTTTTAAATACAACCTTGCTTGCTCAAGGTGATATATTTGAGGCACTTGCTTTTGAAGATCAAGGACTACAGCCTTCAGTGTGGATTGCACCTCATGTAAACAAGACCCAAATCCTCACAACTGGACCAATAGGTAACATCTTGATAAATGGAGAAAAGCTTGAAGAGCTCAAGGACTTTGTTTTGCTTAGATCCACAACCAATGCTCATGGAAGCATCAATCCAGAGATCAAAAAATGGGTTGCATTAGGTAAACCTGCTGCACAGACCTCTTTAAATATTGAAGGCGAGGATGTGACTTTGAGGACTAACGTGCACCTGTCCAACGCCATGGTGCTCTTCATTACCTCATATGCCCGTGAAAGTGGGGCACTGAATGAGGAAGTCTGTAAAATAAATAATGCACGTAATTGTGATGCTGGAGAAGAATATCGAAAGTACCATGGGCTGCTAAAAGGACACATTGATTGTATTGGAAGAAGTCATGCCAGAGTGCTCCTTAGAGGCAAGGATGGCAAGACTTCATCATACACATTTTGGACATCCTGTCAGGAGAGACCAGTCTCTGGAGAAGGACATCATGTTTGGAAAAGTGGAAGGTCAGCGAAAAAGAGGAAAGCCCTCACCTGATGGATTGATGCAGTGCCTGTATCAATGCGCTCAGGCATAGGAACAAAATGCAAATGACACAGGGCTGTGCGGTGTTTCACTCGCTTGTGCACAGTGTCACTATGGGTCAGAACTCAATAGGTGGCACCTATACCAGCAATTTATATAACTAAAAGATAAAAATTAAAACAAGGATGACATTTTTTTTCCTTACCGTAGCAAAATGATTGAAACTATCAAGGACCAATAAAGGTATTAACATATTAATAGTGGGGTTGCATGTTAATAAATCATTCTTTTTTAGATAAATCACTCTCATAATGAGAAAAATTAACAATTTCATTTGGAAGTACATTAAAATGATGCACAATATCATTTTGTTAATAAAATATTGATTCATAATTTTCAATGCTACCACTGTGTGTCCAATTTTTCATTAGGCTGGAGATGTTTAGATAAACAAAAATTCATGATATTACCTCATTTTTCACAAAGAATGGCCCTTTAGTGCCTTGAAATTAAATACTTCCAAATAGTTGCTTTCATGTTAATTTCCTTAGGACTCTTTTTCAATTATGAAGAATCACTCATAAACAGAACTAGTTAAACTTCAAGAAACAATTACTTTCTTATATTTTATGAAAAAATAAATGTTAAATTCTAAATATTCTTGTGAGAAAAAATACTGGATTTCCTAATGAATTTCACAGGAAACAAAATAAGAAAAAGTTTAGATTTTCCAGTGATAATGTTTTACTAGCTAAAGTAATCCTAATGTTTATTAGAAATAAATCCCAACATTTCAGTGGCTTTACATAATACAAGGTGATATTCTACACATATGCAGTCACATTAGGAGTCCCTTGGAAGCATACATGTTCAAGTGCTTGAGTGATTAACTTTTCTCTGAAAACTGGTGGTTCAAATCTATCCAGAGACACCGGAAGGGCTTGAGATACACTTCTGAAAAATCAATCACTGGAAACCCTATGGGGCTCAATTCTACTCCGACACACAGGGAGCTGCCATCAGTTTGGGCTATCTTGATAGGAACTATTTTATTTTGTTTTTAAGTCCAACTGGAATAGGGTTGGAAGTAGGACTAGGGAGACGCTACTCCCTGTATTCATTCAGAGACCTAGGCTGATTCCCACCATCTTTAGCATATCATATCCAAGGTCATACTTGATTTCACACCCAGGTGGAACGACATGGTGGAGGATATCCATTCTGTCTCAAAGTGTTAAGGCTCAAGCCTGGAGAATATTACCCATCATTCTACCCAACAGTTCATCAGGCAGGCCTAATTTGGCAGCCAAAAGTAAGTGCAAAGATGAGAGGTGGCAGAGTAGGGGTGGGAGTTATAGTCTAGCTGTGTGTCAAGAGGAAGGACAATTGTGTATGGCAAACAAATCTGCTACAAAAATCCCAAAGCTAAACCTTTAATTAAGATTCCCCTTCTGAGACATTGGACAGGGCAAGATATGACAAAATAATGATTTATAAATTATCAAGTGTTCATGAGGGAGGGGGAAGCGGGGAGCTGATGCCAGGGGCTTAAGTGGAGAGCAAATATTTTGAGAATGATGAGGGCAATGAATATACAAATGTGCTTTACACAATTGATATATGTATAGATTATGATAAGAGTTCTATGAACCCCTAATAAAATGATCAAAACAAACAAACAAATTTAAAAAAATTACCCTTCCAATAAAACTTACTGTCATGGAGTGGATTCTGATGTATCACAGTCCTATCATTCAGGGAAGGCAGTACTTGCCCGTATGGGTTTTCAAGACTTGAACTCTTTACAGGATGGAAAGTCTTGTCTTTCTTTTTAAGATTACAAGGGGCTTAAAATTTTCCTGGAAAGATGAAATTGAAAGATTATGGATATTTCTGCAAATTTTTGTAATCAACTCCTATAATCAAGGCCATTGTAACATGTAGAGAATTAAAATGAACCCCGCCCCCCCCCCCCAGCTGTTCCAGATGTTTTCTTCCAAAATTTCCCATTTCCCATTCTCTTATCCTCTAATTTAGACCTGGTCAGCTGTCACTGTTCACAAAATATTTATTTACTAATGAGTTCCCCACACCCTCCCTCCCACCCTGCTCCATCATTTGGTAACCTCCATCCTCACTAGCACTCACTGAGTCAATGCTGACTCAGAGAAACCCACCTGTGGGTTTCCAGGAGTTTCTAGGGGTTATGAGACTAGAAAACCCTGTCCTTCGCCCGCAGAGTTGCTGGTCCTTTTCAGCTGCCGACCATGCAGATTGCAGACCAGCACGTAATCACCACACCACCTGGTTCACTAGCACAGCTCACAATAGCACCTAACCTTCGTAGAGTATACTCAAGTGCCACATTTCAACACAGCAACTGTCACTTTGTTGGAATATCAAGGCTAAACTTCAGCATAGACTTTAATATCTTTGTTTTATGAATGGATAAGTAGACACAGAAGTGATGCATGAAATTACCAAAATCAACTAATAATGAGCGGGAGTGAGACTTGAAGGTCAAGCTTTTAAATATGAAATGTCACACTGTTTCTGCACTCCTACCTTCCCTCCAAAGGGGACCTAGTGACAAAACAGCAGATCCTCCTCCACAGAGTTCTCACATGAAAACGATGCTGTCTTGTGAGTTTATGATCTCAGCTGGGAAAAAGAAGGCCGAGGAGGTGTTTAGAAGAAAGCAAGGGGGGAGGGCATCGGAAAAGAGGAAGAGCTTTTCATTGAGTTGGATTGACATAGAGGCTGAAACAAAGGGCTCTGGGGAAAGAGCAGTTGTGAGATAGTGCAAGACTGAGCAGTGCTTCATTCTGTTGAACGTAGGTTCACTAGGAGTTGGAACCAACTCCATGCTACCTACCAACAGTAGCAACAGCACTAGAGGCCAGGAGTCCTGGTGGTGTGATGGTTAAGCATTTGGCTGCTAACCAAAAGTTGGTAGTTTGAAGTTACCAGCCTCTCTATGGAAGAAAGATGTAGTCATCTACGTCTGTAAACCTCACACCCTTGGAAACCCTATGGAGTAGTTCTATCTTATATAAAGTGCTATCTTATATAAATTTTGTTGAGTTGCAATCTATTTGACAGTAAGAAGTCTCATTTATTACAACAAGGGAGACCTGGTTGTACAATGGTTAAGCACTCAACTGCTATTTGCAAAAATTTGCTATTTTGAATTCCCCCAGCTGCTGAGCCATAGAAAAACCTGGCAATCTGCTTCCGTAAAGAATGCAGCCTAGAACCCTATGGGAACATTCCACCCTGTCACATGGCATCACTATGAGTTGATATCCACTTGACAGCCTCCAACAACAACCCCAGCTCCCAACCTCTACTCTCAATTTGATTGTCTCCCAATTGTTTCTCTCTACCTATCATTTGATGTCGGTTCCACTCTGTTTTGCAGTGACTTGAGTGAACTCTCCCCCTAAAACTTTACGTATGAAAAATGTCCGAAGACAAAGTGCTCTGATGCTATGTCGGCAGTGACTGATGCTGAGGGCTCTTCCTTTTCTTTCAGAGCATCAAATCCAAACTCAAACCCATGGACATTGAGTTGATTCTGATTCACAGTGACCCGAACACTGTAAACCTTTTATGGAAGCATGTTGTCACATCTTTAACCCACAGAGAGGCTGGTGGGTTAGAAACACCAACCTTTTGGTTAGCAGCCAAGCACTTAAACACAGGACATTCGGGCATCCTTCTTGGGAGTGCTTCAATTCTACAAATGTTCGTAATGTCCCCGCTGTTCTCCAATTATTAACATCCACTGAATTGCCATATGCCAGGCATTCTGCTAAATGCTTTACCTTTAATGCTCCGATTTAATTTTAGAAACCACCGTGTGAGCCTAGTCGCCATTATCTCTATTTTACAAGTGAGAAAACTGCAGCTTAGTTAACCATCTCTCCCTGGGAGATCTAGCTTCTCTGTCACAAGCTCAGTTTGGAATCCAGGCTTTCCACGGTGCTGCTTGTTGCTGTTTAACGCTTCTACTTGGTGTTTATATTATGGTAGCAGTGTTGGGGTGTCACTGATGGCCAAGTGCTTGAGCACAGGCTGTAAAGCCTTGTTCAAACCTATCCAGAGATGCCTTAAAGTGAAGCCTGATTGTGTTCTCTTGAAGATCATAGCTCTACAAAACCTAGGGAGCAGGTTTTCTCTGCACATGCATGGTTACTATGAATGGAAATGAACTTGACAGCAGCCGACGACAATGTTAGGGTAGAGAATGAGCCACATGGAGTGAGAATTACCTACTGGTGCTGAAGTTCTAAACCAAATGTTGTTTTACTTCCTTGTTTTCCCCTCACGTATTACAAACAAACCTGATTGGGAGGGATTCAGCTCCAGCATCACAGGGCCTCATTTTCCTATGCAGTTGAATGCTCAAATTTGTTCAAAATTCTTTTTATGGAAAACTGTTTTCTGTATGGTATAATTTTCGATAGTTCTCAGTGGAGTGGTGAAACTGGATCAGCACATCACCTGCGTTTATTTTCTTTTCCCACGCAATTTTCAAAGGGGTGTAAAAGATCTTTTTTTATTTAATGTTAATCTTCAAAATTCTTTTGGAACATATAATCCTGAAGTCAGCTTAACTGCAACCAATACTGAGTTTCATTTTTTCAAAGCAAATAAAAACAACTAACAAAGAGATAGCTTACCAGTGTAAATCTCTTTCTGCCAATCTTTTATATATATAAACAGGTTTTAAATTTTCTGTTAGTCATGATGTGTTGGGAGCTGTGTTTTAAGTGAATGTGGTTGTATATAAATGTACTTAATTTCTTTTGAACAACTGAAGCTGTCAAGTAAGCACATTAATAAACCATATTCTAAAGGATCACATTTTAAAGGTGTCTTGAAAGCTTGGATAATCTCTGGTATAAATAATACATATGTATGTCTCATTCATTTAAACTGGGATAGCTAATATGATGCAAACTTCTAAGAGGTCCCTTAGTGAGCATCCCTAAGAGCATTCTCATCTGAGTGACAGATAAAGCAAAATCTAATTAGCAGGTGTATGACCATGTAATCTTTTACTTGTATGAAATCAATATCCAATTTGATTTAAAAACAAACTATGTATGTATTTAAAAACCACCAGTGACCTTTTGTTTCAAGATTCAACAATAAGTGTACTACTCTGCTTTTTATTTTCTGTATTTGACCAAGCATATTGATAGAGAGACTCAAAGCCCACTAACACTGAGTTCATTCCAATTCACAATCACTCTAAAGAACAGAATAGAATTTCCCTTGTAGGTTTCTGAGACTGTAACTCTTTAAGGGAGTAGAAAGCCTTATCTTTCGTCTATGGAGTTGGTCGTGGTTTTGAACGGCCGACCTTGTGGTTAGCGGCCCAATGCATAACCCACTCTACCACCAAGACCCCTAGAAAGAGAGATGGCTATTATGAAATACACCAAAGCAAGCCGATGTGGGGCAGGATTTTTTCCCAGAAAAAATAAAAGTGTCAGAAAAATAGTTCAAACCACATTCCTGGCAAAAGAATCTTTTCTTTCTGCAGCTATCAGCTTTCCCAGATCCAAATGGGATTTCTTTTGGGTTGGACAAAGAGATTTCCTACCATCCAACTTTGTGGTTGATATTAATAGCAACCCTATGTATAACAGAACAAACTACTGCCTGGTCCTGCACCATTCCTACACTTGTACTTGAGCCCATTGTTGCAGCCCTTGTATCAATCCATCTTGTCGTGTGCTCCACTTTCCAAAAATTAATGGATGGATGTGATTGTTTCTTCTCATTGTAGTCATTTAGTTGGCAAATCAAGGTCCTGAATACTCTACTCCATCTTCATTACTAAGGTTAAGTCTACTTTTAGGAGGTATCTCTTCTCTGATCGTTTTTTAGTGTCTTCCACCCTGAGGGAATCACTCTCCAGCACTATAATGGACAGTTTTCTGCTGCTAGACCTTAGGTTTTCAGTGGCTAATCCATCAGAAGTAGACAGCCTATTCCTACTTCATAATCTGGAAGTGCCATCTCACATGACCCAGCTGGTAGTGAGATATCAGTGGAATAGCTTCCAGCATCACAGCAACACAGAAGCCACTGCAGTATGACACACTGACAGATGATGAGCGGTTCAATGACTGGAGTGCTCAGATAGGCAAGAAAAGGAAGGCATCTTGACATAATAATCTGATACTTTATGTTCCTTACCTGCTAGGCATTCTAGGGTTGGAGCACCTCAAGCACAGCTCCTACCTGCTTGTCAGGAGAGGCTTGTGTGATACGGAAGAGATTCCAGTAGAACTCACAGAGCAAGACAGACGAGGAGAGGAAGAGACAACAAACTACTCCGACAATCTGACAATGAAAACCCCGTGGATCCTAATAGTTTGATCCGCAACTAATCATGGAGTCGCACAGGACTGGGCGTTGTGCCATTCTGCATGTGACGGCCAGGAGTCAGAGATGGACTGAACAGCAGCTAACAACTATAGTAGACATTCTTTAAGACTTACATATTTCATAGGTAATATTTGAATGAACAGGTCAAAATATGTCAGTAAATCAGCGACCCTCATCACAGAGGGCCAAAAATATCAAGATATTTTAAATGATATGTAATTAAATATCATATTGCATGGCTATTAAGTCTACATGGTTGCTATGAGTCAGAACAGACTAGATGGCACTTAACAAAAGCCCTACATATTGACCAATTATTATCTATGACAAGGTCACAAATACCACACTTTCATGTCCAATGTTAGAAGATCTAGTTTAATGATGGAAAATTGACAATAGATATCTTAATTAGATGAAATTTTCTTTGCAGATTTAACCAGGAAAAAATGAGAAGCCAAAGGGATGTGTGTGTGTGTGTGTGTGTGTGTGTGTGTGGCGGGGTGGGGGGGGGGGGAACAAGATGATAATCTAGCAACACATTTCTTGGTGACAATGTATCAGACAAGTAGTAATTTCAGACTCTGAAGGGAATTCAATTGGGCTCTAACCTGGTAGATAGCAAGGATGCTCCAAGAGTCTCATCAGGGCAGCTCTGTAGTGGTAACTCTAGAAAGGCTGGTGCCTCTGAAAGCCTTCTGAAATGTTGCCTCCTTTTGTTAGCTACTTGGCTGCATCAGTAAATTGCTGGTAGAACATTTGAAAGGCTACAGAACAAGAATAAGTTGCAGCTTTTCAGGAAGGCAGGTGTGAGGCCATTAGATACTCACTGTATCCCACCACTTTTAATTCTACTGGGAAATTCCCTGGAATTTAATGGTGCTATGAACTGAAAATGCATTCCATGTCACTTCCCTGTGTATTTTATAAATATTTATGAGTAATATACACTACCACTGGACATGAAGAGCACTTTATATTTTTTCTTCTCTTTGTTTCAGAGCCGTGGTGGTAGAATAGTTATGTGCTCAGCTACTCACCAAGAGGTTGGTGGTTCAAACCCACCTAACAGCTCCATGGGAGAAAGACTTGCCCATCTATTTCTGCAAAGATTACAGGCTTAAGGAAAATAATAAAACGAATATATAGAGCAGTTCTACTCTGTCACAGGGAGTCACAGTGGTCGGTAAAAATTAAAACAAAGACACCCAACAATAATAAAATGGAGACCACTTTTTATAACGTCTTAGGAAATGTAAGAATTCAAGATTGTTGTTGTTAGGGGCTGTCCAGTTGATTCCCAGTTATAGGACTCCTCTGTACAACAGAATGAAACACTGCCAGGTCCTTCACCATCCTCGATGTGCCTATGTCTGAGTCTAACGTTGCAGCCATTATGTCAATCCATCTTGTTGAGGGCCTTCCTCTTGTACGCTCCCCCTATACTTTACCAAGCATTGTGTCTTTTCCAGAGTCTTGGCTTTCCTGATAACATGTTCAAAGTATATGGGACAAAGTCTCAACATCTTTGCCTTGAAGGAGCATTTGGCTGTACTTCTACCAAGACAGATTTTGTAGACCATGGAAATTCCATTATTCTTCGCCAGCACCATAATTTAAATGCTTAAATTATTCTTTGGTCTTCCTTATACAATGTCCAACGTTCACATGCAGGTGAGGTGGTTAGAAATACTATGGCTTGAATCAAGCACATGTTAGTCCTCAAGGTAACATCTTTGTTTTTCAACACTTTAAAGTGGTCGTGTGCATCAAACTTACCCAATGCCGTGCATTGTTTAATCTCTTGCATACTGTTTCCATAAGCATGAATTGTGGATCCAAATGAGACAAAATCCTTGGCGACTTAATCTGTTTACCTGATGTTGCCTGTTTGGCCAGTTGGCAGGATTTTTGTTTCCTTTACCTTGAGCTGTTATCTACACTGAAGGCTGCAATCCTTGATTGATGGAGATTTTCACCGAATGATGAAATAAACCTTTGAATCAAAGGTTCATGTGATCATGTCCTTTGAATTAATTGGTAGCAGCTACCTAATTGTTTGCTCTACCACTTCTTAACTTTAATGCTTTTATGGAAATAGAGAAACTATGAGAACATTCACAAAAGAAATAATATTAGACATGTATTTATTCTTCAGGCATCTATATATCCTTAGAGCTGTATAGCAAGGAAATTATTAGCATAGGAAGAAATAGCATAAAATAATTTATGGTAAGAAATAGCATAAAATAATTTACTTAGAAAAGGTCATTGAAAATAAGTATAAAGCAGTAAACACTAAAAAAAAAACCCATTGTAATGAAGTCAGTCTGACACATAGCTACTCTATCCAGGATTCCCATGGCGATAAATCTTTATGGGAGCAGCTAGCCTCAATTTTCTCCTGTGGTAAGGTTGGTGGGTTGGAATTACTGGCCTTACCGTTAGCAACCTAACATCCAACACCACCACTAGAGTTTCTAAAGAGTATGCTATAGTGATGCTCACACATGAAACAGATGCTCATTGCTCTGAGCACTCAAAGAGAATGTGGTCTTTAGGCACCATCCAGTAATTTGTTTCTTAATTTATAGCATCCCCATGCAAATAGGGATTGTTAAGTCTTTCTTCTTGGAGTTGTTGGGTGGATTCAAATTGCCAACCAAACCTTTAACCATTGTGAACACACTGGAAGATTCTAGCAAGCTTTTCAGGAGAAGTGGGGCTTGGAAGGATGGATGGTGCGATAGTTTATTGTGCCAGCCTGGCCGATAAACACATGTAGGATTAACTTAAGGGCAGAGGGATAAATGGCTCGGTGAGCCTCGCCTTGCTTGTTCTGTGCCTCAGTTTAAAGGGGTACACTACCTGTGGGATGCCTAGCCTGTGGACTGTGTCACTGTAAGGTGAGGTCCCTTTAAGCCCACACGATTGGAATGTTCATCTCTGGAGCTGGGGACCAACAGTTGATGACAGTTGGGGACCTGCCTTGCTGTTTGCTGCCTGTATATATATAGCCCAGCTCTCTCTACAGAATGGGATTAGCGGCTCTCAGCCTTAAAGGACTGCTAGTGTCTCACTGCTTTATAATTTAACTGTTAATTTCTTGTATTATCTATCTGTATATAATTTAACGGTTCATTTCTTATATTATATATCTATCTTTATAAATATATTTATATATAATTACTAGCAATCTGGTTTGTCTCTCTAGAGAACCCTGTCCAACACAGATGGTTATTGAAAGAAAGCATGTGATGAACAGGGACTAAAAAGTTCTAAAAGAGTAAATAACTTGACACATGAACTTCCTAAAATTTCCTTTGTGCAGCAAAGTGGGCAGATTTCTTTTGAAAGGAAAACTTGAGGACAAATGACATTGTGATTTTTCTCTTTTTTTCATCATGGAAAGAAAAAAAGAGAGAGATCTGGTTCTGGTTCATTTCTCTTATCAATAGCACTGTCTCATGTTGTAAATATTGGCAAAATTTTCTAGTAGGTCCATGCAGAATTTGGAGACCTGTAAATTTTCAATTATGTAACTTGTAAAAAGGACCTAAGGAAACACCCACAGAAACCTGAAGTTGGTGGGTTCCCTTGGAGATGAGTCATCTGGCCCTTGTGTCTGAACTGGGAACCAATGAAACCAGGCTGGGTTGACATGCTCAGTAGAAATAAATGGAATCCATCTCAAGTCACATTAAGAAATGCAGAGACTAAACCCATAAAAATGGCAGGAGACTCTACCTTTTCTCCTTCCACAGGAGAACACATCATTTTTCTAAAATAAGGGCCAACAAGGAAAAAAAAAAAGACAAGTGAGAATTTGTGAACATTCTAAAATTTTTAAAGGAGACCACCTTGCTAAATGGAATGCAGGAGTAACCCAAGAAATTATGGGAGAGAGGCTACCAATATTTAGTTAGGCTTCTGAGAAGGAAATGTTCAATGGGGTGGGGGTGTGTGTGAAGTCCTCCTTTCCATAATAGAGTAACAAACAAAATGTGGACACCGCAGGGCCTCCTTCCTGGAGTTCCTCTTTGCTTGCTCATTAAGGGCCAGAGAGCATGGATTCTGGAATTTTTCTTTTTCCCAACATGCCTCTGAATTGAAGGGAGTTATTGGACTTTGGGGTTGTATTTGTTTGTTGTGCTTATTGAGTCTGGTAGCAAAAGGACAGGAATAAGAGCAACGAAACATATCTGAAGAAAGTAACAAACAAGAATTGAGTGATTTGGCCAGTATTCACTAAGCTTGGAACCAAGCTCACCTACGGCAAATTCAGTCAAGATTTGAAATCCCTCAGGTTGATGCAGCTCAAATGATGTAATCAATGCCATCGAATGGTGCATGGAGAAGCTGTTGAACTGATTTGTGTTTTGCTGCATTAATTATTAACAACCACTACCACCCCAGAGATATGAAATATATTACCTAAGAGGAAGAAGGTCTCTTGTTGGCACAGGTTATGCTCAGCTATGAACCGAAAGAACAGAAAGCCCTGGCCATGTGCTTCTCTAAAGATTTCAGTCCAAAAATTTATGGGGTTCATTTCTATTCTGTAATACATAGGGTTACCAGAAATCAAAAGCATCACGACAACGAAGCTTAAAGCTAAGAAGAGGAAGCACACAGTAATAAATTCAGTTGTTAAACAACTGTGTAGTAACTAATTATTTTCAGTCAAAATTAAGATTCAAAATGTGTTAATGTATTACTACAAAGACTTACTGAGTTTTAGGTAATCATTTTAGAAGTGACTTAGTATTTAAGACATGTTTAGCCAGTAGCGACTTAACCAGAGATTCAGAGCCTGGATTTCATTTCTAATTCTGACAAAGCCCATGAATCAAAATGATAAAAATGCTATCCCAAAACCGCCTTAGTAGACTTATTATGTGTTTGAGTCTATAGTTAGAGAATCCACTTATTAACTACTTATTATATGCCAAGAATCATTGTAAGAATTTGATTCCAATAATATATCATAAATTATTATTACTGCCCCATTTTAAAGATATGAATGTTGAGGCAAATCAGATGAAGTGAAGTGCCCAGGTTTGCGGGTTAATGGTTACAGAGTAGGAACGTTAACCAGGTCTGCCCCATCATGTTGTTAAACCCTGAACCATCCTCCCCAGGTTCTTAGTCCTGGGTTAGAACTAAATACAAATGAGCGATCTATAGTTAAAGCACAGGAGTTCAGGTGGTGCAATGGTTAAATGCTCCACTGCTAACCAGAGAGTAAGTATTTCAAGCCCACCAATAGTTCCAAGGGAGAAAATGTCTGGTGATCTGCTCCCTGAAATATTACTGCCTTTAAAACGCTTTGGAAAAATTCTCCCCTGTCCTGTAGTGTCATCATAAGTCAGAATTGAATAGAAGGCAAACACCCACATACGGTCAAGGGAAAAGCAATATTGAAAATAATTCTAGAACACATGTAACTAGAAATGAAAGATAATTTGTAGTTTAAAAACAACTCCCCCAAACAAGCAACTCTCAAAGAAAATAAAATGTTGGTGACACCTCTGTATATGACTATATATAACGTTCCTTGAAAAGGCCCATATGACAGCAGTTCCAGTACAAAACTTGTTTAAATAGAAATTTGTCCATAATCAATGATAACAACTGGTTTGGGAATAAACTGTTCAACATAAGTGAATTTTCTAGAAGGGTTGTATTGACCCATTTAAATGAATTGCAAACCTAACCACTTATGATGGAAATAAGTGTTAAATAAAATATATTTTTTCATGCCTCTGACAAAGGTTATGCTGAGTATCATTTAATTTTCTGACAACATGTAGCCTTTATTATGAATGCCAGATTTTGTTCCGGTTATATTATTACTAGGGTACACTTGCAGGACACTGTAGTGCATTAAACATTGCTTCCTACAATAAATGCCACTATATTGCTCTTTTAAAATGTATATTTTACTTGTCATTATTTTCTCTTTGATAGTTCTCTTATGTTCTCCTTTCTGCCTTTCTCCTCCCTAATGACTGCTCCCCTTTTCACTTCCTTATTTTTTCTCTCTCTCTCTCCCAATATTAGTTTATTCAGCTTTAAGTGTCAGTTTCAATTTACTCGAGTTACCTGTGTGCCCCTTAAGGTTCCTAGGTAGCACAGACAGTTAATATTTGAATAGTAACCTAAAGGTTGGTGGTTCAAACCCACCCAGGAGCACCATGGAAGAAGACCTGGTTATCTGCTTCCATAGAGATGATTACTAAGTAAACCCTATGGAGCACAGATCTACTCTGTAACAATAGGGTTATCATGAGTTGAATTGAATTGATGGCAATAAATTTAGTTTGGTTTGGGTGTGCTGCTTAGAGTTAAACCTTTATGTTCTGTTTTATTCATTTAATCATTGTAATGGTGAAGATTTTGTGTCAACCTGGCAGCCATGATTTTAGTGCTTTGGCAATTAAGGCCTACTGATAATTCATGATGAGATCTCCTAAGCTTGCTTCCAGTATAAGTTGACTTTATAGAAAATTTTGTTGCTTATTAGCTGAGTCTGAATCCTGTATCTTGATCTTTGACTTTTGATGGTTTGTTTTTGAGCCAGAAATCTTCCCAAGTGCCTACTTGTCATTAAAAATCTACCATCTTACCTACCATAGGTTCACTGCTTGCTGATCTTGATTCCATCACCCCTGTGTGCCAGTGAGTCAGGAGAAGGTTCCTGCCGGCCAACTGACCCACAAACTTGAAACTTGCTTGACTCTACATCTTTTGTGAGCCATTTCCATGATATAAATCACTTTCTCTGCCTTTCTCTCTCTAAATATGATTCACTAGTTTTGCTTTTGTGTTAATTAGCTGGGTAGTCTAGGGAAGCAAAACCAGTGACATATGTTCTTGTTGTCGGGTGCTGTTGAGTTGGTTTTGACTAGTAGAACCTTTATGTGTCTATTATAGAACAATAGCATAAAACACTGCCCAGTTGTGTGCCATGCTAATAATTACTAATTTTGAACTCAACATTGTAGTCAAGGTGTAACCATCAAGTTAAGTATCTTCCTCTTTTCTGCTGCCTCATTTATGATCTTATTTTCCAGGGACATGGTAACATGTTCAAAATCTTGCTATTCTTGCTTCTAAGGAACATTCTGGCTGTACTTCTTCCAAGACAGATTTGTTTATGCTTTTGACAGTCCATAGTACTTTCAATATTCTTCACCAGAACCATAATTCAAATTCATCCATTCTTCTTTGGTCTTCCTTATTCAATGTCCAACATTCAAATATCTATGAGGCAATTGAGAATACCATGGCTTGGGTCAGGCACCTCTTATTCCTCAAAGTGAAATATTTGCTTTTCAGTATGTTAAAAAAAAGTCTTGTGCAGCAGATTTAAACAATGCAGTGTTTCATGTGAACTCATTTGATCTCCTTACTGGTACTTCCATGGACAAAATCAATAGTTTCATACCAGATACCAGAGAAGTATTAATTTGTTCATGCAATGAAGCCACATCTGGAAGAAACTGTAACTGGAGTCACCATCTGGTTATGTTTATGATAATCAACGATCATTCTCCAAGGTCTACCCCCCACCCCCTTCAACACTGGCCAAATAGACAAGTTAAATGAAGGTGTGGTGGGAGTCACCATCCCTGTATCCTTCTAGTCCTCCATGGTGGCACTAATCACTGCTATCCTTCCAGCAATATATTACTGATTTTGATTTACTAGTTTCTTAGAGGCAGTTCTAATAGTGTCTATTTGTCTTTTATTACAAAAGTCAACCTTATTTCACATTTCAGAGAACCAATTTCAGGTTTCTTCTGGATTCTGAGAATATCTATTCTAAGTATGCATCCTGAGACAGGAAATTTCTACAGGATGAGTTCAGGGATCCACTGTGAGAATAACCAGGGCTAAGATTCTAATAATAGCTTGACCTTTATAATCTACCACTCTGACTCATTGACCAATATTTTGGTTTCCCTGGGTGACGTAGGTACATAATCTCATGTCGACTTGAGGATATTCGGAGTGAAGGGGTGGAGTCTAGCCTGTCAATCAGGTCACAGCCTGATGATGGCTCCTTGTGGGCATAGTCTTCTCATGAGGATCCTTGGAACTTCCTTTCTTTCTACCTGGAAGCAGGTCCCACTTCCTCTCTGCTTCACATTCCTATTGACAATACTTTACACTAACTGGTCTGTGTTCTTTGTACATTTTTCATCATTGCATGTTATTGCATGAGTCTGAGAGTGATTTATGGACTAGTATTGGGCGTATGGGCTAATATTGAATTTATAGACTTGATCTGGACTGTGTGGGATTTTTTTAAATATAAAATTACCCTTTGATACAAATCTCTTTCTTGTACACACATGAGTGTCTCCGGATTTGTTCCTCTAGTCAACCTGGACTGATACACTGGGATAAGTGTCAATTCAGAGCAAATGTCAGTAATGCCCCCAAAGCCTAATTATTTTCTTTTGATAATGAACTGTCATTCGTGTAAAAGATCACCTTGGTGAAGGCTAGGAGAAAGACTAACAGTATAAAATGCTAGTGATATAATAGGGTTCTTCCTCTAAGGAGCTCAATTTCCCTTTCATTTAAGGTACTGGGGGTCTATAAAATGGCTCAATCTGGGAATTGATTGAAGGATCATTCTAGCTAGTCAAGTTAATAGTCAATCAGTTAGTATTCCTCCACTTATACAGCTCTAGTAAATAGTCCATACTCATTCACTCACTGACTCACTGCATTGTAGCCAATTCTGACTCATGGCCCTGTGGGTTTATAAAAATGTAACTCTTTACAGGAGTACATAAGCCTCATCTTTCTCCTTGAAGCAGCTTTGGGTGTCTCCTTTTTATTTTTATTTCTGGAAGCACCCTACTTTAGTTCAGAGCCTGGCTATTCTGAGTACTACTTTGTCTCTGTTACCCATTACAGTAACCATGAGCACTTTTCCCTCTCTTAATTAATTTCTGCCATTTGGACTTTACTATCAAGAAGTCTAGTCAGCCCCAGTATAGTTAGATGTCATAGCACACTGCTGACTGGCCACAAGTTAACCTGTCTTTGTACTTAGTTTATATGATGCAGTTTGTAAGCCTGAAAGCAATGTAAGTCTTTCTAGAACCCAGTTGCATGAGATAGTTTTGGCTTGAAATATCACAGAGAAATTGTCCAAATACACTCTCTTCCAGGTTGTCAGTTTCCCACGCCCTACCTCCTCTGCCATACCTCCAAGCACCCATTACTCCATTGACTATCTCTATAGACTTATCTATCCTGGATTTCATACACAGAAAAACTAAAGAACAAACAAACAGAAGTAACAAAGTAAAACAGAAAAAAATCCTTAAGAAAGTAGAAAATTAAAAATTTGAAAAAATTTAAACTGGACCAAAAGTGAGATCAAATGATAAAGTGCTGAATTTTAAACCAACTGCATTTGCAATCATCCACTTTCCAATGCACTCTGCACAATAGCAAGGCCATTCACATCCCTAGTCTATGGTCAGAGGGAACTCACCAGAGGCTTCATCCATGTGTATCCCCCCTTCATTTTTAACTAAGACAACTTTAAAATGGGCTAAAAGGGTGATCAGATGACAAGATAGCACATTTTAACATAACTGCATCTGCCTTAATTAACTTTATAATGCGGTCTGATAGGAAGACTATTCATATCCTTCAACTATGCCCAGAGGGAAGTCACTGGAAGTTTAATCCATGTGTATATCCTGTAATGGAATTGGGGCTTCATTGTTATCCATGACCTTCTGCAAACCAGCTTTTCACATTATAAACTCTGATACCATTCCTTCCTTTGTATTTTATTATTTACATCCTTGGATCACATGGGCTGGTGGGTGTGCTTCTTCCCTGTGGACATAGTTGGTACCTCACTGAGATGGCTACTTGTTTCAAAACAAGACTTTAAGACCAGAGGCAATGTTCCTTCTGTTAGTCAGGCACCATCTCGTTTCTTCACTCAGGCACCATCTATTTTCTTCACCACACTTTGTTATAGTCCCCTTTTCTTCAGTGATCTTTTCATGAGGGTGAGCATCTAGCAGGCCTATGTCAAACCAAAACCAAACTCACTGCCCTCCAGTCAGTGCTGACTCTTAGCAACCTCCTATGGGTTGCCCAAACTGCACCTTACAGGAATAGAACACCTAGTCTTTCTCCCAAGGAGCTGCTAATGGGTTCAAACTGCCTACCATGTGGATCCCAGACCAGTGCATAACCATTACACCAGGGCTCCAAGGGCCATGTCATAAGAACTAATTATTCTTAGATATGAGCTGGAATTCAGTGTCAGCACAAAATCTATTCATATAGCCATGCTTTATGTATGTCTCTAGTTAACTGTAGAGGAAAGCATCATTATTATACAAATTAGCTTTGGGGTAGGGGATGGGAGTGGCAGACACAAAGAATACATGGCTCACTAAAAAAAATTGGAAACCAGGCTGGTATATGAAGTAAAAAATAGGGGGAAATTTCTTTAGAACAGTTTTCTCTACATATATATACGTTTCACAGAATGAAATATATTTAAATTTTAGGGTGCAAATTTTGTTTTATTACTATTTTGAAAACTTGATTCAACCAAGTGAACTGCCCAAACCTCCTCCCCCCTTTATGGCAAGTACATAAGAAACAAACAGAATATTTTAATGTAGTCAAATATGCTAGTTAGCAGATTTCAAAAATCAAGAAAAGACCATGGCAAATCCAAGATGGCATCCAGATAGAATCACCTACCCAGTGCTGCTGCTGTTATATCTGAAAATTAAGAGGTATGAAGGCCAATAGTGGGAAGCAGGGTAGCAGAAATAGAGTTCAAGTGTACTAGGGTCTGTGGATCAGACTTTGCTCTGTGATTTTCACCCATAGAGAAATTTGAAGGCTTGTTGAAATGTTCTACACTCACCATGGCTGTCCCTAGGCTCCACTATCCCTCACCAGGTCTAGTGGGAAAGTGTCCACCACACTTTCCTGCATCCAAGACCTGAGACCCACAGTGTACAATAGTTTACCCAGACTGCTGTCTAAGTGTGGTCATAATTTTGGGCTCTGGGAGAGCCTCCAAGAACTCATCACAAGGGTTCACACCAAAATTATCCTCTCAGAAACCCTCTCCATTTCTACATTCGCTGGCTTTGCATCTCCTCTCCCCAGCTAAGAACAGAATGACTGCATTAGCCATCCTCTTTCCCCCTCTTCTCAGCTCCCCACCAGCCTGCATGGGCAACAACAGATAAATAAACATTAAATTTCTCTAATTGGAGAGCAGCTAGGATATTTACCCAGAACACTTAGGATAGATACCCAGAACACAGCCTATGGAGTTGTGCAGAAGGGAGCTGAGCATGATGTAGGAGGGCAGCTGAGGCAAATCAGACCATGTGGACCCCAAATCCACTCAGATAATCTGGCCCTCTTTCCCTGGGAGGCAGTGCAACACATCCCTGATATCAGGGCACCCTACAAGCCCATTATTAGAAGAAAAAAAAAAACAAACATAAAAAAGTCTTTCAATCCAAGTCTGTGTTTCTTTGTGTACAACTTTGAATGTAAGCCATCAGAAATGTGATTCATTAACATAGCTTTAACATAACAAAACAGACAGAGAGCAGATCCTTGAGCATAGCCTACAGAGTTTTAACATAACAAAACAGGAAATGGCAATAGGAGCTGAAAACTTGCAGCCAGGCAAAAATATGGTTCTACTAGTTTGAGCCATGACAAAGAGTCCTTAAAAGACTGAACAGTGGCCAGGACCAATTTACCTCCAGCATAAAGCCCAGGTCACATGTCGACCCCACCAGGATGCCTCTGGACCTGCAGCGCCCACCCCTCTCTCAACCAGCATCATGGGCTGCTGACTGCTGCTGGCCTCAAACCACCCCTGAGGCCTCCCTCCAATTCACTCCACCAAACTGAGGTGACTCCTCATCTGATTGGCCTACACAGCTCAACACTCAAGGCCTGCAACCACCTTATCAGTGTCCCATGAGAGGGGATTCCAACCTTCCCTCCAAACAACAGAATAGGTTAGAGTTAGAGGGAAACCCCAGGGGAAAAAAGCTGTAGCCTGACCCCCAGCACACTTCACTACAGGCAGCCTACAGAAGCATTCCTACCAACCTCCCAAAGAGAGAGCCCTATTCTCTTTGACTCCCAGGAAAATGACACCCAGCTCCTCCAAAGAGAGCATTTAGAAAATTGCCTCAACAATCTCAACAAAATATCAGGAGAAATAAAAGGCAATGTCAGAGGGAGTTCTGAACTTAATGGTATTCATAGAAGAGGCAAGCATTGATCTGCCACAGAAAGAACTCTTTGGAATGTTGATTGGAATCATACAGGATATGAGGGTAGCAGTGCAGAAAAAAGATCAAATGATTGAGGAGATAAAGGCCACACACCAAAGGAAAATACAAAAGTTAAGAGTTGAGATAACAAAAGCAAATAACAAATTCTCAGACTTCACCAGCAGATTAGAAGTAGCAGAGAATCATATCACTGACCTTAAGGGTAACCTGGAAGACTTTAGCAAATGGTAAAGACAGTCAAACAAGATAATCAGAGAAGCTGAAGAAAACCTGAGAACAATGTCTGATGCTATGAAGAGTAACAACATTAGAATAATTGTACTATTGGAACAAGACACAATGAAGAAGTCAATGGCAAAAATAGAGAAGACATTCATAGGAGAAAACTTCTGCAGCTTAATGAATGAAAACCAGGCAACCATTTAGGAGGCCAAAGAAACACTAGCTAGACGGAATCCCAAGAATTAGCCAATGCATAAAATAGTTAAGCTACCTACTTTGAAGAAAATCAGAAAATCTTAAGAGCAGCTAGGGGAACAAAGCAGTACTTATAAAAGTACACACATAAGAATATTCTCAGACCTATTGCTGGATATCATGAAGAAGAGGAGAGAGGAGCAACATATTCTGAAAGTTGAAAGAAATAATTCAAACCAAAGAATATGCTACCCTGCCAAATTATCTATCAAGATAGATGGAGAAGAGTCTTCACGGACATTGAAGAACTTAAAGAACACGTTAAAAGAAACCCAGCGCTACAAAAAAATTGTTACTGACTCAGTATGGGCAGCAGAAGAGCACTCACCAAGCACAAATAAGAGACCACCACAGAGAACAACTCCACCCAGAGGTCAGCACATTGAATACAGCCCCCAAGATAGCATTGATTCAATGGGGAAAAGAAGAATGAAACACACCCATACACACAATTCACTAATAAGACGGGGGTATGGAAACACCCAACACAAAATGTAAGAGATGACATCACAGAATCCACAGATGGATGTAATAACTCTGAATATCAGTGGATTGAACTTGCCCATTAAAAGACAGAGACTTTTTGATTGGCTTAGAAAACACAATCATTTATCTGCTGCCTACAATGGACCCATCTCAAGCTTGTGGATAAAAATAGGTTGAGAATTGAAGGCTTTAGAACAATATAACAAGCAAATAGCAATTCCCAAAAAAGGAGGGGTTGCAATCCTGATCTCTGACAAAATTGATCACAAGCCATAAGAAGACATGAGGGTACTATATAAAGCCCAAAGGAACAATAGACCAAGAACCAGTGAGCATAATAAATTTATATGTGCCTAATGAGGGACCTCAGAAATTCACCAATCAAATGTTCCAAAAGGTGAAAAAATAAATCACAGGGTCAACAATTAGAGTAGGTGAATTTAATACACCACTCTCTGAGATAAATCACAGAGAAAAAAAGCTTAATAAGGAAGCTATAGAACTAAACTCTGCAATTGAACAACATGACCTGATAGACATTTTCAGAGCACTCCACCCAAATGAAAAATAAAATCACATTCTTCTCAAGCCCACATGGCATATACTTGAAGAACGAACACATCCTGGGACACAAGTTGAGTCTGTGTAAATTCAAGCTCTTAGAGATCACACAGACTTCCCTGTTGAACTCCTATGCCCTGAGGCTTTAAATCAATAAAAGGACAATTAAGAAAACAAGGGCAAAAATCAGAGGATAAAAACTCTTTACTGCAAAATGAGTGGTTACTAGCTGATATCAGAGATAATATTAGGAAGTTTTTAGAAACCAATGATAATGAGAATACGACATACTAAAATCTTTAGAACAGCAAAAGCAGTTATCAGATGTAGCTTGATAGAAATAAATGTACCCATGAAAAAGGAAGACAGACTTATGATTGATATGCTGGCACAAAACCTCTAGCAATTAAAGTAGAGTCAACAAGAAAATCTTACTAATAGCAAAAGAAAATAAATAATAAAAACCTGGTCTGAAACACAGGAAGAGGAAAACAAGAAAATAATTCAAAAATCAATGAAACTAAGCTTGTTTCTTGAAAGGATTAGCAGAATTGATAAACCATTGGCGATTCTAATTAAAGAAAGGAAGTAAAAATTTCAATAGCCAGAATGAGGAATGAAACCAGTAGCATTACAAAAGACCCTAATGAAATTAAATGGCTAATTACACAGTACTACTAAGGCCTGTACTCCTATGAATTCACAACTTGGAAGACATGGACAATTACTTAGAAAAACAATCCCTCCCTATATTAGCCTAAATGGATGTCAAGAACCCCAAGAGACCCATAACAATAGAAGAAATAGATTATCAAGGGATTACCAACAACAACAACAACAAAAATACCTCAGGCCAGACAGCTTCACAGGAAAATTCTACCAAGCATTGAGGAATGAACTGAAACCAATCCTACATAAATTGTTCCAAGCATAGCATAGAAAAAGATGGCAAACTGCCAACTCTTTCTATAAAATTAGTATAACGCTGATACCTAAAGTGGGCAAGTTTCCCACAAGAATTGAGAACTACAGATGAATGTCTCTAATAAAAATTGATGCAAGAATACTTAACAAATTATTGGCCAATAAAATACAAACATTTATAAGATGAATAATTCACCATTACCAAATGGAATTCATTCAGGGATGCAGGGATGGTTCAACATCTGAAAGTCCATCAGCATTTTTTGCCACACTGACATGAAAAAGGATAAGAACCACATGATAATATCAATAGATGCAGAAAAAGCATTAGACAACATCCAATACCTGTTCCTGTTTAAGACGCTCAAAAGGCTAAGAATCAATGGAAATTTCCCCAATATAATACAAGTATACATGAAAAACCAATAGTCAATGTGGTAGTCAATTGAGAAAAGACAGAAATAATCCCACTGAAAAAGGGGATCAGATAAGGATGCCCCTTGTCTCCACTTTTATTTAACATTATACTAGAGGTCCTAGCTAACAATTAAAGGCAAAGGAATGACATCGAATGCATTTGTTTGGGGAAAGAAGAGTTGAAACTATTGCTATTCACAGATGATATGATTTTATTTATGGAAAACCCCAAAAGGTTCACAAGAGGAGTACTGAAAGTAATAGAGGAATATAGCAGGGTGGCAAGATACAAGATCAGCAAATAGAAGTCTATTGGTCTGCCATGTACATGGGTGAAACAACAGAAAAGGAGTTTAAAAAGGTAGTACTCTTCACAATAGCAAGGCACAAATTAAAATATGTGGAGATATGCCTAACCAAAAAACCCCAAAAAATTTGTATGAGGAAAACAACCAAGTATGACTTCCACAAATGGAAGAATATCCCATGCTCGGGAATTGGAAGACATAATATAGTAAAGATGACAGTCTTGTCCAAGAAACTATATAAGTTTAACGCTATTCTGATATAAAAAACAACATGTTTATTCAAATACTTGGAATAACTGACTATCAACTACAAATGGAGAGGGGAAAAGCCCAGAATTAGCAAAGAACTCTTCAAGAAGGAAGACAAAGTAGGAGGGATTGCTTTACCTACTTTAACACCTATTTTACAGCCACAGTGATGAAAACAGCATGGTACTGGTACAATGACAGATACTCAGATGAATAGAAAAGAACTGAAAGCCTAGAAATGAAATCATCAGCGCACAGACAGCTGATCTGTGATAAGGGCTCAAAAAATATCAAATGGGAAGCAGCTGCCCTCTTCAAAAAGTGGTGCTGTAAAAAAATGTATATCTACCCGCAGAAAAATGAAGTTAAATTCTTATCTTACTCCAGCCATAAGAATAAACTCAAAGTGGATCATAGACCTCCAGGTAAAACCCCAAACTATTAGGGCCATTAATGAGAGGATTGGGAGAAACCTAAGGACTTCAGTGCAGGGATTACATAGGCTAGCAGAAATAGGGAAGGACACAAACACAGAGGTGGTGAGAAAAGAACCTGAACAGAAGTTACACAAGGGAGGAAATCTCAATGGCCAATAAACATGTGAGAAAAGATTCCAGATCATTAGCAATAAGGGGAATTCAAGTTAAGAGATACCACCTAACACCTCAAAGATAGCCCAATTAAAAAAATCAGAAAGCAACAAGTGTTGGAGGGCGTGTGGCAAGATAGGAACTCTCATCCTCTGCTAGTGGAACTGTAGGTATGTGCAGCTGTTATGAAAATCGAATGGCCAATACGTAAAACAAAAGGAAATCAAGCTATCATATGACCCAGCAATTCCCCCTACTGGGTATATACCCAGAAGATGTAAGAAATAGACCACAATCAGACATCTGCATGCCAATGTTCATTGTTGCACAGTTCACAATTGTAAAGAGTTGGAAGCAACCTAAATTTCCATCAACAGATGAATGGATTTAAAAACTCTGACACATGCATACAATGGAGTTCTACACATCCCTAAAAAGCAGTGATTAATACATGAAGCACACCTTTGCATGAGAAGAGTTAGAGGAAATTATGCTAAGTGAAGGAAGTCAAGCACAAAAGGACAAGTACATGAGTCTACTTAGGTAACCTTAAAAAGCACAAGGGCCATCAGGGTAAAGTCATTACATGCATAAATTCCCGGACTGAAGCCCAGGCACTCAGGCAGGGTCAGACCCCACCAAGGGATGCATATGCCAGCCAACTAAAAAGGAAGGGAAAAAAAGAGGACTTGGATAGTGGGGAGAAAGGGGACTAACTCACCCATGGAGAGGGTATTGCTTCTGCCTCCACAGGAAAGAGAGAGAGGGACCAGATCTCAACCTGGCACACCAAGTCTTGAGGGCAACATACTGACAGGAAGCATGGAACTAAGAGTTCTGTGGGGCTGCCCCTAATCCCAGCTGGATCGACCCCTCTCCCCAGAAGATTGCACTACAGAGGACAGCACTGAAGATAGACTACAGGGACAGTCGTGTGTCTACCCAGACCACAGGGGATCAAAGTAAGAGGGAAAGAGAACAAGAGAGAGGACCACATCCTGGTTCACCAAGCTCTGAGGACTGATGGTTCTGGGGGACAGGGGAGAGTGGGAGATGGAGGAAAGGGAAGGGGAGCCAACAAACCCAAGGGCAAGGGTTCAAGCGATCTAAAATCGATAGTGAAGAGGAATGTGGAATGTTTGGTGGGGTTTGATCAAAGGCAATGTAGCCGAGAGGAATTACTGTGAGCAGAATGAAGGTTGAATATGGTAGTTGGACAGGAGGAAAGTAAAAGGAAATAGATGAAAGAACCAGGAGGCAAAAGACATTTATAGAGGTATAAACATAGTCATATATATAAATATATTAATATATAATTATAGGGATATAGTTCTATGTATATATATTTATATGTTAACTATTAAGGAAGCAGACAGACATTAGGACTCTCACAAGTCCTCCCTCAACACAAGAACACTTTGTTCAAAAAAAAATGCTTTGTTGTACTAACCTGGCATTCTGTGATGCTCCCCTCCACGACATGATCACTGAAGTCAAATGGGTGCATAAGCACACGTGGTGAAGAAATCTGATGGTGTCTGGCTATTAGAAGATACAACATCTGGGGTCTTAAAGGCTTTAAGTTAAACCCGCAGCCATCTAGCAGGGAAAAAACAGAGCCCACATGAATGAAACACACTAGCTATGTGATCACGAGGTGTCGATGGATCAGATATCAGGCATGAGAAGAACCAAAATAATCATAATGATGCAAATGAGGTGGATTGGAGTGGAGACTCAAAGCTCATCTGTAGACAATTGGATCTCCTCACAGCAGGGTCACAAAGAGGAGACGAGCTGGCCAGGGTACAGGATAGCACCAACGAAACACACAACATGGCCATAATTCTTTAATGCTTCCTCCTCCCACTGTCATGACCCCAGTTCTACCTTACAAATTCAGCTAGACTGTAGCATGTACATTGGTACAAATAAGAGCTCTCAACACAGAGAATCCAGTACAAACCCAAGGACAAGGGGACCTCTCAGGAACAGTAAGAGAGTAGTGATACCATGAGGGTTGGGGGAAGGTGGAGGGGGGAGAAGGGGAAAAAGGGGAGACCAATTAAAATGATCTACTTATTATCCCCACCACTCCCTACCCCAAAGGGGGATGAAGAGCAGAAAGGTAGGTGAAAGTAGGCAGCAGACAGTGTAAGATATACCGATAATAATTTATAATTTATCAAGTAGTCACAAGGTGGGAGGGTGGAGGGTAAAAAGAGCAGCTGATACTAAGGGCTCAAGAAGAAAGAAAATGTTTTGAAAATGATGATGACAACATATGTACAAATGTGCTTGATACAACTGATGTACGGATTGTTATAAGAGGTGTAAGAGACCCCAATAAAATGATTTATAAAAAAATTAAAGAGTAAGGAAAAAGCTCTGATTTACAGAGTTTGCTAATCATTATGTTAAACATACAGGTTCCATGAATAAATCTAACTGTAAGAAATCCAACAACCATCTTGGAACATATCTGAATATTCCTGAAAATTGGTAGGAATATAATACAACTGATTTTTTTATTTCATTGTCTGTATTCAGTATCAGGTGATTCCTTAATTTGAATTTTTAAAATTTTCTATACATCTTTCATTTTTGCATTTATTAACTATTCCTTTGAGACTATTCTATTTTGTTTATATTTCCATTTGTTTGCCTATTTAAATTATTTTTAAAATTTAAATTATTTTGGATCTGTTATCTGTTAAGTTCTTTAAGTACAGAGGTGGTTGTTTTCAGATGCCATAGAGACAATTCCAATGCATAGCTACCCCATGGGTTGGAATGAAAGCACTATTGAATCCTGTACCATCTTCACAATTGTTCCCATTGTTGTACTCATCGTGTCAATCCATCTTCCCTGAGACCTTTCTCTTTTTCACTAACCCTCTCCTTTATGAAGCATGATGCTATTCTTCAGGCACTGGTCTCTCCTGACAAGATGCACAAAATATGTAAAACACAGTATCAGCATCTTGCCCTGTAAAGAGCACTCTGGCTGTACTTCTACAAAGACAGTTCTATTTGTCCTTTTAGGCAGTCCATGGAATTTTCAATATTATTCTCAAGCACCACAAGTCAAACACATCAACCCTTCCTCGGACTTCCTTATTCAATAATGTCCTACTTTCACATACACATGAAAAAATTTAAAATATTATGGCTTGGGTTAGGCACACATTAGTCCTCAAAATACCATCCTTGCTTTTGAATATTCTAAAGATTATTGCACATTATTGGAGCATTTGCTAATGAAGATCAAGGATTGACACCTTCAGTATAGATTACAACTCTATTTAAAGAAGACCCAATTCTTCACAACTGGACTAATGATAAATGGAGAATATGTTGAAGCTGTCAAGGATTTTGTCTTGCTTGGGTCCATAATCAATTCTTGAGTAAGCAGCAGTCAAGAGATCAAAATATGAATTGCACTTGGTATTGAAAAGTAAAGATGTTACTGTAAGGACTAAGGTACACCTGACTCAAGCCATGATATTTTCCATTGCTTCACATGCATGTGAAAATTGGACAATGAATAAGACTGAAGAAAATCCATGAGGTAGTTAGTTTATTGTGCCAACCTGTCCGATAAACACATGTGGGATTAACTGAAGGGCGGAGAGATAAATAGCTTAGTGAACCTGGCCTTTCTAGTTCTTGGGTTTCTTGCTTTGTGATGGTTGGACCTGGGTGCCGCTGCCTTAGTCAGTTCCCTGCTTCAGCTCAAAAGGCTAAATCCCTGCAAGATATCCCAGAGGAGAAGCCACATGGACCTACCCTGATGCAGCCCTGGGTGCTGGAGTAGCCGTGTGGAGACCCCTGCCAGCGCTGAGATGCTTTCCTCCTGAAGTCGACACCATAGTGTGTGTTTTGTGAGATGGAGGAAGACTTTGTGGTTTGGTGTTGGACATATAGATTAATAGGTTAATGTTGTACTTGTGGGCTTGGGCAGCACTGGGTTGAGATGTTTTCTTGATGTGCACTTACCCTTTATATAAAACTCTCTCTTATTCATAGTTTCTGTGGATTTGTTTCTCTAAAGTACCCAAACTAACATAATCTGTGAACTTGAATCATGGTCCTGGAGAAGAATATCGAAAGTAAGATAGACTACTAAAAGGAAAAACTAGTCATTCTTGGAAATAGTAAGGAAAGAGTGCTTGTTAGAGGCAAGGATGGCAAGATTTTGTCTTACATATTTTGAACATGGTATTTTGAGAGACTAGTTCCTTGAGAAGAGATCATGTTTACTAAAGTAAGATCATGTTTACACAATATCATGTCAACTTGATAAAAGAAGTTTAGCCTGTCAATCAGGTCTCAGCCTGATGATCCCTCCTTGTGGGCATTGCCTTCACATGAGGATTCTGGGAACTTCTTTTCTTCCTCCCTGGAGGCATGGTGCACTCTTACTTTGCTTCATATGCCTGTTGACAAATCACATGGAGCCACAGTGATGGCATCCAGATCCCTGGAGATGCACCCACTGCCATTGGACCCACAGGATTTTCCATCCACCAGCCTGTGATCTTCCTGTATTCTGCATCATTGCATGTGCAGTGTGAGTCTAAATTGGAGTTCATGGGCTTATATCAGAAGTATGGACTAATATCCACCTTATGGACTTGATATGGACTGGGCTGGGATGTTTTATTGATGCATAATTACTTCTTGACATAAAGTTCTCTCACATCTATATAAGTGTCAGTGAATGAGTTTCTCTAGTCAACCCAGCATAACACAACAATAGAAGGGCAGCAAAGGAGAGGAAGGCCCACAAGGAGATGTATTTACACCATGGCTGCAGCAATGGGCTCAGGAATACAAGACGGTACCCCCTAAAAAGTGATGCTTATTTGTTTTTTTGATGTGAGGGAATAGCGCATTTGCAGTTCGTTCTACCAGGTCAGACAGCTAATCAAGCTTCCTATTGAGAAGTTGTGAAAAGTTTGTGTAACAGTGTAAGGCAAGAAAGCCTGATTTGTGGCAGGTGGGGATGGTTTTTGTCATCATGACAATGCACCTGCTCAAACAGCTATCTCAGTGCAACCGCTTTTTGCAAAATATGGCATGCCTCTCTTGCCCCACACACCTTATTCACCAGACCTCACTCTGTGTGACTTCTTTTTGATTCTGTGAATGAAGAAGGACATGAAAGGATACCAATTTGATGAAGTAGAAGAGGCGAAGGAAAAAAGTGAGGGGTATGCTGTCAGCCATCCAAACCGACAAGTTTGAAAAATATTTTCAAGAATGGAATCACAGTTTTGACAAATGTATTAAGTATAATGGAGAGTATTTTGAAGGTCATAAGGTTGTTTTGTAAAAACATTTAAATATATAGCTTTGGGGCGGGGGGGTGGGTGGGATTCCGGGTTGGTTTTTTTTTTTTTTTGTGGTACCCCTTTGTAGTAACACTTGTGAGGATGGCACAAGAACCAATGTTGTACATAGGTTCGCTATGAATCAGAACGGACTTGAGGTCACCTAACAACCACAAAGAGGTCTTGTGCAATAGATTTACCTGATGCGATGTGTCTTTTCATCTATTAACTGCTACCTTCATGAGCATTGTTTATGGATCCAAGCAAGACAGAATTCTTGACACCTACAAACTTTCTGTTTAATTATGATGTTACCTATTGATCCATTTATGAGGATTGTCATCTTTGCATTGGAGGCTACAATCCTTGAGCATCCATCAGTAAACACATCAAATCTTCCTTACTTTCTTTCAGCAAGGAGGTTGTGTCATCTGAAAATCAAAAATTAATATCCCTTCCTCTAATCCTGAAGCCACATTCTTCTGCATATAATCCATCTTCTCTGATGTTTTATTCAGCATACAATCTGAGCTGGTGAGAGGATGCAACGTTGATGCACACCTTTCTGGATGTTAAGCCATGTAGTATTCCATTGTTCTGTTCACGGAACCTTGATCCATGTACAAATTGCAAAGGAGCACAGTGTTTTAGAATTGCCTTTCTCCCCAAGGCTATCCATGGATTTTTATGATCCACAGAGTTGAATGCATTGGCATAGTCAATAAAACACAAGTAAACATCTTTCTTGTATTTTCTCCTTTGAGCCAAGATGCCTCTGACATCAGCAATGGTATCCCTTGTTTGAATCTGCCCAGAACCTCTGACAGCTAGCTCCCTGTCAATGCAGTGCTGAAACCATTGATGGATGATGTTGAACAAAAGTTCACTTACGTGTAATATCCGTGATATTGTTCTATAATTTGAGCAGTCTGTTGGGACACATTTCTTAGGAATAGATAGTAATATGGATCTCTTCTTGTCACATAATCAAGTCGTTTTCTTCCAAATTTCCTGGAATAGATGAGTGAGTTCCTTTAGTGCTTCATGAGTTTGTTGAAACATTTGATTTGATATTCCATCAATTCCTGGAGCCTTGTTGTTGGCTAATGCTTTCAGTGCAGCTTGAACTTCTTCCTTCAGCACCATTGGTTCTTCCTCATATGCTATTTCTTGAGATGGTTGAGTATTTACTAGTTATTTTTGGTACTCTCTCTTTTCCATCTTATTCTGATGCTTCTTGCATCGTTCAATATCTGGTCCATGGAATCTTTCAATATGGCAACCCAAGGTTGACTTTTCTTGAGTTCTTTCAGCTTAAGATATGTTGAGCATGTTCCTCCTCTTTGCAAACTCTGTCATCTATTTCAAGCCTTTCTTTCTTTCCTTTCTTTTTAACGACTTCTTCCCATTCTTCATGAATGAAGGATACTGTTCATCAGGTTGCCTGTCATTAGTGTTCAATGTGTGAAATCTGTTTTGGAGATAGTCTCAAAATTCAGATGGAATAGACTTCAGGTTGTATTTTGGTTCTAGTGGATTTGTTTCCATTTGTTTTTGGTTTATCCTGAACTTAGATATGAGCAATTGATGGTTTGTTCCACAGTCAGACCCTGGCTGGGTTTCAGCTGCTGATATTGAGCTTCTCTATCATCAATTCTCACAGAAGTAGTTCATTTGATTTTTCTGTGTTCCATCTGGAGAGTACCTTTCATATTATTGGTCTTGCAAAATTTTGTCATGAGATCTCCAACTTCGTTTCTATCACAGAGACCGTACTTTTCAATTTTTGCATTTCAATTGCCAATAATTATCACTGCATCTTAATTTCATATTTGATCAATTTCCACCTGAAGACAGTAGTAGAGTTCTTAAATTTCTTCATTATAAGCTTTTGCCATTGGTGCATAAATTTGAATCATACTTGTATTTATTGAATTTCCTTGAATGTAGATAGGTGTAATCCTATCACAGACAGAATTGTACTTCAAGATTGTTTTTGAAATGTCTCTTTTGACAATGAATGCCACACCATTCCTCTTGACTGTCAAAAACATAGCAGCAAAATAAATCATATGATTTGCTGATTTGAAATGTCTAATTCCAGTTCATTTCAGCTCACTAATACCTAGGGTAATTTGTCTTTATGCATTCCATTTCTTTTCTCCTTTGTTTTCTTCACCCCCCATTTCACTTTTGATGATTTCCAATTTACCTAGACTCATATTTTATCCATTCCAAGTTTTATTTTTCATAGGTTTTTGTAACTGTGTCATCCTCGAGTTATGTCCCATCAACAAATGAGGTTCCTGAGGGCTCCACTTCCACTGGTTTTAGTCCATTCAGGTCAACATGGTCAGCTCTCCTTTGAGAAAGCAGCTCTTCCTCAGTTAAGTTTAGATTGCCTTCTAACCCAAAAGGTCATCCTCCGGCACCATATATGACAATATTCCTCTTACATTCATTAGAACTTCAGTATCTGACAATGTTTGAAAGTTATGCATTTAAGTTTTTCAGCAGCTACTTTCTCCAATGCGTGCAGTCAATTCTTTCTTCATTGCCTGTTCTTGGCCTACCAGCTCCACAGGAGCCTGTTCACCTTGGGTGACCCTGCTGGCATCTGAACAACAAAGCTTCGAGCGTCACAGCAGTACACAAGTCAGCACAGTGCCACAAAATGGCAAATATGTGGTGGAGTATCAAGCTTATTTTGTGTTTGTTTCTGGATTATCTGGACCTGTTATGTGATAGGTACTCAGCACAAGTGTTTTTATTGTTGTTGTTGTTTGTGACTCCATACCTTTCTCCCTTTTTCCCTTCAACTATCTCCACCTAGCAAAAATGTTCTTGTAGAGTGCACTTTCTTGTAAGTTAGTCAATCCTGCAAGGAAGCCAGTTACTATGGGCATATGGACCCAGATAATAAAATTTATCTAGAATTTGAGCCTTTCTAACTTCTTTATAAGTCGCTTGTTGCTGTTGTTTGCTTTTACTGAGCAACCTCCGACTCACAGGGATCCCATGCAAAATGGAACACAATGCTTTCCAGTGCTTGGCTGTCTCCATAATGATCAGACTGTTGTGATCCACATTGTTTTTATTGGTTGACTTTTGGATGTAGGATTGCCTACCTTTCTTCCTAGTCTATTTCAATCTGAAAGTTCCTCTAAAATTTGTTCAGTATCATAGCAACATGAAAGCCTCAAGTGATGTGTTAGACTGGGTTGACTAGAGAAACAAATCCAGAAACAAACACACACACACACACACATACACACACAAACATATATATATGAGAATTTTATATCAAGAAGTAATTATGCATCAATAAAACATCCCAGCCTAGTTCAGATCAAATCCATAAGTCATTAGCCCATGAATTCCTCTTCAGATTCATGCAGCACATGCAATGGTGCTGAATGCAGAAAGATCATAGGCTGGTGGGTGGAAAATCCTGTGGGTCCAATGTCAGCAGATGCATGTCCAGGGCTCTGGCTGCCATCAGCATGGCTCCATGTGGCTTGTCAACAGGAAGGTGAAGCAGTGAGAGAGTGTGTTCCACCTCCAGGGATGAAGAGAGGAAGTCCCAGCATCCTCATGATAAGGCCATGCCCACAAGAACTCCACCCCTTCATTCTTATTTATCAAGTTGACATGACATTGTGTAACTACCACAGTTAATAAGTTATACCTCTATATTATGCATGAGTTTAGAATCAAGCTCTTCTCTCCTGAGAATTCTACCACTGAAACACAAGTTATCTATTGCCGTGTGGGAACCTGATCCAAGACCTGGAAATTTGAAATAACAACGATTTATTATTTCCATGATTCTTTGAATGCTGGGGCAGTTTCTCTGCAGTTTCAGCTGAGCTCACTTCTGTAGCTGCATACATCTAGAGGAGGGGTTGGCAAACTTTTGAAACAGAATAGCTAATTCTGTCTCGCACAACAATTTAAAAATTATTTAAGAGCCATAAATATACCTTTACAAACAAATGAAATCACCATCAGCGGAATCATATTCTTTAAAATTTTTCCATTTTTCTTGGGAGCCACATGTATGTACTGAAAGAGTCGCATCTGGTTGGCAAGTTTCAGTTTGCCCACCTCTGATCTCAAAGGAAGGACTCCGCTGGAAAAACTGGGAGATTTCACTCTCTCTCTCTCCAAGTAGTCTTTCATTTTCTATGAGGCTAGACCTAAATACCTTACATGATTTCCAGCAAAATGTCAAAAGGGTAAATCTCAATATTTAAATGATAATCATGTCTCTGCTTCCAACATGTTTGCTGGTGTTCCATTGGCTACAGCAAGTCACACGGCGAAGTCCAATACTAGTGTGAGAAGAAGCAATGCAAGGGTGTAGATACCCAGAGATGTGGCTCATCAGGGCCACTTAACCAATCAACCTACAAGAGAGTGTTTTATTTTCTTCTAAAATCTGGTTATATGGTTATGCTTCGTGTAAATATGCTTCATGTAATTAAGATGACTTCTGTAGCGTATTCCAACAGCGAGTTTTTAATGTTCCTTTTTAGGTAGATCAGCACTTCTTGTATCATTGACATACATAATTTTATGTACATGTGCTATTTATACACCAGCTTCAATGAGCTAGAGGCTACATGCCGTGAACAGCAGCTTTACAATTAAGCATTAGAAATACTCAAAAGCCTTGAAGGCTAACTTTGTTGTTTTAATTGAACATTAAATTTAACACTGATCAACCTAGGACTCAAGGCAAAAAGGGAGAAACATGAAAGGTCATGTGCCTTATTGCTCGCTAAGAGAGACCACCGTAATTTAGGAATTATCACCTTTTCCCTGGCTCCCAAGACAGCGAGTATCACTGGGGATTTTATTCTACAGAGCTTCCCCGAGAGTGGAGAACCAGCGTTCATGCACCCTGTAACACACACACAAACAAAAGCAGATCATTGAAGTGATGCTCAGTGAGGAGTTTCTGAAATGCTAACACTATATGATGAGGAAACGGAGATTCATGCTAATTTAACATAGTCTTGAGGGTTCACCCAAGGACCTCAGGGGAAAATAGATAAGGCAATCTACTCATAAAGATTACAGCCAAGAAACTTTTTAAGGCCGTGTAATACTGTCACACAAGGTTCCTATAAGTTGAAATAGACTTGGTGGCATGACTTCTACCACAATATAATTCAGAGATAGGCATTGATCTTGCAGTGGTTGTATTCTCATTTTATATGCAGGAGACCCAGTTTGGAATCCCCAACAATGCACCATTGAGTAGCCATCAATCACGTGTCTGCCATTGGAGGCTTTGTTACTGAGAAGCTCAACAGACCGACACTCTAGGAAGAATGTCTGGCAATATACTTCTTAAAATTAGCCAGTGAAAATCCTTCGAATCATAACCCTGTGGATCAGCCACAAATCATGGACTGGCATAGGACTGGCTAGCATGGTGTGAAGTGGGTTGTCACAAATTGGGGACCAACATGACAGCAGTTGACAATGACAAGGTACGAAATGGGAATTTGGATACAATAGGTGCCAAGGTAACTCTAGACCAGGGGACACCGTGAGGAACACTTGAGACCATTTTCTATTGCTCAAACACTCCCAGCACACGAGACATTAACCTGTGTCCTTACAGGCCCCCCACGTAGATGGTGACTCCTGGCTCCTCCCTTCTTTCCAATGTGTCTCAAACACCCCTCATCAGAGGCCTTCCCTGACTGTTCAAACAAAATGAGGGTCTCTTCCCAGCTCCTCCCTGCCAGTACCTCTTTATTTACACTGCTTTAGTATTCTTTAAGGATCCCCCCTCCCTCCCCATTCAACAACTAACTGCAATTGACCATTACACTGTTGCAAAAAACCAAAAAACAAAAACAGCCTCCTGGTTCAACAAGGACTTTTCTCTGGGTTGAGACTTATGTGAATTTTGCTGAAGTCTGGTCGGTAACTTTCCTGAGAGACTGTAGTTGTTGAGTACAGGTCAGCCGATTTCAAATGATATTGCCTGTGAGTGAACGAGTGGAACTTCCCCCATAGAATTGGTCTTGGCTGTGGTGGTTATGCACTGGGCTGAGATCTGCATTATCTGCTGCGAGAAGCCACCAGCCACTCTCTGGGAGAAACACTGAGCTCTCTACTGATGTGAACAGTCACAGTCTTAGAAACCCAAGGAAGCACACTGTGAGTAGGCATCGACTCATGACAATGAGTTTGTTTCTTTTGGAATCTTTATGGAGAGGCTCCCTGGAAGCCCAGTGATTGGTTGTACCCGCAGCTGCAAACTACAAGTTCTGTGGTTTGAAGCTATCAGCTACTTGGCAGGGTAAAGGTGCAGAGTGGCCATCTGCTGTGGTAGAGATGACAACCTTGGCAACTCATGGGGAAGTTCTGTTATATCTGTTATATATAAGTCAGAATCAATGAGGAGGCAAGGGGTAGGAAATGTAAGGAAAAACTTCAGGTACTTTCTCTCATAGAACCATGGATGGACTCAAACCACCAATCTTTTGGTTAGCAGCCAAGGGTTTAACCATTGTGCCATTAGAGAAACTTTATGGAAGAATTCAAATTCACTGCCATAGATAAGACTCAATGGCCCTAGAAGACAGGGTAGACCTGTCCTGGTGAGTTTCCAAGACAGTAACTTTTTAAGCGAGTAGAACTCATCTTTCTCCTTGCGGTTAGCAACCCGATCCAGGGTGCATGATAGAATTCACTCACTGCCATTGTATCAGTGCTGTTTCGTAGGGACACAATAGGACTGAGGAGAGCCACACCTGTGAGTTTCTGAGACTGTAGCTCTTTACAGGAGTAGAAAGCTCTGATTTCTCATGTACACCAGCTGGCTGGTGGGCTCCTGGATATGAAAGCATTTTTTTAAAACCTCACTGCCTTCAAGTGGAGACTGTCTTTATGGGAGTAGAAAGCCCCAGCTTTCTCCCATGGGGAAAGAGCACCAAGCTGGTGGTTGTGAATTGCAGATCTTGCTGTTAGCAGCCCGAGGCATAATCAATACACCAATAGGGCTTCTACGATACGAGAGAATTGGATGCATGGCATTTCAAACAAGGGGGGAATACATTGAAATTCCTCTTCTATAGAGTAGCTACTGCCTGAACAGACAAGACTTTTTTTTTTTTAAACAGGCTAAGTAAACTTAGTTCACATAGGTTGAAGTCCCCAGTTCTGGTATTCACTTATTGTTATTTAGGATGACTTCATGCCTCGGTTTCCTAAGATGTGAAATGAATATAATATATAAGACCACTGGAAACACAGGGAATACAGGACAGATGAACTCTTTATGTCCAGTGGTGAGAGTGGCAATACCAGAAGGGTAGAGGGAGGGTGGGGTAGGAAGGGGGAACCGATTACAAGGATCTACATATAACCTCATCTCTGGAGGTTTGTCAACAGAAAAGTGGGTGAAGGGAGACATTGAACAGTGTAAGATATGACAAAATAATAATGACTTATAAATTATCAAGGGTTCACGAGGGAGGTGGAAACAAGGAGGGAGGGGAAAAATGAGGAGCTGATGCCAGGGGATCAAGTGGAAAACAGATGTTTTGAGAATGATGATGGCAACAAATGTGCAAATGCGCTTGACACAATGGATGGATGTTTGGATTGTGATAAGTGTTGCATGAGCCCCAATAAAATTATTAAAATGTACATATACCCATACCCATATATAAGATGGCTGTGAAAACAGAATAACATAACACTTAGAAAGTGTTTAGTATAACCATGAGCACATATCGAGAATTTTCTCTTTCTTGCCACATATGTGTATCTATGAAATTTACAGGAGTCAACCAAGGAGAAATTTAGGTACTTTTCCTGAAGGCCATTTATTGGACTACCATAGGGATGTTTGTTTTCTTAATTAGAGAATTCATGAGATCCCAAATCCTGGAAGGAATGGATTTAGGGGCTGGAAGAGTTGAGGGGGTTCCCCTATCCTTCCACGCTTCTTTTCAGACTGGGGGAAAAAGGCCTCTGTAAATTTTATGACTGCCGTGTCAAAAGTCTTCTATCGAAATTGCAGTAACTATTCTAATGAAGTCTGGAAAGGGAGCCATTTGCGATGGCTTGGGGCAGAGTATTAGGATAGCCTGTTTCTAGTTAGCCAGTCATTAGGGAGATCTAACGTGCATGGGAAATAGTTTCCTGTTCTAAGTGCTTTAAAACTAAGTTTTAGGAAACCCGTTTCCTGCCGGCTCATTTGGAGACTACAATGTGCCAACTGGTCAGGCTTTTCCGATGGTCTAAGGGTCGCTTCCTCAGCTGCAGTTTAGTTCAATGTAGCCCCAAACCAGGGAGGGTGGCCGAACATCTCTGGGGGTCTTGGCAAGAGATAGATATCTCTGCTGTGGAGGGACTGGAGGCACACCGGGGCTGCCCTCTGCCTCTGTTTTAAGTGCATCAGGATGAATAATTCTTCCTACGAATCAAATATAGCAAGGGAAACTTTCTGCCTGGACCTTGGGTACATACGTCAGTCTGGGGAATGGTAAGTCAAGTCCTGGCTTCTGCTGGGCAGAACAGAGGATCAGCATTTTCGGCTACCTGATGTGTTGCACATTAAAATGGATTTTTGAAAACAAGGAAGTCCTGGAGACTTCAATTAGGATGGAGATGAAAGTATCTACTAATCAAATCCATTTGGTTCTTTTCTGTTGTGAGATGGGGGTCAATACTGTATTTACAAGCAGGAAATTGATAGATCCGGGAAGACCACCTATTTCCTCACCTTCAACAACTGCTCGAATCAGAGAGAGGGACCTGCTTCACCCAGGAGAGGACCACAGGGTACATAATTCTAGACACTGTCACTCTGTGACAGCACACAGAGAGCCAGAGCATATCACAGCCACTTTCTTAACTAGTGTCAGAACAGTCAGTGAGGAAGTACTTTTAGTATTTTATCATTCTATGGGGTGAGTGGCATTTGGTCCCAAGTCTTTTTTTTTTAAACGTTTTATTAGGGGCTCATACAACTCTTATCACAATCCATACATATACATACATCAATTGTATAAAGCACATCTGTATATTCTTTGCCCTAATAATTTTCTTTGGTCCCAAGTCTTTACACACATTTGCAAGTGTGTGCCCACGTATGCGCGCGCACATACACGCACACGCACACACACCCTCAATCCATGCTCTTGCCTTATTCGGGGCCCAAAAGTGTTTCCCAATCCCTTAATATCAGACTTGGCCATATTGCTTTGGTCAATGATATATGTATATTGTTGGTTCACATCCAGAGCTGCTAACCCAAAAGGCTTGAGGCTATCTAGAAATGTCCTGGAAGAAAAGTCAGCCCTCACACTCACCAGAATAAATAACTCGGGTTTTAGACCTCTGGAATCACTTTGTTACATGGCATTAGCTACCTGTTACATCTGCTTTTGCTAATGAAGGAAATATACCCAGAGATTTAAGTGATGATTTTCAACTTGGAACGTGTTGGGTCAGGACTCAAACCTAGAGGCATTGAAACCTTCACCTTTATACTAACTTGTCCTTCCTGCTGAGAGTGTTCCCAAAAGGTTCTCGGTGTTTGCTCTTTATTTCTAACTCAGATTTCTTTGTTTATTGGAGTAACTGTAGGGTAAAACTGATGTCCCAGCCAGATATCTACTGCTCATAGATAAGAGCAGGTGGGAGCAGGAGTGGATGGGGAACATCTACTCTCTGCCCGAGTTTACCCTCCTTTCAAACTTCGCCTTTCCACCGAAGAGGTAACTGACTGTAGGTGCTAAAGGCTAACATACTTAGCAGTTAACTCAAAGTTTGGAGGTTTGTACAGAGACACTTTAGAACAGTGGTTCTCAACCTTCCTATGCTGCGCCCTTTCATACAGTGCCTCATGTTGCGGTGACACCCCCCCCCCATAACATTATTTTCATTGCTACTTCATAACTGTCAATTTGCTACCATTATGAATCATAATGTAAATATCTGACATGCAAGATGTATTTTCATTGTTACAAATTGAACATAAATAAAGCATAGGGGTTAATCACAAAACAATATGTAATGACATATTGTGAAATATTTATTTCTAATGACAAATGAAGGAAATTTTGTCTTGAAGCATGGTGTAGCATGGGTAACAGAGGAATGGTGTTTCAATTCCCAAGATCATCGGAAATATGTGTTTTCCGATGGTCTTAGGCCACCCTGTGAAAGAGTTGTTCAACTCCCAAAGGGGTCATGACTCACAGGTTGAAAACTGCTGCTTTTGAAGAAAGACCTTGTGATCTATTTTCTTAGCAATTAGCCGTTGAAAACCCTGGACAAAAAAGAACATGAAACAGATGCCATGGAGCACAGTTCTACCCTGCCTGCGGTCCCCATGAGTCTGGACTGACTGAGTAGTGTCTGAGCTGCGCTGCTTGTGTTCTTCCCGAAGGCATTGATCTCTAATAGTGGGCACTTCCATGTTAAGGTAGTTTGTGTATTAAAAAGAAAGAAGGAAGCGAAAGAAATGACAAGAGCAAAAGAAAGATACAAAACCCTTATAATCCAAAATAATCAATCTCAAATGGCATAAGGAGGGTTCAAAGTGTGGGACAACTCCATATTTTAATTCTATTGCTTCACAAACTTTTCAAGGTCCTCTTGAATAAATCTAGACAAGTTGTTGGGCTGAGAAGATGAGAGATTAGGTTTGGATAATAGAAAGCCGATTCCGACTCTTGGGGACCCCTGTGTGTCCGACTAGAACTATGCTTCACAGAGGGGTCAATGACAGGTTTCTCAGAAGTGGATAGGCTTTTCTTCAAAGGCATTTCTGGGTGAACTCAAACCTTCAACTCCAACACTTAGCAACTGCGTGCATTTCATCACATTCTAACCATGGCTAGTAGCTTGTCAGGGAGGCCCTTGGGGGAAGGTAACATAAAGCTCGCATCTCAGATAGAGAGAACTTTGGCTGCATGTCACGAGTTTTCCAGACCCCTTTCTGCCACTAATTCACTCTGTCACATTGGAAAATTCACTAATCTTCTGGACTTCAGTTATCTCAAAAGTTAGAGAAGGGGATGTCAAGGGACATAATCTTGTGGGAGCCTGCCAGCTTTATCACGCTCTGCGTCTCTGTCACTACCCACCATACCCCCAAAGATCTAGTCAGCACCATGAATATGGAGTTTGAGTAAGCGCTCCCTTTTTCAGAACATCAGAGCTGAACCTGTTATTTTCATGATGTGCTCCGAACAACCCAAGATTTCATGTCACCAGGTAGCACATATATATAATTTGGGAAAGAGAAAGTTTATAAAAAGTACAATAACAGTCACCATTATTTATTGTTAAATTGTATTTAACTCGAGATTGTGCATTTAAAGTTGTATTTGATTGAACAACTGTCCTTTTTTTTGTTTCCCCTGACAAAAGCTATGAATTATTAATTTCTGTCATTGTATTCACAGAACAAATGTAATTGCAAGTAAATGTCTAAAGTTAATGAAAAATTAAAAAGAAAAGATTTCTTTATAAGAATTAATGAAACATTTCCACAAACCCCTTGAAATCACAATTACAAAATCTTGCAAAATTTCTTTTGAGCTGCATATCCAGAGGAAAGGCTCTTCCCTTGACAGGAAGGATGAAAACATTTTACTAGGATTGTATCAGATGTGGACATTAGCACATCCAAGGATTCTAACCTTTACCGTCTTAAGTATGTCAGGTCTGTAATAACCTGATTATTATGTGTCATCTATTCTGAGTCAGTTTATGGGAGGACACAAGAACTTTCTACCTGTCTCTGTTAGATTTTTTTATTACCACTAATATTTTCATATTCATATAATAGAAATAAAAGTAATATCTTAATTGCTGAAATAAAAAAAAAACAAAAAGAGGACAAGGGCACAGAAGCACGTAGGGGGCTGAATAGCTGAAGTAGGCTGTCATGAGCCACAAAGCAGGGAACCAAAGTAATTTTATGTTCCACTTACAAAACATCCTCCCTTACCAACCTTGTTGTTGCTGTATGCTGTCCAGTTGATTCTGACCAGTAATCACTTCATGTGACAGAGTAGAACTGCTCTATAGTGTTTTCTATGTTGTAATCTTTACTGGAGCTGCTGGGTGAATCTGAATGACCACTAGTCAGCCTAGTTCTTAGCCTTTAATCCAGTAGGGATCTTTGACCCACACCTCAAACCAGATCCATGTCATTGAGTGGATTCTGACTCACCATGCCCTGATGGTTTCTAAGACTCTGAAACTGCATAGGAAAAACAACTTCTTTCTCATGAGGAGTTACTAGTAGGTTTTAACCATCAACCTTGCAATTAGCAACCCACCTTCGTTACACACAAAACCCTTACACACACAAAAATATCTTCCTACTCTATCAAGTCTCAAACTCTCTTGAGGAAATAATCTACTCCTACCCCATTTCCTATCTGATTTCAATACTGAAAGATCCTATGGGAAAAGCATTGAATGCTACATGAAGCATCAAAAAATAAATAAATAAAAGGAATAAACCGAATCACTGTATCAAAAAGTATTAGTAGGTATTCAACTATTTCAAGAGATACCATATGATCAAGAACCAATGGTACTAAGGGGGGAAAATCTGAGCTGCATTGAACGCATTAACTTAAAACAAGGCTCCAGGAATTGACAGACTACCAATTGAAATGCTTCAACAAGCTGTTGAAGTACTGGAAGCACTTCAACAAGAGATTTCGAAGACAGCTACCTGGCCAACTCACTGGAATAGATCTATGTATCCATTTCAAATAAGGGTTATCTGACAAAATTTGTGTGGTAGCTACATGATCTGATGTCAATATGGGACTTGGGAGGATTAAGAGTGAGGAGGTGGAGTCTAGTCTTTCAATCGGATCATAGCCAGTGAGGCCTCTGTGTGAGTATGGCCTTCTCCTGAGAATTCTGAAAATTCCTGGAGTTCTTCCTTGGAGGCGAGAGACAGACTCTCTCTCCTGACAATGTTCACTCCCTGAGAGGCTCTCTAGTGCAAGACACATGGCGCTACACCCTGGGAACTGGAGAAGCCACATGGACCCACGCTGAAGCAACCAGACTTATGTTACTTGAGAAGTCACATAGAGACCCCTGCCAACACTGAGATGCTTACAATGCCACTGGATCCACAAAACTTCCAACCCACTAGCCTCTGATCCTCCTACATTCATCATCATTGCATGTATTTCATGAGTCTAAAGAGGACTTTAAAGATTGGCATCAGGCATATGAGCTAATATTGGACATATAAACTTGATCTGGCCTGGGCTGGGACATTTTCTCAATATTCAATTGTTCTTGTCTATAAACCTCTTTCTGATACACATATGAGTGTCCATTAATTTATTTCTCTAGTCTACCCAGACTAACACAATATGCAAATTATAGAATAATATCATTGATATCACTGTACAAGTAAAAAGTTTGCTGAAGATCATCCAACAATGGTTGCAGGAGCTGCCAGAAATTTAGGCCAGAATCAGATGAGGATGTAGCACAAAACAGATCCTTGCTGATGTTCGATAGATGTTGGCTCAAAGCAGAGAATATCAGAAATGTTCACTTGTATTTTATTGACTGTATAAAGGCCCTTGAGTTTTTGGAACATAAAGGTGTGTGCCGAGGTCGTATCCTTCCATCATACTTCTTCAGTCTGGGAAGCTGGACCGTATGAAAAAGAGTGAGATACCAGGATTGGAGGTAGACTATTAACCTGTGGTATGAAGATGACACAACCTGTTAGGTGCTAACAAGGAGAAATGGAAACACTTCCTGATGAAGACCAAGGATTTGAAGTCTTCATTGTTGACTATAGCTCAACCCAAATGAAACCAAAATCCTCTCAACAGACTCAACAGATAACATCATAAAAATGGAGGGAAGTTTGAAGTTGTCAATGATATCATTTGGAGCCATAATCAAGCCTCATGAAAGTAGCAGTTAAGAAGCAAAGGATGCAGTCGACTGGACAAATCGTTTGCAGATGACTTCTTAAAAGTGTTGAAAAGCAAGAATGCCACTTTGAAGTCTAAGGTTTGGCTGACCCAAACCATGACATTCTCAATGGCCTCATAGGTATGTGAAAGTTGGACGATGAATATGGATGACCACTTTGAATAGTCTTCATCAGCACCCTCATCCCAAGTACCACTGACTACTAGAGGAGCAAACAAATCTGTACTGGAAGAAGTACAAGCAATGGCAAGAAGAAGTACATCCTTGAAGAGAGATGGTGAGGCATTGTGTCACATGCATTGGACAATAGAGACCAATGCCTAGAAAAGGACATCATTGGTAGAGGTCAGTGAAAAAAAAAAAAGATCCTCAACAGGATTGATTGAGATAGTGGCTGCAACAATGGGCTCAAATACAACAAATGTGAGTATGGTGCATGACCACGCAGTGTTTTCTTGTGTTGTACATCGGGTCATTATAAGTCAAAGCCTACTTGAGCATGCCTAACATCATCCCATCTACAATAAGAAAGTCTGCCAACCTAACACTGATATACCTGGGTTTTGAATGGTGGTCTGTCATGCTTTAATTCCATGACCTAGAGCATACGCTAGTCCCTGACCCACACAGAGTCCCATTTACACAAAGGGTTAACAGTATTTGACACTCCTTCAGGCTGAGAAAAGTAGTCGCACTTGAGATGCACATGTGAAAAAGGCTGCTCTTGTTTTGCTATCAAGTCCTCTGGTGGTGCAAATGGTTATCAGTCTTTGTTGCAGACAGGAATATCGGAAGTCCCGGTCTACCCAGGTATACCTTGACAGAAAGACCTGTGGGTCTGCTCCTTAAAAATCGGCCATTGAAAGTGTGATAGAGCACAGCTGTGCTCTGATACACATGGATCCCCATGAGTAGCAGCTGACTTAACCACAAGTAGTATGTTTTTATTTCAAATCTGTGTACACAGAGATCACCCTGCCAGCCATTCTTCAGTGAAGCACTGTGGCATTTGCATCGAAATGAACATTGGAGAACAGTTGCTCTTGAAACCTCAGCTAGACAATATTTCCCAGCACCCTTTGCAGTTAATTGGGGCTATGTGACTAACTTCTGGCCCAACAACCATCAAACTTTTTATGCAGTTCTTCTTGCTCTTTTCTCCTTACTTCCCAGATGATACAAAGGAACTACTCTCCATAACAGGGGGCTACCATTAGTTGAAATCAACTTGATCGCAACTGGCTCAATGGAGTACTCTAAGGTCTTAGCAGATGGTAAAGCCTAGATGGAAGAACAATTGGTTGTATGGATCACCAGGCGGGGGACTGCCAATTGAACTACCATATAATAGCAATAGATAAATCATTATAGTGTTAAGCCACACCGGAGGGGGGGCGGTTGTTATATAAACTAGCCTAAATAAACCTCATTAATTTACAAGGGTGAAGAGAGAATTGGAGAAGCTTGAAGGCAAGCACAGTGGAGTGACTTGCTTGGATGTGGCTTTTCTAACACAGTCCTGCCACTCTCAGGAAACTATTTGCTTAGACTGTGGGAATTGATCTGCTGAGAGGATGAGTTTGAGTGCAAATGAGTGATTCATGGTCTACTGAACTCTGTCCATGCGATTGGTCAAGTCGTAAGCCACCATGCTGGTCAGAGAGCTATTGCTTGAAATGGACAAGAAGTAGGCCAACTAATACCATTGTTCTTGAGTCAGTTCCAAGTCTTCAAGCCCTGATCTAGAGCATGAGCCAATCCCTGCCCTACTCATAGCAACCATGTGAAAGCAGGAATAAACAGCCTTAATCCTCCTCATTGACTTTCCCCACAGGCCTGGTTTGAGGCTGAGAGAAATAATAAAAAATGGGGTATACACGTAAAATAGGAAAAAATGAGTGGCTGAGCCACTGGGTGTTCAAGATTATAATCTTTGTGGGGCATACTACCACATTTCACCCATGGAGTGGCTGGTGGCTTTTCCACCTACTTTTTGGTTAGCATCCAAGTGCTTCACCACAGAGTTGCTTGGGACCCTTGAGGAGTCTTACATCGCCACCACCAAGAAGAGGCTAGAGTAGAGTGCTTTCTTTAGACCAAGGACAGAGGGTCCCTGTCCCCAGGAGTCTCCTGGGTCCAGGAAAAAAGAGTAAACACTGGAAAGCACATAACGGAGAGGGATGGCTGTGTGCGTTTCTCAATTCACTGAGAACAAAGCAAATTTGCTGGCAGAATTTAAAGAATGGCAAGGCTTTCCTTGGTGGATCCTGTATAAAGTTCTCCCTACAGCAAGGGAACTGCATGTTCCGAGGGAGCAGAAGGCTTGCCCTTGGAGTCAATAAAATTATAAAGTTTGCATGCAGCAAGAGATGGGTTACATGTCTTCTTGGGAAACCTGTGCCTGGTTAACATGGTGGTAAGAGGGTTCCACAGACCTGGGTAGTGTGGTGGTTGCCAGCAAGGCCCAATGACAGGGCAGAAATCTAGAGAATGGTGAAGGCCCATGAGCAGCTTGTTAGGGCCAGAGGCAGCAGTGACTTGAACACAGCATCTGACATTCACCATAATGTGCCTACCCAGCAACATAAGAATACCAAAACCGAACTCACTGTCATGGAGTCAATGCCAACTCATAGTGACCCTATAGCACAGGGTAGAACTGCCCCCTGAGAGTTTCCAAGATTGTAACTACTTACAGGAATAGAAAGTCCTATCTTTCTCCCTCGGAGCGGCTGCTGGTTTCGAACTGTGGACGTTACAGATCAGACCCCAATGAGTAACCACTATGCCACCAGGACTCCTAACATAAGCTTGGACTTGCTTAATTTGAGGAAATGCAAGAGTTTCCATCTTAGGAATCTGTTGTTATTACTTGTTTTCTACAAGTAATTACAGTGGCTTTTACTTTCAGCGCTGTGTGTGTCTCATAGGTCCGACTTGATCACTGAGGAAGAAGGGTTGAGGCTAATGGGTGTGTGCATCACTTTCCTAGCACTCGTGTGGCTGTTTTGGAGTTAGAGGCATGGTCTTTCCACATGTGCCGTGCCAATAGACAGACATAAGCATATAGCAAGTCTATAGACAATGCATGTCAAAACTCAGTGACTCATTTTTGCTGTGGCTATTTCAGAATCATTTCTTCACGCCAACTGACCCCCAACTTGTATAAGAGGAGAGGTTTATGTTGGAAAGCTCTCCCCCTGTGAGGTAACTACTGGGTGAAGGAGAACCAGTAGGGATTTCTCCATAGGAAACCACAAAGATGTCACACATTTGGTCGTCACTGGTGTTAACACAACCATTCTGCTGCCATGAGATGCATGAACACAGCAAAGCCTCAGTGTGTTGTATGATTCTGAGGCTTTCAATGCAGACTTTTCTTTCTAGTATTGTCAGCACACCATCTATGACCAAATCGTGGCAAAAGAGAGTCATATTTTTATTTAAGAAGAGGCTATTATTCTCTCTCTCCCTTTCATGTTCTCACCTCCTAGATCTGAAGGCTTTTGAACATTAAAAAGAGATTAAATGAAAAGGCATATTCCTATAATTTACCCAAATGTGCACATTTCAATCTATGAATCACAGAGGCTCCAAATTACCCCCAGACCAACACACTATCCTTATTTAAGGAATCCTCTTAACTCTTACCCTCCAGTCTCCATAAATCTGGCTGATATATAGATGTCAGGCATTTTCTGGCAAGTGGAAACATGAAACATGACATCAGCTGCGGATTAAGTTACCACTCATAAAGACCATGTTTATTTGCTGGTTCTGTTTAAATTTTTCTCCTTAACTATCGTTTTACTCAAATAGCCTCCTATTTTATGGGAAGGAAAGATAGAGCTAATGAAGGGAAGCTCTCCTTTCTGATCTCAGCTAGACATACAGGCTGTGGCCATCTTCGCTCTAGCCAAGCATTTGAATTATTTAGAGCCAATTGTGGACTAATGTGCTGTTTAACGTGCTATCAAAATGGTACTACCGGCTGATACAGAGGTTTCAAATGGAAAGATAGAGTCCATGGGTATTTCAAGGAGTTCAAATGTTCTACTGTTAACTGAAAGGTTAGAGGTGAGTGAGTGTCTACCCAGAAACACCACGGAAGAAAGACCTGCCAACCCACTGCTGAACGAATAGTCCATTGAAAACCCCGCAGAGCACAGTTCTCTCCTGGGATTGCCATAAATCAGAGCTGACTCTATGCTAACGGATTTCTTCCACTTCATTTATTTCTTTGCATTTTGTTCACCAATACTTTTGCGAGTCATTGTTTGTGAGTTACGGTGAAAGACTGTATGGTCAACAGTATGTAAGATCTACACCATCCGATCCTTCCAGAGAAAATTTGAAGATCTCTATTCTATCGGGATATTTCATGATTTAAGAGACCTGTACATCTATGAAAGTCATGCACTTCTAATGTTTAATTATTGGTGTCTTCTCTTTCGGTTCATCTCATTCTCCTGCCTGGCTGTTCCTTTCCCAAATGGCATTGTATCTTACAGGGTATGCTTCCTTCCGATTCACATGGCTATGTGGCAGCAGTGGGGAGCACCAGACAAAGGTCCCCGGGCTTACAAGGAGGTTAAGATTAGGGAGAAGGCTCCCATTTCTGGATGTATGCTCCAGAAATTCTTTTTAATAAGCACTCAATTTTCTGCTTATATTTCTCATGACTTAGGGAATGAGAAAAGGATAGGATTTATAGAAACATTTCATCACATAGGGTTTATCGAAGCATTTCTTCATATACATATTTGAATAACTATACCAATCTTGGCGTTCTGGTGGTGTTGTTGGGTAAGCACTGGTTCACTATCTCCAAGGTCAGTGGCTCAAACCACTGACTGGATAAAGATAATGCTATTTGCTCCCATTAAGATTTAAGAGGGTCTTTATGAGTTGGAATTGGCTTGAGAGCACTGAATTTGACTTGGGGCTTTATCATAAGAGCCTTAATTCTTCACAGAGAAGTGTCTGCAAGATGCCTTATGCAGAGATGGGGTTTGACCAATCTCCCCAACAAAAGCCCCAAGAGTATGAGAATACCCTCATGCTAACAGATTGTGACTGGGTATTTACATTAGGTGTGCATGATGTCTAATTGTAGTACTCTGGATTCAAATGATCTAAGCATGAGATGTTAAGAAAAACAGAACATTCTGAAGCAGTGTTTATTGGTCATTAGGGACTGAGGATATAGAGATAGACAAACTATGTTTCAAGACATCAAGATATTTACAATCTGTAGCCATGGCTCTTAAATGTGTGCTATGGCATCCGATGCTCTAGTTTGACAGACTAGATTCTAGTAGGTTAAAAGCTCATGGAAAATAGAACCTCGTCTTTTGGATACAACACACTACTAGCTTGAAGTTTCTACCTTAGCTAACACTGCATCCCCCTCCCCCCCTCCCCAAGGCATCATGCTTGTGAAACCAGCTTTTCAGTGGTATTATAAAGCAAGAGATACACAAAAACCAGAACCGAACCAGAAATAACGATGGCAAGGTTCACTCTGATTCCAAAACTTGAGAAGTTGTGCAGCATCTGAGAGGCATAGAGGTTCGTTAGTAAGTGTATTTGAATATGAAATGAACAATATTTTTTTCTTTTCATTTATGAGCAATGTTTCTATATGTTCTCTAAGCTGTTAGAATATAAATTCTTATTATGCAGTTGAGATCCTACAGCTGAATAAATCAACATTTAGGTATTTCTTTTGAACTCCGAGCACCATGAAAAACAATCATGAATTGAGAGAGTTGGTGAACCCCTGATCTAGAGAAACAAACTAGCAAGCTAGCATGAGAACATTCTGAATATGAATATTTTCTCAACTAAACAAAACAAAAGACAGGCCTTTGTGGCATGTAAACAATTCAGCAACCAGCAATGTCACTGCTGTTATCATTCAAGGGCAATCAATATGATGTTATCAGCATTAATAACGCGGAGTCAGTACATGCAAACTTTTAATATGTACCTAATTATGAGTGTCCCTTTGCATGAAACTCAAAATATTGAAAATGTTGACATTGGGGAGGTGCCCTTGGATCAAAACCACTGAAGAAATCAATAATCTATTATGATTTTCATTTTGCAGAAGTAGTACTATTATTTCAAAAGGTCTCAAAAATCAATTTGGCATTCAGTATATCTGTATAATAATGACATCCTAATTAAAAATCCCAATCCAAGGAGTACAAAGGATGATGTTTAATCTCTAATCAATGAACACCAAGTCCAGAAGTTATAGATGCAATAACCCTGTTTAATGAAGTTTCCTACTTTTCGCAGATTTACTCTGCTCCTGTCCCAGAAGTTTGAGAGTCTTTTTTCTGCTTGGAAACCGACCCGAGGAAGCAGAGACAACCTGATGCCAACAGCACATAAGTTAAATCAGGAAACATCAAAGAAAAATATCTTCAGACGTCTATGGGTTCCTCTTTAATTGGAATTCATAATTGCTCCTAATTATAGGACATATTTTCCATATTACTTTGAGGGGCTGAGGGAGGGGGTGGATCTCTGTCCACTCTAGTCACTTGAGATCTAACTTTGACTGTCTAATTAGATATGATTTTGAAATATGTAAAAGTAATTTACATAGTCCGTAAAACATATCATTGATTGCATAATTTCCCCAAGAAAACAAAGTGATGCACATTTTAAAAAATGATCTACTTCTTAAGGGAATTGTCAAACATTTAAAGAGGAGTGGAAGCAACAAAATGTGTCTCTATTGTGAACACATTGACGTTTTCCTCCAAAAGGATCTTCTTCTCAACAACCCAGTGTTGGAGACAGTGTAAGACTAGACAGAGGGAGGTGGACTCAGTTGATTTATGAGTCCTTCTACCCAAACCGCAGATAAAAAGGGAGGTCAGAGCAGGGTCAAGAACCTTCTGTTTGGAAGGAATTTCTGGTGCCATGTTACCTGACTATAGAAGGATGATTAAAATGATTCCTTCGGTCCACTTATGAGAGAGCTTACTTGTTTCATAAATTCATAATTTCAGACAGAAAGCATAACACAGATGAACAAATCTAATTCCCAAACTCTGCCACCATAGATCAGCTGGAGGATGGAGGGGCATTCAATAAAGTGAAATCCACTGTTAAAATCCAGTGATTGGTAGTCCCTGGTGGGCACGAAGGGTTAACACTGGTATCTCAAAGGTTGGAGGTTCAAGTCCATTTAGAGAAACCTCAGAAAAAGCCTTGGTGATTCACTTCCAAATTTCAGTCCTTGGAAACTCAGCCTCGCTCAGCTCTGCTGACACTCATCTGCATGGCCATGAACTGGAATTAATTGAGCAACTTGTTTGCTTGTTTATTTGACCGTTGAGAATTACATATGGAATTCAGGATGTTTCTGGAAAGGAAATGAAGGAGCACTGTGATATTGCAGATGCTTGGGTCCCATTCAAATGTCAGTGGTAAGTAAGGAGACGCCTTGGGTAAATTAACTTGCCTGCCTGGAGTAGACACCCTAGCAGTGCCACAGTTGTCAGGCATTAGCTGAAGGACTTGATATGCAGTAGAACACTAAACTAACGGATGTGACAGCAGCTGGGGCAGACATCACCATCCCAGGCCCCCTTATGTGCATTGCAGCAGATACCACGTGCTTCAGTCACATGGTTCATGCGGAGGGGAAGAGAGCCTCATCCCACAGTCGGGATTTGGACTCTAGCCTGGTGACCGTAGTGGCCGCCAGTGAGGCAAGTCACTTCCTGGGCACTATCTCAGTGACATCCTCCAGCTCCCAGGAAGTGATTGCTGAGTTATGTTGGGGGATAAGGAGTATCCAGGAATAGGGACTTCTTAGAGTTTCATGGATGGGATGAGGCTAGACAGGAGATGGTAAGAAGGGATTCGCTTTCACTCTTGCCCATTTTACTACTCGTGCCCCAAAGATTTGGAGCTTCAGATTGAGGGAAGTCACATGCGACTATATATTTTTTATTCCAAACTGATAATGCAGATTTATCACTTTATGATACATTTCTCAATCTGTTGCAGGTGACGTTACTTGCCTCTTTCAACTGCTCATGCACACCTGATTTCAAAACATTCACTAACCAAATTATGACTATCCTCAGGAATTCTCTTTGGCACTAGGCGTGCCTATTGACCAGACACTGTTTCCCAGTCTTTCCTTGCTAGGTCTCCCATTTTGCTAGGAGAGTGTTTGTGGGAGCATGCCGAAGAATCTTCCTATGGTCTGGGTCACTCTTGCTTTTTTTGGGGGGTTGTTTCCCCAGCTCACACATGGACATTTATTTTTATAAAAAACAGAAGCTTTGTCAAAAATACCCTCTGTGAGATTGCAGTGGGGGCACCTCCCCCCTCACACAAGGCCCATAAAATCTCAACCTGTGTCTAGGAGCCGTTGCATTTCCTTCACACAGCTCAACCTAATTTCCTGCGGATCTCAGATCATCTTTTATTTCCAATTATGCTGCTGTTCACATTATCGATTTGGAGGATACAAATGTTGAATGACAAGAGAGGGAGAAGAAGGGGGGAGAGATGAATTCCATTTTGCCTGAAGGATAAGATACTCGAAATGCCACCCTGCACAGCATCTCCGAAGCGTTCATCAACGTGGCAGAGGCTGGCTCAATTATCTTTGTGTCAGATGATTATCTGAGAGCTTAATTTAATCTCCATTATCCTCCCCCGTCATATTTCAATTAAATCTGCTATCGGAGTGTTAACACATCTTTGAACCTGCTATTTCTTCAGTTAATTTTCCACTAAGAGGTGCTGGAGAGTAACAGATGTCATAATTATGCAATTATTAAGTGTAGTTGACACTCATTCTTTCAGGATTTTGTGGTTAGGGTAGGAGCGTTGGAAAATTAATCGGATGACAATATGCTTCCGCTGTGATCCATGGCCCCACTACAGGCCGGGGGCTCATCTGCCCTGCTGCTGCCGAAGCTGCTGCCAAGAAAGAGGAGGGATTGGCTGGTTGTGGGTCAGATTTGTTTCACTTTTGCTCAGCTGGTAAATTGGATGAGTTCATGAGGAGAAGTTCTCAGAGGCAGATTGTTTTTGCTTGCTTGTTTATTTTCTTCCTAAGAGTACAGCAAGTACATCTCAGAATGTAGCGTTAAGTTACGGATTGTCGTGGTGATGGTTATTAGCTGCCACCCAGTTGGCTCTGACTCATGGCTACCTCATTGTGCAAACAGAGCATTGTAGCGACTATGTAATTTAAGTGCCTTAGGGTAACTATAGGAACCAGAGTGACACTGGCGTGTGAATGTTGGCATCTGTGGCAATTATATAATCTGCTGTCAACTTGAGCAAAGGGGTGGAGCCCAGCCTGTCAATCAGGTCGCAGCTTGATGACCTCATTTGGAGGTGCAGCAGAGATAAAAAGCTCACTGGAGGACAGACCCAGTATCTCTGCCTCCCCTTTCCTGCGGTGTCTTGAGGTACTCAGAGAGCTAGAGGAGACACGTGGAAACCCATGCCAGTATTGAGGTGCTTCCACTGTCATGGGGTCTACAAGACCTTCCACCACTGGCCTGTGATCTTCCTGCATTTGGCATCATTGCATGTGCTGCGTGAGTCTAAGGAGGAATTTATGGACTAGATCACACATAGGGGCTAATATCCTATTTATGGACTTGACCTGGACTGGGGTGGGATGTTGTCTTAATGCATAATTACTCTGTGATATAAAGTTCTCTCTTACATATATGAGAGTCTCTGGATTTGTTTCTCTAGTCAACTCAACCTGAACTAACACAGACTGCTATCCTTAAATTTGGCAGTTCAAATTTGACATTAGGGACTCCGAGGAAGAAAATGAACAACTTCAGAAATCCAATATAAAATGACTAGGAAACAGAACTAACGCAATGGCAGTGGGCTTCCAATCCACAAGGCACATTTTCCAGCATTACACAGGACAGTCTTCTGTTGTATTCAGAAAAAATAAAGGCTTCATTGACTAATTTTCAGAAATACACCACTTAGCCTTTCTTCCTATTCTGCTCTAATCTGAAAGCGCCATTGCAACCTGCCCACCACGGACAACTCTGGAGGCACAGCTCCCAGCATTCAAGTCACCGCAGCACCACCCACTTACCCAACTCTCACTGCCATTGAGTTGATGCTGACTCATAGGGAGGGCAGGGCAGAACTGCCTCTGTGGGTTTCTAGAGACTGTTACAGTTACAGAAGTAGAAAACCTCTTCTTTCTCCCGAGGAGTAGCTGGCGGTTTTGAACTGCTGACCTTATGGATCGCAGGCCAGCACAGAACCACTATGCCAGCAGTGACTCTTACAAGTGGTGTTACTATGTTAAATCTGATTAAATTAGTTTGGGGCTGGCTGAGACCTGATATTTTTCACTTCTCTCAAGCTGCTGCTGTCACATTGTAGAGGAAGTGGCATGCAGGCTGATGCTAGGTGTTAGCGCCAGGGAAGAAAGTCACAGGGAGCACACAGAGCTGGAGAATGAGAGAATAAGGAGAAGTAAGCCGCCCATCAGTCCAGAGCCAGCGTTCCCATCATACCCTTCCTTCAGAATAGCACACTGCCATGTAGGTTTGGAAAGTAAGACTGAAATGCCATTGCTCTTTGCTTCTTTAGCAGCTCTTCGTTGTGTCTTAGTCATAGATTAGCTTTGTAAAGGCACCACATGGTACCCTTTCAAAAGGCGGCGGCATGGATGAAACCTCTGGGGAATGCCCTCTGACCACAGTCCCGGCATATGACCAGCCCTGCTATCAGACAGAGAACATTGTAAAGTCAACCACAGGAGGTGTAGTTAGGCCACACAGTAGCCCCTAATCATTTAATCTTCCTTTGGATCCATTTTAAAGTTGTTTTCATATTAATATTTTCTGCTTTCTTTTCAATTGAGGGTTGTCTCTGATTTGTCATTGGTTTGGTTTTGTATTATTTTCTGTATAATCAGGCATATCTAAATCTTTGAAAACAGCAACTGGAATTATAATTACCTAGGACCATGGTAGGGTTAAGGAGAAATGAGGAACTAATAACAATAAAAATAAAAAAGAAGAAAATGTTTGGACATTGGTTGTGGTTGCAATCACACAACTACTCTTCATATGATTGAAATGTTAAATTGTATGATATGTGAATTGTATGCCCCAAAATGATATTAAAAACCATCTCATAAATAAACACTAAAGGAATTCCCTTTAAAAAGAAAAGATATGGGCTTCTTGGCTAACACAGGCATGTCTAAGCCATGTCTACCTTAGCCTCAGAGACAGTCTCTGGAGCCTGGGACCAGGACCTGACTGTTCCAGAATACGTGGATTCCCTTCATACTGTAGAAACCTGGATAGGTCACCTTCAGGGGCTGAGGTGTTGCTTTTTCTGTCTGTCGTGTGAGTGTAAGTCACTGAGCAATGTCTCTGGGAAGGAGCCACTTCAAGCTTTCTCCTTTACCAGTGGTTGAGCAGAGAGGAACTCCAAATGTGTAGTCCACATAGATAGGGGCACGCAAAACTCTTATCCGTTTTCAAGGGGACAAGATTAAAAATGAAACATTTAGAAACTTTTATAGCAGTTTGACCCTGCTGTAACTTCCAAGTGCTATGATACCAAAAGGATCAGTCTGCAAGGAACAGGAAAAAAAGAATCCAATGCCAAACCTTCCTCAGAGTCTTTAAGAAGAATGTACTGAAGGGAGGGAATCTAGGCAGTACCTGGATCGGAGGATTTTCCTGTCTCTTAAGTGGGGCTGTACAGCTGTCTGTCACAATATGTGGCCTTCTTGTGAAGAGACACCGCTTCTGGGACCTTTCACTGTGTACATATCACATCAGCTACCCCGCAGACCCACGATTCTATGGTAACTTACTGAGGCCTAGAAAACAGTGCCCCAGGGAAAGTCTAGTTGTTGGCTCTCCTACACATCACATTCAGATGGACCAGCTGAACTTTACTGTCAAATCTCTTCTCTAATTTTCACTTTTACCCCTTTCTTCCCCTCTCCCTGTTTTCCTTTTTTTTGCCCTTTCAGCCTTTTCTTTTTGAAAAGCAGTCTACTGGAAGACTGCCCTCTGGAAGGTTTCACGTACAAGAAGTCACTATTTTTATGCACTCTCCCTCAGGGCACACTCAAGCACAATCCATACTGTTGTGGAATTTCCCCCCTCAATGTTTGTAGCCAGAAGGTCGAACCAGCTTGGAGAAAATTAAACAGAACAAGAGCAGCCATGTGCTCCACAGTGAAAGGAAACTCCAAGTAGCAATGGGAACCCAACAGGACAGGGTGCTGGTGCCAAGAGAAAATGTGCAGCCAGAATATCTGCCAAGTGCCCCTGATTTGTAGGGATTTTTTTTCCATATTTAGGTAAATTAATGTAATTATTTAATGCCTCCTGCAATGGTAATAGGATTGTGCTTAGACCCTCTCAACATATGTTGCTGGCATCAAAATCCTCTTAGAGAAAGGAAAAAAAGGTGGGGGTAGATCATGGCACAAATCTCATTTGTTGGTGTTCATGTTGGAGGTCTGCCTGGCCCTGGGCCGGCCTGGGGTGTGAAGAGCCTGCAGCACTTGATTAAGGTCCCTTTCACAAGCTGTTGGGCCCAGCAGGCACATGCACCACCCACTGCCACAATCCATACTTGCTGGGGACGCCTGGCCTTTAAAAGGGGGACTGACTGACCCACGTGGATGTTTTTCCTCAGATGTCCAAATGTAGGAGGACAGAGGATCTTAAGCATCCCACTCTCGTTGAGACCACCTCACATTTAAGATGTTGGCATTTCAAATTCCCTGACCTATTTGTGGAAACTCTTTGGAAAGATGTGTAGATTCTACCATGATCTAAGGTCTTCTGCATGGCAGTCCTGTCTATTAATAACTGCATGTGCTGTGTTGGCTGCTATTGAGTTGACCCCAACCCATGGGTGTCCAAGACCCATCAGAATAAAACATTGAACTGGCCTGCACCATTCCCATGATCATTTGCAAATCAGATCATAGTGATCCATAAGGTCTCTGTTGTCAGATTTTCAAAAGGCAACACCAGGCATTTCTTCCTGTTCTACTTAGTCTAGAGCTTGTTTATTATCATAGTAACACACAGGCCTCAACTGACAGATGGCTGGTGGCTATGGAATAAAGGGCCTTGACTAGAATCAAAAGTGAATCTCCAGTATGGAAAACAAGAACCCAATCACGACTCGTAATGTTTCATAACACTTTGCAACCACCCCCTGCCCCAGAACAAACTAACCCTTTGTTGTCTAGTCTGTTCTGACTCACAGTAACTTCATGTATCACTGAATAAAACTTCTACATAGAGTTTTCTTGGCTCCCATCTTTACAAAGTCAGTCAACCAACCTGTTGTGACAGTGGGCAGGTTCAAACCTCCAGTTTTTAGATTAGCAGATAAGTACACTCAGGGATCCCAAACAGGACATCGAGGATGACAAATATATTTAGAACTGTAATGTAGATGATTTCTTCATCATAGGACATTTACTACGTGAGGTCTAAAGCTTCATCTGAAAAACAGCAATATCATGAAAATCAAGTGTTTAATTTATACACCATAGAGGATACAATTTGTTGCTAATTCTGCACAAGGCTTTGATATTAGAGGGGAAATTGGACAAACATTCACAGAATAATTTTAAACAATGGAAGGATAGAAAGGAGCCCATTCATGGGAAAGTTGGTGATGAAAGGAATTATTATATATTTCACTTAAATGTGACATTGAAAATGGGTAGGATTTGGCTAAATATATAGAATGAGAAAGTCTACTTTTGATTTTTATGCCAACTTTGGGAGGTAGAAATTAAAATTATATGTGTGAAATTTATGAGGAGTAGAGTGTAAAATACATCTGAGAAGGAGGGAAAATAAGATTGCCTTAGCAGTCTTCATAAACTGTAAAAGCAAGTTTTCCAAGAGCCATTTACAAACTTTTCAAATATGTACTCCAGAATATCTAAAAACCTTATTCCCCAATGGCACTTCTAATTTCATGGCATCTGCATGTTCCTTTCACATAATTCCTATTGCCCCTCCAGGGATAAATTAAGTAATTGACATGCAGGCAGGTCTAGCTACCATTACTGATGAGTGTTAGCTATTACTGAGTACTTGGTGAAGAGCCCTGGTGGTGTAATGAATTAAGCGTTGGGCTGTGATCCGCATGGTCAGCAGTTCGAAATCACCAGCAGCTCAGAGGGAGAGAAACTGGGCTTCTACTCCCATAAAGTTAGTCTCGGAAATTCACAGGGATCGAATGAGCATTAACTTGATGGTAGCGAGTTTGGTTTCATTTTAAGGACCTTGGAAAGCTGATAACAATGATGACTATATAACTTCACTCGTGGGGATTGAGTAAAATAATTGTAGGTTAAAAAACCACATATAAAATAATAATAATAATAATATAACAATAACAAAGGTTCCTGGGGGGGGGGAGATATGAGGGAGGGAGGGGAAAAGGGAAGCCGACATAAAAGAATTCAAGAAGAAAGAAAATGTTTTGAAACTGAATGTAGCAGCAATTGTACAAGTATGCTTGAACTATTTGAATTACGGAATGTAATGACATCTGTAAGAGCTCCCAATAAAATGATTTAAAAAATAGATAAAAATAAAGACCTTGGGTCTGTCTAAATAAGATATGCTGGATGAACCATCTGGAGGAGAAAACAATGGGACCAGCAGTTCTGGGGGGGACATGGTAGAGGAGAAAGTGGGGGAAAGGAAGTGGTGTTAACAAACCTAGGGACAAGGGAAAAACAAGTTATCCAAATCAGTGAGGAGGGTGTAGGAGGCCTGTTAGGATGTGATTAAGGGTAATGTATCATAGAGGAATTACTAAAACCCAAATGAAGGCTGAGCATGATAGTGGGCCAAGAGAAAAGAAAAGTGAAATAGAGGAAAGAGCTAGGAGGCAAAGGATATTTATAGAGGTCTCAATAAAAGCATGTACATATGTAAATATATTTATATATTCGGATGGCAAAATAGATTTATGTTTATATATTTATAGGTTGAGTATTAAGGTAGCAGATGGATATTTGGCCTCCACTCAAGTGCTCCCTCGATGCAAGAATACTTTTTTCTATTAAACTGGCATTCCATGATGCTCACCTTCCTGACACAATCACTGAAGACAAAGCAGGTGCTTAAGCAAATGTGGTGAAAAAAAGCTGGTGGAGCCTGGCTATCAAAAGAAGTACACCAGCCTGTGTGAACACAAGGTGCCGAAGGAATCAGTTATCAGGCATCAAAGAACAAAAAACCGTATCATTGTGTGCTCACCTACCCAATACAATCGCTGAAGACAAACGGGTGCATAAGCAAATGTGGTGAAGAAAGCTGATGGTGCCCTGCTATCAAAAGATATAGCATCTGGGTTCTTAAAGCCATCTAGCTCAGAAGCAACAAAGCCCACATGAAGGAAGCCCACCGGCCTATGTGATCATGAGGTGTTGAAGGGATGAGGTATCAGGCATCAAAGAACAAAACACCATATCATTGTGAATGAGGGGGAGTGCATATTGAGGACCCAAAGCCCATCTTTAGGCAACTGGACATCCCCTTATGGAAGGGTTGCAGAGAGGAGATGAGTCAGTCAGGGTACAGTGTAGTAATGATGAAACATACAACTTTCCTCTAGTGCCTACATGCTTCCTCCCCACCCCACTATCATGATCCTAATTCTACCTTATAAATCTGACTAGACCAGAGGATCTAAACTGGTACAGATAGGAACTGGAAACAGGATATCCAGGATGGATGATCCCTTCAGGACCAGTGGTGAGAGTGGTGATACTGGGAGGGTGGAGGGATGGTGGGGTAGACAGGAGGAATTGATTACAGGGATCTACATGTAACCTCATCCCTGGGGGATGTACAACAGAGGAGTGGGTGAAGGGAGACTTCGGACAGTGTATGATTTGACAAAATAATAATTTATAAATTATCAAGGGTTCATGAGGGAGGGGGAAATGGGAAGGGATGGTGAAAGTAAGGAGCTGATGCCAGGGGCTTATGTGGAGAGCAAAGGTTTTGAGAATGATGAGGGTAGTGAATGTACAAATGTGCTCTATACAATTGATGTATGTATGGATTGTGATAGGAGCTGTATGAGCCCCCAATAAAATGATTTTTAAAAAATTAAAGACCTTGAAAGAAGTCTCTTATATATGTCTTTTATGGGAACAAACTGAGATGGAGTAAGCCCCAGAATCAGAGTGTGCCAATGTCTGTGGAAGTGACCGAAAGCATGGTTCCATTTGGGATCCATGATCCCTGATCCCCTGATAACTGCAAGAAGAGCTGAAGGGTGGTGTTCATTGATTAATACACAGAATTGAGAACTGCATTCTCTAATGGTAAAAATCTGAACACTAGGCTGAGGTGCTGAAGACAATCTTGGATACCCTTTAATGACGGTCCAACTTTCTGCTTCTAGTTGTATTTCTGTGTGTATTTCTTAGAGTTTTATTTAATGTTTTCTTACCAGACAGCACTCTCTTGCAACTGTGTCTCAAAAAGTCTGATAGAGTATAGAAGGAAAAAGGAGGCACTAATGTGTTGTTGTTAGGTGTTGCTAAGTTGATTTCAACTCATATATATGATCTGTATAACAGAAAGAAACACCATCTTTCTTGTTTAAAAATTTCATTTTATTGGGGGCTCATACAGCTCACATCACAATACATACATACATTGTGTCAAGCACATTTGTACATTTGTTGCCACATCATTTTCAAAACATTTTCTTTCTACTTAAGCCCTTGGTATCAACTCCTCATTTTACCCCTCCCTTCCTACCCTCCCTCCTGCACGAACCCTTGATAATGTATAAATTAGTATTATTTTTTCATGTGTTACACGGACTAATGTCTCCCTTCACCCACTTTTCTGTTGTCTGTCTTCCAGGGAAGGGGTTATATGTAGATCATTGTGATCAGTTCCCCCTTTCTCCTCATCCTCCACCCTCCTGGTATCGCTACTCTCATTATTGGTCCTGAGAGGCTTATCTGTTCTGGATTCCCTGTTTTTCGAGCGCTTATCTGTACCCGTGTACATGCTCTGGTCTAGCCGGATTTGTATGGTAGAATTGGGATTTGATAGTGAGGGGTGGAAGCATTAAAGAACTAGAGAAAAGTTGTGTGCTTCATAGGTGCTATACTGCACCCTGAATGGCTCATCTCTTCCTTGTGACCCTTCTGTAAGGGGATGTCCAATTGTCTACAGATGGGCTTTGGGTCTTCACTCTGCACTCCCCATTAACACCTCATGATCACAGAGGCTGGGTGCTCCTTTCATGTGGAATTTGTTGAGTCTTAGCTAGATTTCTGCTTGTTAGTCTTCAAGCCTTTAAGACCCCAGATGCTATACCTTTTGATAGCCGGGCACCATCAGCTTTTTCCCTCACATTTGGTACACACCCATTTTGTCTTCAGTGATCGTGTTGGGAAGGTGAGCATCTCAGAATGCCAGGTTATTAGAACACTGTTCTTGCATTGAAGGCATACTTGAGTAGAAGCTCAATGTCCATTTGCTAACTTGATATTTATCATCTAAATATATATACATAGATCTATTTCCCCATCATCATATATAAATAGATTTACATATGTACACGCCTGTATTTAGACCTCTATAAATGCCCTGTGCCTCTTAGTTCTTTCCTCTATTTACTGGTTGTACTTGTTCAATGATAGATTTGTTTGTTTTCCTGGCAGTTCATGAAATCTTCAATATTCTTCACCAGGAAGATAATTCAAATGCATCTAATATTCTTCAGTCTTTCATATTCAGATTCCTGTCCACATGCCTATGACACAACTGAAAATACCATGACTTGGTTCAAGTGCAACTTAATACTCAAAGTGATGTCCTTGATTTTCAACACTTGAAAGAGGCCTTGTGCAACATATTTGTTCAATTCTATGTGCGATTACATCTCTTTACTATCACTTCCATGAAATTTTACTGTGGATCCAAGCAAGATAAAAATCCTTGATAACTTAAATCTTTTCTCTTTTCATGATGATGTGACTTATTTGTACAGTTGTGAGGAATTTTGTTTTCTGTACATTGAGTTGCAATCTATATTGGAGGCTGCAATTCTTGATCTCCATTGGCAAGTGCTTCAAGTCTTCCTTGTTTTTAGTGAAGTTCAGCAAGCAATGGTGTGTCATCTGCTTAATAGGCTTTCCTCAAAGTTCTTTATCTAGTCCAGCTTCTTGGAATATTTGCTTAGCATAGATATCGAATAAGTATGGTAACTAATGGGAGGGAGATATTCTTCTACATGACCACAGGATGTTATGGTACAGGGATGCATTAAGCAGGACTCTAGGTTTAACAAATTTTTTTTTCTTTCAATTGGGGCTGATACAATTCTTTTCACAGTTCATACATATACATACATCAATTGTATAAAGCACATCTGTACAGTCTTTGCCCTAATCATTTTTTTTCTCTTTTCTTCTTTTACATTTTATTAGGGACTCAAACAACTCTTACCACAATCCATACATATACATACATCAATTGTATAAAGCACATCCATACATTCCCTGCCCCAATCATTCTCAAGGCATTTGCTCTCCACTTAAGCCCCTTGCATCAGGTCTTCTTCCCCCCCCCTCCCTCCCCATTCCCCCCTCCCTCATATGCCCTTGGTAATTTATACCTCATTATTTTGTCATATCTTGCCCTATCCGGAGTCTCCCTTCCCCCCTTCTCTGCTGTCCCTCTCCCAGGGAAGAGGTCACATGTGGATCCTTGTAATCAGTTCCCCCTTTCCAACCCACTCACCCTCCACTCTCCCAGCATCGTCCCTCACACCCTTGATCCTGAAGGTATCATCCACCCTGGATTCCCTGTACCTCCAACCCTCATATGTACCGGTGTACAGCCTCTGTCCTATCCAGCCCTGCAAGGTAGAATTCGGATCATGGTAGTTGGGGGGAGGAAGCATCCAGGATCTGGGGGAAAGCTGTGTTCTTCATCGATACTACCTCACACCCTAATTAACCCATCTCCTCTCCTAAACCCCTCTATGAGGGGATCTCCATTGGCCGACACTTGGGCCTTGGGTCTCCACTCTGCACTTCCCCCTTCATTTAATATGATATATATACATATATACACATACATATATACATATACACATATATACACATACATACACACACTTATATCTTTTTTTTTTTGCATGATGCCTTATACCTGGTCCCTTGGGCACCTCGTGATCGCACTGGCCGGTGTGCTTCTTCCATGTGGGCTTATTTGCTTCTGAGCTAGATGGCCGCTTGTTCACCTTCAAGCCTTTAAGACCCCTGACACTATCTCTTTTGATAGCCGGGCACCATCAGCTTTCTTCACCACATTTGCTTATGCACCCATTTGTCTTCAGCGATCCTATCATGGAGGTGTGCAGTCAATGATATGATTTTTTGTTCTTTGATGCCTGGTAACTGATCCCTTTGGGACCACTCGATCACACAGGCTGGTGTGTTCTTCCATGTGGACTTTGTTGCTTCTGAGCTAGATGGCCGCTTGTTTATCTTCAAGCCTTTAAGACCCCAGTCACTATCTCTTTTGATAGCCGGGCACCATCAGCTTTCTTCACCACATTTACTTGTTCACTCACTTTGGCTCCAGCTGTTGTGTCGGGAGAGTGAGCATCATAGAGTTCCAATTTAATAAAAGAAGGTATTCATGCATTGAGGGAGTGTTTGAGTAGAGGCCCAATGTCCTTCCGCCACCTTAATACTTGACCTATAAATATAGACACATAGATCTATTTCCCCATCCTCCTATATATATTTGCATGTGCATGTCTTTGTCTAGACCTCCATGAATGCCCTTTGACTCCTAGCTCTTTCCTCCATCTCCCTTGAATGGAGTGGCAAGGTCCCCAGGGAATGCTGAAAGTGGACTTTGGGGCCAGGGCGTGGTGCCCCAACAGACTGGACTGGAAAACGCTCCTAAGGGCCAGCAAATGATCCCTGAACTAACTACAAGCTTTTCTCTTGTGAACTGTTTTGTTCTGTTCTTTTTCAGTGGTTTGTTTTGGTTGTTTTGTTGTCTGGTTGTATACTGTTGCTTTGTGTTCCTCTGTCTAGTTTTCGTGCATGTTAGTGACTCCACAGGTCTGTCTGAATAGGACAGGCTGGATGAACTATCTGGATGAAAAACAACGGGACCGACAGTTCCGGGAGGACTTGGGGTGGGGGGGTAGGGGGGGTAAGGAAGTGGTGTTAACAAACCCAGGGACAAGGGAAAAACATGGGACCCCAAATGGTAGAGAAGGAGGAGTGGCAGGCCTGGTGGGAAATGATCAAGGGTAAGGTTGCTTAGAGAAGAGGTATACTCTAGCCCAGGTGGCGATGAAGCATGGTAGTGGGGCAGGAGGAAGGTCAAGGGAGATGGAGGAAAGAGCTAGGAGTTAACAACTATTTTATAGACAAATGTTTCAAGAATATTAGTCAAATGTGTATATGAAAGGTTAAGAAACATGAGCTCTTAACCTGAGCTTATTTATTTAATTTTCTTTAAAAAATCATTTTATTGGAGGTTCATATAACTCTTACCACAATTCATACATGCATATATTGTGTCAAGCATATTTGTACCATTTATTGCAATCATCATTCTCAAAACATTTTCTTTCTACTTGAGCCCTTGGTATCAACTCCTCATTTTCTCCCCCCCTCCCCGCTACACCCTCCCTCATTAACCCTTGATAATTTTTAAATTATTATTTTTTCATGTCTTATAATGTCCAATGTCTCCCTTCACCCAAGTTTCTGTTGTCCATCACCCAGAGAGGGAATTGTATGCATATCCTTGTAATTGGTTCCCTCTTTCTACCTTCCCCTTCCCCTCCTGGTACCCCTACTCATTATTGGTCCCGAGGGGTTTATCTGTCCTGGATTCTCTGTGTTTTGAGCTCTTATCTCTACCAATGTACATGCTCTGGTCTAGCCAGATTTGTAAGGTAGAATTGGTATTTTAATAGTGGGTGGGGGGAAGCATTAAAGAACTATAGAAAAGTTGTAAGTTTCATCTTTGCTACACTGCACCCTGACTGGCTCATCTCCTCCCAGCGACCCTTCTGTAAGGGGATGTCCAGTTATCTACAGATGGGCTTTGAGTCTCCACTCTGCACTACTCCTCATTCACAACGATATGATTTTTATTCTTTGATACCTGATTCCATCGACACCTCATGATCATGCAGGCTGTTGTGCTTCTTCAATGTGGGCTTTGTTGCGTTTCAGATACATAGCCACTTGTTTATCTCCAAGTCTTTAAGACCCCAGATGCTCTATCTTTTGATAGCCAGGCACCATCAGCTTTCTTCCCCACATTTGCCTTCACCCCCTTTGTCTTCAGTGATCATGTCGGGAAGGTGAGCAACATGGAATGTCAGTTTAATAGAAAAAAGTGTTCTTGCATTGAGGGAGTACTTGAGTAGAAGCCCAATGTCCATCAACTATCTATCTTAATACTAAACCTGTAAATATATGCACATAAATCTATTTCCCCAGCCTCATGTATAAATATATTTACATATGTATATGCCTGTATTTAGACCTCTATAAATGTCTTTGCTTTCTAGTTCTTTCCTGTCTTTCATTTTCTTTACTCTTGTCCCACTATCATGCTCAGCCTTCATTTGGATTTCAGGAATTCCTCTCAGCTACATTGCTCTTGATCAAGCCCTACCAGACCTCCTACACCTCCTCGCCACCGACTTTGGATCACTTGTTTTTCCCTTGTCCCTGGGTTGGTCAACACCACCTCCTTTCCCTTACCTCCCTCTCTCCCTAGTTCCCCTGGAACCATTGGTCCTGTTGTTTTCGCCTCCATATTGTTTATCCAGCCTATCTTTTTTAGATAGACCTGCAGAAATAATAGTATGCACAAAATGCCAGGCAGAGAAAAACAAAGCGACAAAAGAAAACAAAACAACAACAAAAACAATGACAGAAAAAGAAAAGCCTGTAAATAGTTCAAGGTCTATTTGTTTACCTTTAGGCATGGTGAAGTCTGATGAGGTGCCACACCCTGGCCCAAAAGTCTTCAGTGCTGACCTTTGAAGTAGATTTTTCTGGTGGGGTGGTGGTAGTGGGGGGATGTCCACCTAGTTGGTATTGGAGCCAGTCCCTCAGACATCTCTCTATTGGTCCCCGCATCGTACTGGTATGTTGCATTCTCATCTTGGAGCACCGGTTAACCTGAGCTTGTATTGACATTCTGTGATCTTGTCCAGTCTCACCTCTCTAAGAAATGTTCTTCATATGCTATATGGAATATTCCCAACTACATTGTTTACTTAGATAGTTATAATGATCACAAGAGATTATGGATGCAAGATTGTGCTATATAAAAGAAAGGGGAGGCCCACATCTCTGATCTCCATGAATACCCTTGGAGGATGCTTAAGTTAAATTATCCATCTAGTATTTCCTTAAAAACACCATCTAGCCAATTGCTGTTTTTGTTGCTGTTGGGTCTATTTTGACTAATAGCACCACTAAGGGTTAGAGCATATTGCCTCATACACTCTTCTAGCTTGTGAAACATATGGTTATAGATCCCCAGGTCTTCCTGAGGAGCCTCTGGGTGGACTTTAATCAATAACATTTCAGTTAGCACCTGAGTGTTTAACCATTGTATCACCACAGGGAGGACTCAGCCACCATTAAAACTCACACGCAAAAAAATCCCTCACTGTTATCAAATCGATTCTGCCTCATAGTGGCCCTATGGGACAGCATGGAACTGCTCCTATGGTCTCCCAAGACTGTATATCTCTGTGGGAGGAAAAGCCTCATCTTTCTCCCAAAGAGCAGCTGGTGGTTTCAAACTGCCTACTGTGCAGTTATCCGTGCAACATATGACCCACTAAGCTTCCAGCGTTCTTTGAGCTACAATATAACAACAACACGCTCACTGCCATTGAGTCTATTTTGATTTATATTGATCCTATAGGACAAGATAGAATTCTCCTTGTGTGTCCTTGAGACTGTAACTCTACAGAGGAGTAGAAAGCTTTGTTTCGTTCTCTCATGGCTGGTGATTTCGAACTACTGACCTTGCAGATAACTACCCAATGTGCCACCGTGGATCTTTGAGCCACCACAGTGGGGAATAGTCCCCCTCCTCTTCTGACAGTGAATTCTGAAGTGTCAGGAGCAATTCAGAGAGCCCCTTTTATGAGGGCGAAGTGACTGAGAAGGTGAGAGATTATCAGAGAACACAGCTCTATCATCTTCAGATGGCCAAATGAGATAGTTAAACTTTATTGTGCCAACCTGGCAGATAAACACATGTGGGGTTAATTGAAGGGTGGAGAGATAAATGGCTCAATGAGCCTCCCCTTTCGAATTCTCAGGTCTCTTGCTTTCTGTTGGTTGGATGAGGGTGTAGCTGCCTTATCCAGTTCTCTGCTTCCCCTGGCAAGGCTTACTTCCTGCAAGATATCCCCAAGGTGAAGCTGCGTGGACCTACCCTGATGCAGCCCTCTGTGTGGAGACCCCTGCCAGCACGGAGATGCTTACACATTCACTGATTCAAATTTCCTCCTGCAGTCAGCATCATAGTGTATGCTTCGTGAGATGGAGAAGGACTTTGTGGATTGGTGTTGGACATATAGGTTAATGTTGGACTTGTGGGTTTGGGCAGCACTGGGTTGGGATATATTCTTGATATGCAGTTACCCTTTATATAAAACTCTCTCTTATACATGAGTCTCTGTGGATTTGTTTCTCTGAAGTACTCAGACTAACACACCAACTCTATCTTGAAAGAAGTAGAGCCAGAATGCTTCTTAGAAGTGAGGATGGAAAAGCTTTCTCTCACGTACTTTGGAGATATTATCAGGAGGTACCAGACGCTGAAAAAGGACATCATCGGAAAGTAGAGGAAAGTGAAAAAGAGGAAAACCCTCGTGAGTTGGGTTGACACAGTTGCTATAGTAACTGGCTTAAACATCACAATTGTGAGGATGGCACAGGCTGAGCAGTATTTGATTCTGTTGTATATAAGGCACCTGGGAATCAGAACATCTAACAACAACATCCCAAGTTCATTAGTGACCCTGACACTTATCTTAATAGAGTTCCATTTTTAAAATTAGCTATGACATACTAAAGAGTATCTCAGAATAAGACCTTCTTTGTAGAACACCGGCCCTTGCATTAATTCACTTACTCTGAAATATTTAGAGCTGTTACTATATATTGACAATGATGGAGACTTACTCTGATCTCACAATGTTGCCATAGCAAATAAATTATTCTCAGTGCCAAGTTCAGTCCACCTGCAATACTTGCAATGATAAAAAAGGATCTTGAAGTTATATGACGACTGATAAAATGCTGTACTCCATTAGCAATATTTTCCATGGATATAATAGAGGATATAAATAATAGATTTGCTGTATTTTAAGAAATAAAAAGAAAAAAACTATGCTTCACAGCATTTTGATGGTTGACTTTTTCAGAAGCAGATTGCCAGGACTTTCTTCTGATGCATTTCTGGGAGAATTTGAACCTCCAACTTTTTTCTTTCTTGAACAGTTTTACTGGCATTTCATTCACAATTAAATAGTTCAATCATATCAAGAAAAACTGAACAAGCACTACCACAATCAACTTTAGAACATTTTCTTCTTACTTGTAGTTATTGTTATTAGTGTAATTCTTGATTAAAATTGGATCCATAAAATACACAACAAACATTCTCCAATTCAACAATTTCTACATGTGTAACTCAGTGCAAAGGATCATACTCCTTGTGTTGTGCAACTATTGTTGATATAATTTTCCAAATTTTTCTACAACCATTCACATAAATTCAATACCCCCTAAGCAAAAACTCTGCCTCCTTAGCCCACAGAAACCCTAGGTCAAGTTTGGTTTTTTCCTTTCTTAAAAGCAGTTTTCCTGATATTTCACATATCCTACCTTCCATTGTTAAGTTGCTTTTAAAAAGAGTTGGATATACATCATCACAATCAGTTCTAGTGATCCCAGTTCTCCTGAATTCACTCTTTGCTCCCCAGTCCCACACCCCATTTCCCATCTCCTCATAAATCACTGCATCAGTTATTGTCTCTAAGCTTCCACTCTTTCTGTGCATCAAAAAGTGGGAAACCAGACAGAAACAATACAAAAGCAAAATTAAACAGAAAGAGGAAAAAATAACACAAAGATAAAAATAAATAATAATAATTAAAAACCACCAGCAATATTTAAAAAGCCAGAGAAGAAATTTCTGTTGTGAAACAAGTGAAAAATATTTAAGCCTAGACTAAATTTAGTTTGGGTCAAGAGGCAGGTCAATTGACCAAATTGAAATCACCATAATTATGTTAGATAGCGTTCTCTAGAGAAACAAAACCAGGATGCTAATAATTAGATCTAGATGATATAGATATAGATATGCAACATAAGAAATAAACAATCTATAGAGTAGTACAAATGGCTCAGTGCAACTCACTCCCGTGAGACAGCGGTGAGACACTGGCAATCCTTCAAGTCTTGAGGGCTGCTGGGTAGTCCTCTGTAGAGCAATTCAGGCTATCCGGGCACAGGCAGCAAACAGCAAGGCAGGTCACCAACAGTCACCAGATGACAGGGTCTGACAGTCCCCAGCTCAAGAGATGTAAATTCCAGTAGTGTGGCAACGCAGGTCTTGAAAGAACCTCAAATGACAGCGACACAGTCCACAGGTTAGGTGTTCCACAAGTAGTGTAGCTTACAAATTGAGGCACAGAACAAGCAAGGCAGCCTCACACTGGTCCTATGATCAAGAGCAAGAGACAAGAAAGGTGAGGCTCACAGACCATTTATCTCTCTGCCCTTCAATTAATCCCACATGTGTTCGTTGACCATGTTGGCACAATAAACCTACCTATCACAATAATCAAGTTTATAATAATCTCTGTCTGATAGTAAAGCTGTTCCAATCCCTTGATTGTGGCAAGAGGGGACCAGCTGGAGGCTTCATCTGATTGGACACTCTGCAGATGAATTCAGGGCTCCCACTGTCCTCCACAGCCTTTCACAATTGGGTGTTTGTAATTTAGGCTCTGATACTTTTCCTTTCATCATCTTTGAATTCAGTTATTATCATCTAGGATCACACAAGCTGCTGTGCTTCTTTCATGTGAACTTAGTTGGTTCCTCACTGAACTCAGATATTCCAATTGATTGCCCGGCACCATCTGCTTTCTTCAACACATTTTGCTGTAGCACCTTTACCTTCAGTGATCTCTTCATGAAGGTGAGTATCCAGCTAGGCCATGTTGTAAGAACTAACTGTTCTTGCACAGGGACTGGCATTAAGTGGGAGACCAGAATCTGCTTGTCTACAGATTACGAAAGACTTTGGTTTACTTTAGTGGTCATATTATGAGAAAAATAAAAGCCAACACGAGGAACAACAAAAAATAAAAACAAAGGAACAAACAAAAAAAGAAAAGAAAAATATTGTCAAACATCCCCTGAGCCTCCGAACTTTAGGGTAGGGGCATTCACCAGTTGCATCACCCAGGGACTCCAAAGTATACTGACTGCTATACAAATGATCCCCTGAATATAGTGCCTTAAAGAATATAGAAGTAGTATTTCTCAAACACATAAATTAAAAAAAAAAGGATCTTCATAATTTACAGTTAGTTTACCTCTCTGTGGTAATTGAGAGGACTCGGGCTCCTTCATCATTGTAACTTTGTCATATTGCTGAGTGCCAGCTCGTGTAGTGGTTACACGATTGACTACTAACCAAAATGTCACAGTCCAAACCCATCAGCTAGCTGCCTTACTGGAGAAAGTTAGGGTAGTCTGCTTCTACACAAGATTTACAGATTTGGAAACCTGATGAGGCGGTTCTGCTTGCCCTACAGGGTCACTAGGAGTCAGAATGCACTTGGCAATATCATGCTTAGTTTGGGTTTTCGTGCTGTTCTGTACAGGCCAGCAGAAAGGAATAAGTTACATTGATTCTTTAAGTTTCTTAAATCAACCATCACTTCTACTCCTATTCTATTTGCATAAATTAGATTCCTAGGGAAACTCCGATAAATGGAAAAAAAGATTTGCACTTTCAAGGATTTTGTCTTACTTGAATTCATAATCAATGCTCATGGAAGCAGCAGTCCAAAGATAATAAAATGCATTGCACTGGGTAAATCTACTGCACAAGACTTTTTTTAGAGTATTAAAAAGCAAGGCTATTACTACGAGGACTAAGATGTGCCTGACCCAAGCCATGGTATTTTCTCTTTCTTTTTTTATGGCTTACACAATTTTTATTAAGCAAGAATTATGTAATCTAAATTATGCTTCCTTGTTCAGGTATCATTTCTGTCATCTAAAACAAGAGTCATACTCTTAACTATTCCACAGTAAAGAATTACAAAGTGAATGAAAGTTGTGCTTAAAATTTTTGTACTTCGCTGGAATATTTTCCCCAGGGTCTATAAAACATTGATTTGTTTTTACATTTTGCTATTTGTGAGTTGTATTGTTTTTAGATGAAAAAGTGTGAGGGAAACCCCCACCCCACATGGCTTTGCGCTGGGTAGAGCAGAGCTTTTGGTGTGTGCATTTTTCCTGCATCGAACAACATGCTCTGCGTTAGTGCACCCAGTGGCATTGCCTGGAAAGGTTCTCTCTGGGCACAGTGAATTTTTCTGTAAAAGCAGTTTTGCTAGAATCTCTTTTTTTTTTATGGCCAATTTAAGAGCACAGTGTGATGCTGTAAATGAAATTTCATTTCCTGCTCAGGAAAAAGGCCACAGAAACTGTTGTGATGTTGAACAGAGTTGACAAGGACAGTGCCAGGGGAAAAATTCAAGTGTACCAATGGTTTTCTCATTTAAAAAAAAGTGAAATGTCAATTGATGACAAACCTTGTTTTGGATGTCCGTCACCTTCCTGAACTGACCAAAATATGGACTCATACAACATTTGGAATTCATTCCATCAGGCCAGATTGTTAATCAAGCTTTCTATTTAGAGGTTTTGAAAAGATAGGGTAACAGCGTGGGACAAAACAGGCCTGCTCTGTGGAAGACAAGAAACTGGTTTTGTCACCAGGACAATACACCTGCTCGCTCTGCTAGCTCAGTTGAGCGGGGGTTTTTTGTTTTTGTTTTTTTGCAAAGAAGGCATGATTCTCTTGTCCCATGTACCTTAATCACCTAATCTTGCTCCATATGACTTCTTTTTGTTTCCATGAACAAACACAGGGACATGAAAGGACAATGATTTAATGATGTTGAAGAGGTGAAGATAAAACTGAGGGAGGTGCAGTCAGTCATCCAAACAAATGAGTTTAAAAATGTTTCCAAGAATGGAAACGCAAATTTGACTGATGAATTAAGTGTTAAGGAGAGTACTTTGATGGTGATAGGGTTGTTTTGTTTAAAATATTAAATACATAGCTTTGGGGGAAAAAAGTCCTTTTTTTTTATCCCCTCATAATCTAGGACTAGCATTGTTTGCTAGGCCTGGCATTTATTTAGTACATAAGGTTTAAATTTTCTGTTTCTTTTTAAAAATTTTATATTTTGCAATTTTCCCCGTAATATTTAAGTTTTTTTGATGTTTATGTATTTTTCTTTGGTGAAGCATAAGTTAGTTTCCTATCCTTGTCTCTGATCATTTTAAACTGTTGGAACATCAGTGACATTGATTGTTAACTATTTTCTGGCCAGCATCTTTAGCTTGGTGGACTTGTAATACAACCTTAGAGAGAAGAGTCTTTGGGGACTCTGGCTTGTGAACAATTTTAGAATTGTCAATCTCCAACAGCATGCCCGTGATTTTATAAGCAAAATTAGGGTACAAGCCATGGTATTTTCAATTGCCTTATTCACAAGTGAAAGCTGAACATTGAATAAGGAAGACTGAAGAAGAACTGATAAGTTTGAACGGTGGAGCTGGAAAAGAATATTGAAAGCACCACCGACTGCTCAAAGGACAAACAAATCTGTCTTAAAAGAAGTATAACCAGTGCTCCTTACATGGTAGAGCCAGTGCTCCAAGGGTGGCAAGACATGTCTCACATACTTTGAACATGTTGTCAGGAGAGACCAGTCCCTAGGAAATAACTTTATGCTTGATAAATCAGAGGGGCAGCAAAAGAGAGTGTGTTAGTCTAGGACGACTAGAGAAACAAACCCAGAGACACTCATATGTGTATATGAAAGGGCTTTATGTAAAGGAATAATTGAATATTGAGAAAACATCCCAGCCCAGTCCAGATCAAGTCCACAAGTCCGATATTAGCTCATATGTCTGATACCAATCCATAAAGTCCTCTTTAGACTCACAGTACATGCAATGACACCGAATTCAGGAAGATCACAGGCCAGTAGGTGGAAAGTCTTGTGAATCCATTGGTGGTAAAAGCATCTCCGCCGTGTGGTAGGTCTCCACACGGCCCCTCCAGTTATGGGCTCTAGCCTAGCTCCATGTTTCTTCTCAACAGGAATATTTCATAGGGACTGTGTGTCCAGCCTCCAACAAGCTATTTATCTCCTTAGCTTCTCCAAATGAAGTCTTCAAGTTGTGACCTGATTGACAGGCTAAACTCCACCCCTTCACTCTTAAGTCTCAACTTGACAACAGATTATGTAACTACCACAGAGAAGCAGGCTCTCCATGAGATGAACTGACACAGAAGCTGAAGCATAGGAATAATTGTGAGGATGGCACAGGGCCAGGGGGTATTCCATTTTGCTGTGCATAGGGTTGTTAGTAGTTGAAACCGATGCCACCTAGCAACATTAGTCCTTTAGCTCTCCCTAGATGCAAGATAGGGTCTGGCTTAGCAATGGCTTCCTGTCAACATACTACACTCTCTATTTTCTTCCAATTGAGACATCCTGAATCCAGTTTTTCTTCCTTGCAACAAGCTGTGTTGCTTTTCTTTAGAAGATTGCTATGGTCCTGTCTGTGTTATGTGTAGACCTATATGGGATAAACGATTATATATTCACCTACTAAGAAACAATTGAATTCATGTAGGTGTCCTTTAGAAGAAGGGTCTGGTGATCTAATTCTAAAAGATCTACCTTTGATAGTCCTGTGGAGCACAGTTCTACTCTGACACATATAGAATCAGCATGAGTGGGAAGTGATGCGGGGCTACTGGTAACCGGTCTCACTATATACGGGGACTAGCTTCACCTAGGCCATCTTTGATATATGATATATTCAAGTTATGATGAACTACACTTATGATTGTCCATTTGTAAATGATTTTGTGCATATTCTCACTAGTAATATGTACTACCTACAATGTTATAGCATGTAATTTTCTGAGGTTATTCTCAGCTGCTTGGTAACAAGTGTTCAAAGACTAACATATAGAGTGTCTTCTAAACTAAATCGGGGCTTCATTTCATTGGAAACATGGGTCAAAATGCTAATTGCTTTACTAAAGTTGATAGGTAAATTTGGAATGATTTGAATGTTATTATAAAATATATGAAGAAGAAAAAATAGAAGGACCATAAAGGTGACTTACACTAATTTTCTGACTACAACCACCACCCCCATTCCCAAGGATAATTCAGATGGTCCAGAAACTTCCATAAGTGGGGTTATTCTTTCTTTTATCTTTTTAATAAATCCTTTTATTGGGAGCTTTAACAGCTCTTAAGTGGAGCTATTACTGCAGCTGACAAAATACCAATGTCTTCTTCATTGTCAAAGTAATTTGTTATGAGTGACGCATGTTTTATGTATGTATGTATTTCATATCTATAACTTTTATGTAATGTTTTCAATCCTCAAAGATAAATGAAGATATGATTTATAAAGATAATAATTAAAATAAAAAGGAATAAAAACTTAAAAAGAAAAAAAATAGAGGTAATGTCTTACATCAAAACTGCCCAAATGAAACCATCTTGTAAATCACAGATTACCTTTCTAAATCCGTTCGTTATTGATTGAATCATCAAAAATATCTGTAGTAAATTCTAACTCCTATACTTGGTCTGGTATGGCCATCTGCTTCTTTTTTTAAAAATTCTTTCATTAGGGGCTCATAAACTCTTATCACAATCCATACATACATCAATTGTGTAAAGCACATTTGTACATTCATTGCCTTCATCATTTTCAAAACATTTGCTCTCCACTTAACCCCCTGGGAATAGCTCCTCATTTCTGCCCTACCTTCCTCAGGAACCCTTGATAATTTATAAATTATTATTTTGTCATATCGTTCCCTGTCTGATGTCTCCCTTTGCCCACTTTTCTGTCCCCCAGGGAGGGGTTCCCCCTTTCCAACTCACCCTCCCTCTACGCTCCCAGTATCGCCACTCTTACCACTGGTCCTGAAGGGGTCATCTACCCTGGATTCCCTGTGTTTCCAGTTCCTATCTGTACCAGTGTACATGCTCTGGTCTAACCAAACTTGGAAGGGAGAATTTGGATCATGATAGTGAGCGGGGGGGGGGGGGGGGGGAGGAAGCATTTGTGAACTAGAGGAAAGTTGCATTTTTCATTGTTGCTACATTACACCCTGACTGGCTCATCTCCTTCCTGAGACCCCTCTGCCAGGGGATCTCCAGTAGTATGGCCATCTGCTTCTATAAAAGATTCACAGACATAGAAAAACAGAGTTGACAAGATTATTTGCTTTGCTATGTTAATGAGGCCATATCAGTGTCAGGTGTTTCTTGAACAAATCACTTCTGAGAAGTTAAAGAACAGATTCTGTGCAAAAGCAAGCAAACACTGATAGGAGAAGACAAAAGCCAAATGAAGATTTCCAGAGAACTGAGGAACAGAAGCTGAAGATAGATAAAGACTTGTCCCCAGAGATAAGTGAGAAGGAAGACCTGCCCATAAGAGTCAAACTAAAAAAAAAAACAAACAAACCTCACTGCCAGCTTTCTCCTGAGAAGAGGCTGGTGGGTTTGAACTGCCAACTTTGTGATTAGCATCCCACTGCTTAGTTCATTGACATGAAACGTAATAGTAATTGTGAGGCTGGTGCAGGAGTGGGCAGTGTGTCCTTCGACTGTACTCAAGGTGGCTATGAGCTGGAACCAACCCAATGGGACCAAAACCCCAACAGCTTAACCCTCTTTCAGCATCATAGACCCTTTTACTGGAGCCAGTGACCTGAACCCTGACATGTCGCCTCGTAAACAGGGAGGAAATAGGTTTTTGTTCTTTAAAGACACCAACTTATGGGTATTTTTGTCATAGCAGCACTAGGCAAAGACCTTTCAGCTTACAGTGGAGCAAACACCAGGAGACAGAACACACCATGCATGTTCCAGGCTCTACCGGGGGCTGCTAGAGACGCTGTTTAGGAGAAACTCCCAGCAGCGTGTGCAATCATAAAGCTTTCGGAGCCTTTGCCTGGGGGGAATGGCGGGCTCTGAACTCGTCTCCCATCAGCCTTCATGGAGACTGGCCTTTACAACTCAGTGACTGAAGCTCTGGATCTGCTCATATAAACACTTGACTCTAACCGCGCCTGGTAGCACAACATAAAATTAATTTTACTGTATCTTGCAAGTCATATAGAGTCTTTATTGTAGAGGGTAGCATTAGATCTTTTCATAAAGATTAGCAGATAATTTTTTCTAATTTCATTGACTGTGGTTAAAGTAACTTTTCCCCCTTTTAATGCCCCTTAGTTGTTAATTATGAGAACCCTTCCAGTCTCCCCATCACTTCAGAAGGAAAGTGCCCAACCATGCCATAGCTGCTGGTTCCTCTGGAGGTTTTGTGACTAGCAGTTCGCTCAGGACTTCACTGTGATAGAGATGAGGAGAAAACCAGAGTCTGGACTTCCTCCATGACTGGGTTAGTTCAAGTCCAAGGCAGGATTGGTCTCTGTTAGATGGGTACCTTTCTCCATACTGTCTTCTGATGGCATTATTTCCCCGACTCCAGCCAAAGGAGGAGCCAGGGTGACTCAGTAGAAAGAGCAAGGCAGGTCTAGGTTTATAACAAAGGTCCTCCTGTGCGACCTTTGACAAGTGACTATGGTAAACAACAACAGAGGTGTTTACCCCAATAGAGGTGGACATATCTGACCTCAAGATTCCTGATTGCCAACAGGCAGGAGTCAGACAAGCCTGCTTAATGTGTCCTTTCCCTATTCTGACACCCACTGTTCTCTCAAAACGCCACATCTATCCTGGGATTAATATTTTGTTCCAGTGGCTACAGGAACCTCAGACAACACTCACAATTAAGGGGATTTATTAGGGAAGGTAATAGGGATCAGCAAGCAGTCATTGGTCTCCTCAGCCAGTAGCCAAGTCTCTTTCCAGTTCTCAGGATTTCAGCAGCTTGTAGACACGTGTCTCTTTGGTTCTCAACTGCACAGCCACATGGTAGCCTAGTCTCACTATGGCTCTTAGTCTCGCATCCATGCAATCCCGGATCACCTGTCACTCTGTCCCATAGTTTTATCATCTCTGACCAGAAAAGAAGAAGGTATCCTAGAATCTTGGCATTGTTCCTCTGAGTCTCTATGCCACAGTCTGTAATATTTCTGATCTCTTAGGCCTCCACCACTCAGACTGAGATCTTGCAAGTTCCTCTGGGTTTCTTTTGTCTCTGCTGCTTTAAAGATGGCTCATCTTTCCAGCGAGGGGCAGCAATGAAACCGACCAATGCCCTGTTTGCATAGTTCCATATTTGAAGAGTTCCACCCAATCATTTGGTAGACATTACAGAGACTTGGTAGAAGATCCATATTAAGACCTATTGCTGCCATCTGGTCGATTCTGACACATAGTGGCCCCATGTGTGGAGTTCTTAGGTGGTGTAAACTATTAGTGCTCTTGGCACTAACCGAAATTTTGTACATTCAAGTCCACCAAGAAGAAAATTGGAAAAAAGTCCTGTTGATATGCTTCCAAAAAATCCATCTTTAAAACCCCTATGAGGAAAAAACATGAAACAAAGTCAAACAAAAATGCAACGGAGGACAATTGTAAAATTGTTCTCCAACATACACAAGGACATGATGAAGGTAGGTAAAAATGTCTCTTTCATAAAACAAAACTATTTATTGTGAATTAGGTGAAGGTTTACAAAGCAAATCATCAATCCTACATTCAGCAGAACATACTTTTTTTTGAGTAAAATCTGACTCACAGAGATTTTGTTTAGACTTTCCAAGGCTATAAGTTTTTTTAAGTATTTATTAATTGGGCATTAATACATATATCATATCATTCCAGAGTTCAAACACGTCAAGCAGCATTATATAATTGCTACCACAATCAGTTTCCAAATATTAAATCATATAGATTTTGATACAGCTCATCCACTGCAAGCCTGACATGGAAAGTCACTTACCCCGCTTTCTCCCGGTATTTCCCATTTCCCTTGCTCCTCCTTTGAACTTACCCTTGAGTCAATGTGCACCATACGTGTTGGGTTATTTTACCATCGAGCTGAGTGGAGCTCCAGATGGGAAGGTGGGAATAAGGGCCATAGTCCTGATGCTCACCGCTGTCGCCATCTGACCAGTAAGCCCGGGCTCGTTCATGATTTTGAATTTTGTTCCACATTTGCTACCTCCTCTATCCTCGTCCTTTCATGAGACGCTTTTCAGAGCACTTGGTTGTGGTGGCTAGACATAGTAACAACCTCTCCTGAGTGCCGGTTTAGTCATTTGTAAAGGGAGAGCAATCATTTCCTCTTTTAAGGTTGTTGTGAGGTTTATGAGCACAGTGTCTGTGAAACAGAATGGGCCCTGGTATCAGTTAGAGTACCATGATACTATTTTGTACAACAAACGCCACCAATTTCAGTGTTCTAAGACAATCTAAATGAATTTATCTTACTTGAAATCCAGTGAGAGTGCTTCTAAGGCTTGCCTTTAGGGGTTGATTGGTGCATACAGGAGTCTGCCACCTGGAACTTCAGAAGGGTTGGCTTCTGGTCTATGGCTGTGGGAGCGGGAAAGGAAGTATAAAATCCCATAGGAGATACTCTGGCCAGGCTTATAGGGGTGCGTACATTTTCTCTGTTGATAGTCTGTTGACTGGAATTTGTCATATGTTCCCACCTAGATACAAGTGGTGGAGAGGGGGCTAAGGAAAATGACGTTGAGCTGAAGGGATGTGACATTAGAGTAAGCACCAGCAACTGCATCAGAGGTTCAAATTACAGTTATGAAGTAGCAATGATAATGAATTGATAGTTGGAGGGGTCACCACAACATGAGCAACTGTATTAAAGGGTCACAGCATTAGGAAGATTGAGAACCACTGAGTTATATGATAACAATCAATCAAGGTGAATGCTACGCCCTTCTGTCTCTGGACTCTTCCCTGTACGATCCCTATGACTCTTGATATGTAAGGAAAATCCCTAGGCATTGCCTCACCCCATGCACGTCCTCATTCCTGTAATGTACCCATCCCATGACCCCTCCCTCCTTTACCAAAGACTTTAGCTGCACTAAGATTACTGCTTATTCTGCTTCTGTGAGCTTGCCCTCTTATGTGAACTTGCCTGTGAAGATGAACTATTAAAAGCTATGCCCACCCAACATTCAGGATCCAGATTTCTTAGAACCCCAATTCCTGGGTGTGGCCAGCTAATAAATTCTTCCTCTTTCAAGTTCTCTAAGAGTGCCGCCTGGTTATTCCCAAGCAATGATTTTGCTGTTGCATTTTGGTGCACTGGACAGGAATCTCCACCACGCTGGCCCCTTGTGTCACCGGGTGGGAGAGGTGGCCTGGCGCCAGAGTTGGGACTCCAGGGGCTCTAGGAGGAGAAAGGTGCCACTGCCCCTTGAGTGGATTCAAGATGAGCCTCTGGGCCTGTTGGCAGTTCCTGTCTTACTCCACCAAACTCAATGGAGATCTGGACCAGGCCTGGTTCATCTGGACAAGGTAAGGCCCTAGTATCATGTACCACCTCAGTCGGGCCTGACCAATGGGCATGGACGGAGGGACTGATGACCCCTCCGCCAAGATTACTACTGGCATCAGGAAGAGACTCCCAAAGGAGGAAGGAACTTTAAACTCTGGGTGCCTGCTTGATTGTGTGTGTGTGTGTGTGTGTGTGTGTGTGTGTGTGTAACCAACTGCTGCTTGTGGCAGTCTAGTCTGTGCAGCTCCACAGTGAGGAGACCCCACACCACGGAGTCTGACTGTGTCCTAACCTGCCAACTGCTATTATGCCATCTTATGGTATAATAGAGACTCACCTCCCCTGTGGAAGCTGACCAGACATGGAGTTCATACGGCTGCTCCTGAGCCAGGATGGACCTAAACTCATGAGAAGGACACGGTCAGGTGGATGTCTGTGTGGCCTCATTCAGAGGCACCCTGTGTGGTATCATTCAAGAGTTCCGCATACACCACAAGTACACGCCAGTCACAGACCACAGGGTTACACTGTATGACCCCAAATCTTGACAAATTCCCTTCGGATTGTGATGTAAAACTAAAATCAGGATGACCCTTTGACTCTGCCAGGTCAAATGACCATCCTTTGGAGTTGATTGGCCTCAGAGGACACACTTAACCCATTTATAATCCACTCAGTTGTGGTCCTGGGGAGCCCTGGCCACGCTGACCAGTTCCCCTATGTAGATTCTTGGTTAACTCTTGGTTGTTTCTTGCCTCCATGGGCCCGATATTGTTGGATAGAGTCAAATTTTGTCACTCAAAGGGAAAACTAAACACAAGAGACAGTCTACCAAACTGCCCCTGAGGACGAGCCCTTCCCAACATCCTACAGTTCTCTACCACTGGTTGTGGCAGCCAGTCTCCTGGACACACCAAAGCCCTCAGTCCTTTGGACATTGCAACTGTCAACCCTGGCAGGCTTTCCTACCACTCTATCGATACTTGGTCCAGTTGTGAGCTATCCCTGGACAATTCCCAGTCTGAGAAACTCAGATGCCACCCCTCACAGCCTTCCGTGCAGCAACTCAGGATGATGGTGCCCCATGCACCCAGGTTTTACTACCAGCCCTTTAGCACTTCTGACCTCCTTACCTGGAAACGCAGTGCCCACCCTGCTAAGCAGAGAAGCACCAGGTCATGGCTAAATTAGTTCATCCACTGTTCCAAACCCATGTCCCTACCTGGGATGCCTGTCACCAGCTTCCATCACCCTTTTTAGTACAGAAGAGCTGCTTGCTGGTTCCCGAGTCATGATTTTGCTGCTACTGTTATACTTGAGTCCAACCAGTGGGGAGACGATTCTACAGTGTCTTTCAACCAAAGGACTCATCTTCCAGCACCACATCAGCCAATAATTTACTGTTGTTCATAAAATTTTTATGAGCCAGTTTCAGATGTGAATCTCCAAGCCTTTCTTCTTCACTAGTCTGGAAGTTCTGCTGAAGCCTCTATTGGAAACACCAATGACATCAGACTGCTTCCAGCATCACACCAACACGCAAACTACCACAATCTACTGACAGCTGGGTGGGTCACCTCCAAATCACCTGGTGCCATTGTAAGCGGTCCTGCATGCCAGCATAGAGCAATGTTTCCCTCGGTGGGCAATGCCGTCCCCTGCAAGGTCTGGAATGAACCATGGGGATTGCACACGCAGATAGCTACCTTTTCTGCCCTGGATTCTGGGCTGTAGTGCAAATATGTTTAATCCCCAAAGGGACACTGAGTAATTTTTATTTTCTGAACAGGGGCTGGTAGGCCAAATAAGTTTCAGAACGTATGCATTATATTAAAAGGAGTAGTCAAGCAACGTGTTGCGAGCATGCTTGTGGCTTGGGGAGACTTGTCTGTGTGGTGGGTCTCTGCTTCCTCATAAGGTTGTGTTAATGTTCCTTCCCTGTATGGATCAGATGCAAGACGTACCTCCCCATCATCCAAATGAGCCCCATCCCTCCTGGGGCCTTTCAGCTGACAGCTGCAGAAAGGACAGTGCTGGCTGAAAAGGGGTGCATAATTACCCTCTGGCAAGGGACTGCAGTCCCACTTTGGAGAGGACAATTGGCGCGCTCGCAGATGGAACAATAGGGAGGAGCAACAGATGCTTCTGAGCACAGGGCTGCACACAACGCTGAAGCCTCCTGCAATTGAGAGGCTTTCTTCTTCCGCGTGGAAGGCAAACTCGCAGCCATGCCACTGCTTGGGGGCTTGGCCAGGGAGCGGGTAGGAGAGTAGCAAAAGACCAGGGGCTCCGGGAATCCCAGCACCATACTCCTTGCATCTCAAAACCCACTGCCACTGAGTCAATTCTCTCCAGGACAAGGGAGGACTACTCAATAGAGTTTCCAAGGCTGAAAATCTTTACAGGAGCCGACCGCCTCAAAGTCTCCCATGGTTAGTTGGTGTGTTATGGCCACCACCCTTTCAATTAACAGAACACTTAACCTGCTGCTCCCCCCGGGCTCCTTTGATACACACACACACACACACACACACACACACACACATATACATATATATATAGCAGCTTGTCTTTCTCCTGCATGAGGAAACAACCCAAGCTAAATCCGTTCTTGCTAGGCCTTTGACAAATTCAGAACAAGATCAGACGGTTAAAGGAAAGAAAGCCAGAGTCAACTGATTTGGGTTTGAATCCTTAGTGGTGTTATTCTCTGATGTTCAATTTTATGATTTTAAATTCAAAACACTGCCATATAGATTGCTTTCTAAACCAATTCAGGGGCTTCAGTTGTTTGAAAGCATATCCCTAACCTCTCATCTCTTGGTTAGAGTTGTCAGGCAGATTCAGAATGCAAGCTGAAGACACCTTTGGGATGTTACCATGAAATATATGAACAGGAAAAGAAAAGGATCATATAGATAACTCTAATTTTCTGACACCAGCCCCATTCCAGAGCTAAATCCAGGTGATCTAGAATCTTCTGCAATTATTGCCACAACTGACAAAATGATAATGCTGTCCATCTCTTCTTCATCTCAGAGGAAATTTGAGTTATATATTTGTTTATGCAGGTTTTAAAATACAATGGAGGTATGTATGGATTGTGATAAGAGTTGTACGAGCCCCCAATAAAATGATTTAAAAATAGATAAATAAATATGTACATATGTACATAAAGTTTCCAATTCTTGGATAAAGATCAGATTGATAAAGATACTGATAATAAAAGGCAATATTAGTGGAAATAATGAAAATAAATAAGCCATATGTCTCTGGTTTACTTTAGCGATGTCATTATCATTTTATGATAGAGAACATTATAACTCATCCCCCTGGGGCATAAAGGTCTATTGATAGTGTAATTCATTTAGATAATGGTGTAGAATTTAAAACACTATTTAGAAAAAAAATTATACAAGTATAGACCAGCTTCAGACCGCAGTACACGAATTGCTGACTTGTACAGATTAAATTCTTATTTACACAATCAATGGGGGGTGGTAATAGAACAAAGCGTCCAGTAGCACTCATTCACAAAGGCAGAATCATGCCTACCAGACTGATATATGTCATAAGAAATCAAATATTGAATTAAGATAGTCAGTATACGGTACTCCTGGGTCACAATTTATTGGGCACACTTAAAGACAGAGGCCCAAACCAAAGTCCAACTACTGGCGTTCCATTACCCTGAGATAGCATTCCTCGGCTTCTCACACTAAAACAGCTCAGCCTTACATATTTCAGTTCCTTAAATCTGGTACAGATGAATTTGAGGTAAATCCCAGTTCATTTAGTGGGGTTCCCATATCCAATCCTTCTAGTGTAACCTTTGAAGGATGTTGTGTGCCTCAAAAGGACAGAGTCAGAAGCCCCAGTAGCACATGACCTGGGTCACCAAGGGTTGGAAAAATATTAGGTCAAAAGTGTCCAATTAAGAACATAGTACCGGGTATATTCTCCCCTTGGGTTCTATGTAAAAATTGTTAAGAGTTGCCCTTCTATGGGAGGTTGCTGCATGTATTTTATCATCAAAAGAAATGTAATCTCTTTCTTAGAGATATTGATGCCCCTCCCCCCCATGTTGAGTTGAATTTTCAGTAAGGTTCACTTATCACTCTTATAAGAGTGTCTATTGATTTGGGGTGACCTTAGCAAAATGTTGCATGGCAGCAACTGGATGGTCTTCTCCATCTCCCATATCCTGGGAAACTAACCCCGGGGGAGGTGCGGTCTCCGTTGTTGAAGTGGTTTATAAGATGTTCATATAAACAGGATGACTTATGATTTATGGGCACGAGGCAGTCTCTCCTCTTCGTTGCTTTGGAGATGGAATTAGAAGATTACATGGCCTGAGAGCAGAAGCGTGTTTATCTTGGTGTTTATCCTTATAGCAGCAAATGAATACTCAGTATTTGTCCTTTGGGGATTGACTGAATTCACAATGATTTCCAGGTTAACCCATGTCATGAGGTGTTTCATCACTGCTCTTTAGGGGTTCACAATACTCCATTGTGTGTATGTACCAGATTTTCTTTACCCATTTTTCTACTGATGGGCATTTGGGCTCTTCACAGCTTCTTGCTATTCTGAACTGTGCTGCAATGAGCATAACCGAGCAAACATCACTTCATGTCCTGTCATCTATTTCTGTGGGGTAGATGCCCAGCAAGGCGCTGCCGGGACACATTATGTTTCTACTCCCTGTCGTCTTAGGTAGGGTCATATCACTTTCCACAATGGTTGTACACCTTTACAAGCCAACCAACCGTGAATAAGCGTTCCAAACTCACCACACCCTTTCCAGCATCTGTTCTTCTGTTTGCTTGTTTAATTGGGCTCTCATTGTGGGTGTAAGGCAACATCTCACGGATCTGCATCTCCCAGATGGATAATGATTATGATCATCTCCTCAGGTATTTGCCAGCCAATCGAGTATGAAGTGTCTGTCCATGTCCTTGGCCCACCTTTTAATTGTATTCTTTTTCTTATTGAGATGTTGCAGAATCCTGTAGATTATAGTAATTAGTCCCTTGTCCATTGTGTCATTTCTACAGCAATGTGACCCCCAATCCTAATCCTCTACTCCTCATGCCCGTTTTTCAGTTTGCCACACTGTGGCAGCTTGCGTGTTGGCTAGAGTGCCCAAAACTATGCCATCAATCCTTCAAATACCTGCAGGATAACTCTTGGTGGACAGGTTTCAGCAGAATTTTCAGATTAAGAAGGAAGTCAGGTGTCACTGTGGGGAAAGGCAACCATAAGCATGGCAGTTCAGATCAGCCTTCCATTTCTCAGGAGACAAATGAGGCTCTCTCTTTCTATAAAGATTTACAGTCTCAGAAACCATACCTAGAGTAGCCATGAGTAAGGATGGACTCAAAGGCAGTAGGATTGGTTTGATTTCCAGACTAAGCCAGACTAGGAAGAAAGATCTGGTGATCCACCTCCTTAAGCCAGTCAATGAAAAACTTAAAAATCACAATATAGCACGAACTGAACTCAAACACATGAATGATCATGAAGAGTTCACAGGACAGGACAGCATGTTGCTCTGTTACACATAGGGTCCCCTGAGTTGAATGGAAGCTAAAAACAGCACTCGTGTTCCTTCCTCAATACAATAGAACTGGCAGCGAGGCATAAGCACTCGAGAGTGAAAATGGTGACTCACTATAGAAAAGAAAGTTGACAAATGTGGTGGATTCCTTGTCCCATGCCCTTTCCTGATGGAGTTTCGAATTGGCCAGCTGCTAAAAGTGTTGGCTGATAACAGCCCTCTGCCGGGGAGCATTGCCCTTTTCTTCCAAAGGGACTAGATGCATACCTTTCCCTTCAAATGCCCTTATTTTGGAGACTCTCACCAGAAACTGATTGGCATAGAGGCACAGAAGAGCAGACCTCTTTTGGAGACATTATGATCAATTGAAATAACATAACTCGCAAAGATAATGTTCTATGTCCGAGTTTGGTGACTGGAGACTAGGCCCTGGAAACATTATGAAGTGCAACCCCTGATCTCTCACCACCCAGATAAAAAGTAAGTGAACAAAATACCTCGATATAATTTATCCAAATGGAATGATAAACCATGCAAACAAGACCACCACCATCAAATGTTTTTCCTTATGTGAAATTCATCATAGATAAATCTATAGAGGCAGTAACTAGGTGAATGGTTCCTCAGAGATATGGCGGGAGTATTTTGGGGGTAATGGGGCACTAGTAGCATTGAGTAAAAAAATAAAGCAAATATTCTAAAAATTATAGTGGCGATATTTGTACAACTCTTCTTGATGTGATTGTATGATATGTGAATTACATGCCAATAAAACTGATTTAAAAAACCCAAACTCAAAACGTGGGGGTGCCTGGTTACCACTACCAACTGTTCCCAAAGGGTCACATGAGGTCTTTTATAGCATGGGAGAAAAAGCAGGACAAAAATCAAAATCACAGAAAACAGAGTCTATTGGTTACATAGAGACCAGTGAAACCCCAGGATTATAGTCCGTGTTACCCTTCAGGTCTAGAAAGTACTCAACTCCGTGACTCAATTCTCAACCAAACAATAGACAGATCTATAAAAAGAACAATAACACTAATGAAGTACATACACCTTAGAATAATCAACCATTTGAGATCAAAAGGGCAGAATTTACCAAAGGACAAACTAGTCATCTTACATCAGAATGAACAGAAACCCCTTGTAAGTAGGGGACTGCCTGTATGTGGACTGTTTAAGACATAACTTTGCTTGTCCAGTAGCAATCCCTGGGCATCGTGCCTGGTAAAGCAGAGGGAACATCATAAAAGAGGAAGGTCCAGAGCAAGATGAATTGACAAAGTGGCTGCAATGGTCTGCTCAAACATAGCAATCGTGAAGATGCCTCAGGATCTAGTAATGTTTTGATCTGTTGTACTTAGGGTCACTATGAGTCAGAATCCACTGGTTGGCACCCAACAGCAGAGAAGGGAGGGGTCATTTTTGTCCAGTAACTTTTGACCATTCTTCATTGTATTGGGTCTCATTAGTTTACTTCTAAGTCATTGGCAAGATTTCCCATCAGGGGAATGGTAATTTCCAGTCTAGCCCAGGAATATTTGGTACATCAAATGTTCCTTAGCCTACTTAAAATCCTGCATTTTATCATATCAATGAATGTTTTAAAAATGTATTGTTGATTAAAATATTTGAGGAAGAATGCTGAGAGTCAATTGATCTGACACAAAGGTGACTAAAAGCCAAGAGGTGACTAAAAGCCAAAGGTGACTAAAAGCCAACAAAGCTCATCAGGATCACTCTAATTTCCATAGTAATTTTATTATTATTTATAGGTATGAGGAAGCGCAGAGGGAAGAGGCTTTCACTGGCATCACTGTTTCTACTTTTTAAGAATCTTCATTACTGAGAATTATAACATTGGCTCTTGAGAGTGGGGCTCCAGATGTCCTTGAGCAAATCTATGTATACATTTAAAAAACAAAACAAACAAGACTTGTTGCCTTTGAGTTAATTCCAATTTATGGTAATCCATGTACAACAGAGTAAAATTTCTCCAAAAGTTTCTTGGTTGTAATATTTAAAGAAGCAGTTTACAAAACTTTTCTTCCACTGTGTTGCTGGGTGAACTCAAACTGATTTTGGATTGTCAATCAAGAGCAAACAATTTGTATGTCTTATCTACACCAAGGCACATTGTTTCTGATGATACATTTGTTTTAACTATCCAAATTATGTGAGAATATATGTATTATCATCCAAATTATGTATAAATGTATATGTACATATACCTATGGCATGTATGTGTGCATTTATATATGAAGGGGTTCACATTTTTTTCCTGCTAGGTGAACATCCAGCAACTTGCTCTGAGTTAGTGCAACCAGTGGTGTTGCCTTGGAAGGTTTTCTGTGGTCACAGTGAATTTTTCCATAAAAGCTGTTTTGCTTGAACCTCATTTCTTGTGATGGCCTATTTAAGGAAACAGTGTGTGGCTGTGAACTTTTGTTTCCTGCTTAGGAAAAATGCCACAGAAACTGTTGCAATGTTGAACACAGCTTACAGGACAGCAACATGGGAAAAACTCAATTGTACAAGTAGTTTTCAACAAGATGAAATGTCAAGTTATGAAAAATCTTGTTCTAGACATCTGTCAACTTCCCAGTCAAAAAATTTCAACAAAATTTCTGCACTTGTGCTCAAAGACCGACGATGGATCATTGATGAGAGGGGGCAGTATCTGGACTATCTTGCAGCTTGATTCAGAGAATTTTAATGAAAGAGTTGAGAATGAGAAGGGGCGCTGTGAAAAGTGTGCCCCGGACTCTGACTGACCAGGAAAGGAACATCACGTGGAAACATGCCACACTTTGAAGGAACAGATCCGAAGTGACCTAGACTTTTCTTCCAATGTCACCACTGGTGACGAGATGGTGCTATTCTGACAACCCCGAAAGCAAACATCACCCAACCCAGTGGAAGATGCCAACATCACCTCACCCAAAAAACGTCAAGTGAAAGTAAAGATCAAGAAAATGCTCATTTATCTTTTGATGTGAGCAGGATAGTGCATTTGGAGTTCTTTTTACCAGCTCAGACTATTCATCAAGCTTTCTATTTAGAGGTTCTGAAAAGATTGCAGAACAGTGTGTGACAACAAAGGCCTGAACTGTGGCAGACAGGGGACTGGTTTCACCACCGTGACAATGCTCTTGCTCATGCAGCCATCTCAGTGTGCCAGTTTGGGCAAAAAACCGCATGCCTCTTTTGCCCCATACACATTACTCACCTGACCACCCTGTGTGCAACTTCTTTTTGTTTGTGTGAATGCAGAGGGACACGAAGGGACAGCGATAAGACAAAGGTGAAGAGGTGAAGAAAAAAATGAGGACGTGCTGGCAGCCTTCTAAACAGATGAGTTTGAAAAATGTTCCCAAGAATGGAATTGCAGCTGTTACAAATGTATTAAATGTAATGGAGTGTACTTTGAAGGTGATAAGATAGTTTTGTTAAAAAAGTGTAAATACACAGCTTTGGGGGGGAACCCATTTTGGGGAGGTACCATGTATGTATACACAAAACAGTTAAATATCCCTTTCAGGCCCTCTTTCTTAATGCTTAGTGTTTAATGATATCTCTTGCCTCTCTTGCCTCCAAAGTGGTTATCATTGCTTCTTGTCTGGGCTGTCAGATTCTAAGAAACAAATAAAGAAACAATATGGAAAATGAATGACATTGCCTATCAACTATTGATTCAGCATACAGAACATTCTATTGTACACATTGCTCCGAACTATGTTTCTTTTAGAGCCAGTCTTGTATCTTACTGAAGGCCCCATTTTGGATAGGCAGATTCACTTCATTATATTTAATTGTATGTATCATGGGGGGATGCTTAATTGCCCATGTTTTCCCCATTACAACAATTTTATAGTGAACATCTTATACTTGCTTTTGTGCAGATGTATTTTCTAGGTGGTACATTAGTAGGGTAAAAGTTTGAGATGGCCTGATTAGCCAAAGATAGGCAGTTAAAGTTTCTGAGAAAACTGAGGCCCAGAAAACCCTGTAGAACAGATCTATGCTGTAACACAAAAAGTCATCATGGGTTAGAATAGGCACCTATGTTTGTTTGGTTGGTTGGTTTTCCCCTAAGATTTAAAAACTAAATTCTTGGTACACAGGTTAAACACACTTCTCATTTAAAAAAATGTGTTCAAATTAATTGCCCTGCAACATGAGTACATATTGAGTAACAATGCTTTAAATATCAGAGTAACAATGCTTTAAATATCAGAGTAACAATACTTTAAATATCAGAGTAACAATGCTTTAAATATCAGAGTAACAATGCTTTAAATACCAGAGTAACAACATCAGAGTAACAATGCAATATCAGAGTAACAACTCTATGATCAGAGTAACAATGCTTTAAATATCAGAGTAACAATAGTTTAAATATCAGAGTAACAATGCTTTAAAGCAGCGGTTCTCCACCTGTAGGGTGCGATACTTTTGGGGGTTGATCAACCCTTTCACAGGGGTCTCCTAGGAGCATTGGAACAGAGATGCTGCTCCTCTAGCTGCCTCCAGATGAGCCCGCCCACATAGGAGTCCCCGGTGTGAAGACTGTGGCCGCCTGTGCTACACCAGGCTTCAAGACAAAATTTCATTTATTTGTAATTAGAAATAAATATTTCACAAGATAATTACATATTGTTTTTGTGATTAATCAGTATGCTTTAATTATGTTCAATTTTAACAATGAAAATACATCCTGCATACCAGATATTTACATTATGATTCATAACAGTAGCAAAATTACAATTATGAAGTAGTAGTGAAAATAATTTTATGGTTGGGAAGGGTCACCACAACATGAGGAACTGTATTAATGGGTCACAGCATTAGGAAGGTTGAGAATCACTGTTTTAAAGAATCATTTTCTCTATTTTGGGGGGTCTGGCTGGGGCCTGGGTGGGCTCAAAGACTGTTTCCCTATTTATTTTACAGTTTAGTTACTCCCAGACCTGGTTTCTGTGTTCATTGTGCTAAAGTTACATGTTTACTAAGCAAGCACCTAACAGATTGGCTCCTAGTACAGTATCTTTGGGAGGATGACTTGCCAATTTTGTGTTTTCTAAAATCTAATGAAGCACTGGAAGAAATCATTCATTTGTGAAAAGAAATTTGGAAGACAGATACCTGGCAAACTAACTTAAAGATATCCATTTTTGTACCCATACTAAAAAACGGTGACCCGACAGAATGAATAAATTATAGAAGCAATATCAGTAATACCACATTTAAGTAAAACTTTATTCAGATTATCCCACAATGGTTGCAGCAGTACATTGACAGTGAGCTGCCAGAAATTCAGGCTGGATTCAAGAGAAGATGTGAAGCAAGGGATATCATTGATAATTTCAGATGAGCCTTGGCTGAAAGCAGAGAATACCAGAAAGATGTTTACTTGCATTTCATTGACTATGAACAAGAAATTGATTCTGTGAACCAAAACAACCTATATGTAGTCTTAAAAAGGAGAGGAATTCCAAAACACTTAATTGTATTCATGTGGAATCTGTACATGGATCAAGAGACAATTTAACCAACAAAGCAAAGGAACACAGCATAGTTTAAAACAGAGAGGAGTGGATGGCAGAGTAGTATCCGCTCACCCTACTTACTCATCTATATGCTGAGCAAATAGTCAGGGAAGCTGGCTTAAATGAAGAATATGATCCCAGGCCTGGAGGACGACTTATTAACAACCTGTGATATAGGCAGAAGACACATTCTGTTATTTTAATAAGTAATTTTATTGGGGGTTCTTGCAGCTCTTAAACAATGCACACATCAATTGGATCAAGCACACTTGTACATATGTTGACATCATCATTTCCTAAACATTTTCTTTCTGCGTGAGTCCTTGGTATCAGCTCATCTTTTCCCCTCCTTCCCCCTCTGTCCCATCCTCACGAACCCTTTATAATTTATAAATTATTTTTATTTTCATATTTTACATCTTCCACTTAGATGACATACTCTTTTTTACTGAAAGTGAGTAAGACTTGACGCAGCTGATGATGATCAAGGGTTTCAGTCTTCAGTATGGATTACAACTCAATGTAAAGAAAAGGAAAATCCTCAAAACTTGACCTATAGGTAACATGATGATCAATAGAGAAAAGATTAGCGTTGTCTAAGATTTTATCTTGCTTGGCTCCACAACCAACGCTCATGGAATCAGCAGCAAGAGACCAATCCATTGCATTGGTTAAATCATAAGCTACAAGACCTTCGCAGAGTGTGTGGAAAAACAAGGCTGTCACTTTGAGGAGTAAGGTGTACCTGACCCAAACCACAGTACTTTCAATTGCCTTATCTGCACGTGAAAGTTGGACATTGACTAAGAAAGACCAAAGTAGAATGGGTGCATTTGAATTATGGTTCTGGTAAAGACTACTGAAAATATTGAAAGTCAAAAGAACAAACAAGTCTGTCACACGTACAACTAGAATGCTCCTTACAGGCAAAAATGGAGACAGACTTCATCTCACGTACTTTGGATGTGTTATCAAAGGAGACTAGTTCTTGGACAAAGACATCATACTTTGTAAAGTAGGGGTACAGAGAAAAAGAAGATCCTCCCTCAGATGGATGGACACAGTGGCTGCAACAATGGGCTGAAACATAAAAACAATTATGAGGATGGTGCAGGTCTGAGTAATGCATCCTTCTGTTGTGTAAAGTGTTGCTATAAGTCGGGAAAGGTTTGGAAGTACCCAACAACAACAATGTAGGGAAAGCTGATCCAACTCAAGCGGCTATTGACTTGGACTTGAAAATCTCTTTATGACAAAGCCAATTGACTTAAAATACAATATATTCTTCTTAGGTGGAGACCTGCCCTTTGTCTAGATGTACATGTATTCATCTATTTTGTTCTAGTCTAATTTTACAAGAATAAGACATAAGTGCGATCATATCACATTTGTGCTTTTTCAACTGACTTCACTCAGCAATACTTTCAAGGTCCTACCAGGTATGGTATGCATCAGAACGCCATATCTTCTTATGGCCGATTTCATCCTGTTATTACACACTTTTTGAAAGTCTGTTCACTGGTTGATCTCACTTATATAAAATAAGCAAATCTGTAATATCATCCTATTGGCATTGAGTCCATCCTAACTCATAACCATCCTATCAGGAACTTCCCCGTTTCACTTCCAAGGTTATGCTCTTTATGGAAAGAAGTGCCACAGTCACAGCCACATTTCTCTGGCAGAGGATATAAAGCAAACAAACACAGCGGCACGAGGGTGGTGTCGGATCTCCTGTAACATCACAAAGAAGGAGCAGAGCCCCATCAGCTGCATCTGTTGCACAGGGCGATTTCTCAGCGGCTGAGTCAGGCATGCCCCACCCTTCAATCTTCCTACCAATTCTGACACCAACTGTCTTGCTTATAGCAATCTCTACTTTTTAGCTGGGTGCGATAATTCACTGAAAGGGCTGCACAGATCACAGAACATATGATTATGAGCTTTACTAGGGAATTTAACAGGTGATAAATGTGCACGGCACAATGATTTGAAAAGGACAGACTCCTCTCAGCTATGGCAACAGGCAGGTGTCTCTCTGGTCGTTCACCGTTCAGCCTTGTCACCCATTGGCCACAGACCGAGGTAACTTTGCTTGGGCAAAGTTAAGAAGCTCTTTTAGGGCTCCCAATAAATGCTCGCAGGATATGAGACTCAACCATAAGCTGTAGTCCAAAAGTACTAGTCTCTATCTCATGGGACAGCAACCTAGGTCCCCCAGTTAAGTGGCTGGAGACACTCCGCTCCACAAGCTAGCCACCTGGCTGAAGGTTCACTGTGTCCCATGTGCCAGCTTTCAGTTTTGCTGCTCTGGTCCTCTGCTGCTCGTTTGTAACTCCTCTGGTGTTACTCTGGTGTCACAGCGGTCTCCTAACTCTATGCACAAGGGTCAATGCACAAGGATCTTGAGGGACTAAGGACATGCTCCACTCCTGGCTCCTTTCTTTTGCTGGTAGTGAACTGTCCCCTTTACTGCTTCTGAGATGGTTCATTTCACACTGAGCAGAATGGCAATCAAACTCAACCCAGCTACTCACAGGTGAATCATATAATCCAATTAGTATCTTTTAGTTGACTCATATAATCCTAGCAGTATCTTTTCCCACCTTTTCTTATCCAGGCCCATCAGAAAAAGTAAGTTTGATGGGAATTAGAGACTATGGCTAGAAGGATCATATTAAATAACTCAATGGCCATATGAAGTAGTTCAATGCAGTGCCATTCAAGGGCCATATTAAATAATTCAATGTAGATGGTGGGTTCAAACCACCAACCTTTAAGTTACAAACTTAACCACTACACCATCAGGATTCTTAAGTGTATACGTCACTCATTCATTCATCACTGCTGTCGAGTCAATGCTGACTCATGGCAAGCAAACCTATAGGACAGGGTAGGACTGCCCCTGTAGGTTTCTGAGACTGTATATTTACGGTAGTAGAGGACCCTGTCTTTTCCTGCATCGGGCTGCCGGTACTTTCAGACGGTTCATCTTGTAGTTCCCAGTCCAGTACCTAACTACTGTCCCAACAGCGTGCCTTATATAAATATATGGAAACCAAAATTAATAGCGGTTATCAGGAATAGCGGACAAGGGGAAAATGGAGCTTTTGCTTACCTGAGCAAAAGTGAATTCATGTGAATGGGAAAGAATAATTTTCTGTACAACTTGAGGATTGTAAACAATGTCACATGTAGAAATTGTTGAACAGTGCGCACGTTGCCGTGTATACTTTCCCTACAGCAGAAGACCATATACCATAACTCACTGCCTCTGAGCCAGTTTCCACTCAGAGCCCCCCAATAGGACAGAGAAGACCTTCCCCTCGGGGTTCCTGAGGCTGTGAGTATTTATAGGACCGGCAATTGTTATCTTGTTCCATTGGTGCAGCTGGTGAGGTTCAACTGCTAACTTTACTCGGGGTTAGCAGCCCAACGTATGATCCACTCTACCACCAGGGTTTCTTCAATAGTCATGGTAATAATAAAATGCAAAAAACTTTTTGAGAGAATTTAAAAAATACTCAAAACTTTGAATCCTTCTTGAAGGTTATAGCATGATCTGGTAATGGGAAAAATGCTGGTTATACAACACCATGAACATAATACCACTTGTCTGTACATGTAGAGATTGCCGAAATATCAACTGTTTGGTAAGATACGTATTTATCACACACCGGAGCTCAATATGGATCAAATGAAATATTGTCACTGGTTTCACAACCAGAAAACTTGCTAGTTCTCCAGGTATTTCTTTTCCACAAAACTGTTTTGTCCCTGCTACGGTATCTCCTCTAAAGAGACCATGAATGATCCAGTTTCTCACACAAGCAGAAAGCAGACTGGATATCAAAATCTTACATTTGATTTCTGGTGCACATCTTCCTGTTAACTTTTAACATATGTAGCCTGCAGGCATGCTTCACACAAATCTCCCGCATGCTAGAAAATCAATGATCAGTGGGAGAAATGTGTAAAAATTTGAAAACACTCGCAGTTTTCACTTTATATGTTGTCAGCGAGTAGCTATTGCAAAGGTACTTTTCTCACCACTTGGCTGTAAAATAATCCTTAATGCGATGGCACCCTGACAAAGTTACACATTTAATGAACACACCACCCTAAGGAATATTTCTTCAAATTTGATAACTGCTTCCCTTGCATTTAAAGACATGTTAACTAGACACCTTGAGACTAGTTGAAAACAGTTCTGTAGTTTATCTAATTGTAGATAGAAAATTATCAACATTTTGATCAGCATTGATACCTTTTATGTACGGACAGGCTAGATTTCACCCACCCATAGAGAAGAAATGTAGAAAGCAAGCACCCACTGAAAATGTTCACTTAATTCTGATGCTTACATAAAATAAAATACAGTGTGTATTCTTTATCTGAACAGATACTTCCATTGCTTATTGTTTTTAGAAATCACGCCTGTCTAGTTAGATCCCTTAAAATATGCCTTTTCCATCTTTAATAATCTCCAAAACTTTGATCATGGCAGTTTGGATTTTATAGGCACTGAATAAATGTGGACTAGAATTAAGAACATTGCAGAAATTCCTATCTACCAACAAAAATAAATATACAAACTAGAAAAATGCTCTTAGCTTTCAGGCAACTTTCTAAAAGTTCCAGCCAAAAGTTTGTAATAGAATTTTACATTATTACCTATGATTGAAAAGTTACACGAGTAATGAGAGAGTATTGAACTCAAGCTGGTGGGATTCATTCACATTGTGAGACTCCCATCTTGTTCTGAACACACAGTTATGATAACTATATCTGTTAGGATATCTTCATCTGAAAGTAACAGGAAACATTTCTCAATGAAAATCAGCCCAGAGAGTTAGCAGATCTCCTATATTTGATAAGAGAAGTAATGGAATAGGGTGTGTTCTGGTAGACTAGTGACTCAATGTTAGCAAGGACTTGGGTTCTTTCCATTTTTCAGATCTGTTGTCAGTGTGTTGGCTTTGTCTTCAGTATACTGTTCGCAAGGTGGTTGCTTCTATATATACCACATTATATATCAACATTCTATAGAATTCTCTTACATCAACCATTTTATGTCAAATATCAGATAATTTCTCCTTCTGCTTCTTTTCAGGAGTTCTGGCAGCAGTGCTTTGCACCTACCAACTGCTCTTATCATGGAAGATAGGATAGATGTAACCTTCCTTAACAATTACAGCCTTGGAGACCCTGGGAGGCAGGTCTGTCCTGTGAAGCATGGTCACTCAGGGTTGGAACTGACTCCACACCATAAGGCTATATTTTGCTTCAAGAGAAAAGAAACTTTTCCCAAGCACCTTCCCTAGAGTGTTCTTCCTATCTCATAAACTAGATATGTCACCTAAACACATGTACAATAATTTTTTGTTTCTGCCCATACCTCAAACTGGAACTAGGTTTATCTGAAGAACCTGGTCCTAAAGAGGAAAGATTCTATAATAAAGTGGGAAGGAAAACAATATTAAAAGGTAACAGCTAATTATTTACTTCAAATACAAATTAAAAGTACAAAAACTGAAAAGACACATCTTTATTTCTCCAAATAAAACCCTCATGGACATAAAGTAGAAATACAGCAGAAGCAGAATTGTAAGCAGGGGTCAAACCCCTGTCCTATTGGGTGTTAATTTTTACTTTTGTAAAGTTTCTCATGCAATGTTGACAGCAAAACTAGTTTCACTTCCTTGGACTAAGGACTCAAATAGGATTCTGCTTCCTATGAAAGGAGACTAGGGGGACAAAGTGCTGTCTGTGCCGGGGGCTGTGGTTTCCATGCAGCTGATTGTCTAGAAAGGTAGACAGATGCACAGGCCAAGCATGAAGGCCAAGACACAAGCTGGATCTATGATGATCTGAAAAATCCCTAAAGTCTCCTAAGGAAATTGTCGTAGTCCTCCAACTAATAAAACACACACACACACACACACACACACACACACACGTGCCCTTCCCTGGATTCCAACTTACGTGTGTCTGAGATGAACTGTGCAGTCTACACTGTTTCCCAGAACTGAAAGCTGGAGAAAGAGATCAGCAGATATTACTTTCACGGTAGTTCTGAGTAGACCTGAACCTCCACTCAGTTAGTATATAAAAAATTACATTACAATCATGATTTATGTTTATGAAATATACTGAATGGGCATAACATAATTTATTCAGTCATTCTGTCATTTGATATTTAAAATTGTCATGGCATTGTCTATTATAAACAAGTCTATAATGAAGTCCTGTGTAAATAATATTGTCACTTATCCTAATACAATACCCCAAAAGGTATTTATATTATAATGCTTTGGAAACACATGACCACATCATCAATTTAAACTTTTCTCAGTATTACAGAAGGTGTTTGTGTTCATTAACATGAGGTGTTATGTTTCTTTTTTGTGTTCTTTTGTGAAAATGAAAATATCTTTTTTCTTTTCAGTTTCCATTAACCAAATGAGAAATGTCTCCTGAAAAGTAGTTCAGACAATTTAGAGAGAACTGGAAAAGTAAAATCTGCCATAACTTATCACTAAAGATAAGAACAGATCAAATCTGATGTACAACTTTTTAGAAAGTGTTTTTCTTAATTATGGTTAAGATTGTGCTAATATTTATTGAATCCTCTATGTACAGAAAAATTTCCCCATATTAATGCCTAATTCTATGAGTGTGGGCAAATGTACATAGTTTCATAATTACCACCACAATAGAAGAGTTTCATCACCCAAAACGTTCTCCCACACCTCACTGTATTCAACTCTTCTCCCCAAGCCTATGCCCTATTTTCTGTCCATGTAGTTTTTTTTTTGCCTTTTGCCGAAGATTACATAAGAATTATAGGCCATGTGGACTTTGGAGCCTATATTCTTTCAGCTAGAATAATGCATTTGAAATCTGCTATGTGTTTATATGTATCAATAAACTCTAAACTCCCTGCGCTCAAGTCAATGCTGACTCCATAGGACCGGGTAGAACACGCCCCTGTAGGTTTCTGAGACTATAAATCTTTTTATGGGAATAGAAAGCATCATCTGTGTTCCACAGAGAGGCTGTTGGCTTTGAACTGCTGAGCTTTGAACCCAGAGCTACTTAATATGCAACATCCAAGGCCATTGTTAGAAAAAAATTACATCTCATCCTTATAAAACTTCCCATTTATTCGACTCACAGTAAAACAAAATATTTTTAATATGGTAATTGGCTGTTAGAATGCTTTCTCAGTGAATCACAGTGTCTTTCCTTAAAATATTCCATGAGTCAGGCTGTTCTGACCCTCCTCATCACTTCCCATCAGCGGTGAGGTTTTACTGCGTAGCATTTCCAGGCTCAATTGACCAAGAAATCTAGTCGCTGCTCAAGATTGTGTGGGTATGGTCTGTGAGTGACAGAGGGTTGAGACATCTGCCTCTAATAAATGGGCATTAAGCCAGGTCCTTAAGTCACATGTTGCTGGAGGGGGAAGAAATGACTCCCATTCTTTCCAATTGGGCAGCATGGAGGCGGAAAGCTGGAAAAGAGTGGCCTCACTTCTGAGGATACTTCCTTCCTGTCTGCATTACTCTCAGAGTGAGAACCAGTTCTCTCTAGCCAGACCAGAATCAATACAATGAAAAGTAATGAGCTTGTATCTATAAACATTTACAATGCTAGTTTCTGGCTTACAAACTAGACCCTCCAGGCATACTTGTCCACCTGCCAGATTGCAGAAAATGGTCACTATTGCATAAAGCTCAGCTCTCTTGCTCTAGAAAAGCTACAACCTTGTGGTTGAGAGAAAAATCTTCAAAACCAGCTGGTCCTGGGTTTAAATGCTGATTGTTAATTCAGGAAGAGTAGAGGAACAAATTCATATATATATATATATATATATATATATGAGAGAATTTTCTATAAAGGGTAATTGTACATTAAGAAAGTATCCCAACCCAGTCAAGTCCAAGCCTGTACATCCGCTATTGACCCATATGTTCAATATCAATCTATAAAGTCCTCTTTAGACTTATGAAACACATGCAATGATGCTGAATGCAGGGTGATCACAGGCCAGTGGGTGGAAAATGAATCCAGTGGCATTGTAAGCATCTCAGCACTGGTAGGGTTCTCCATGTGGCTTCTCCAGCACCCCAGACTGCATCAGGTTAGGTCCATGCGCCTTCTCCCTAGGGATGTCTCCCAGGAAGTGAGCAGAGAGAGAAATGTCTCCCACCTCCAAGGCGGAATTCAGGATTTCCCAGCATTCTCAGGAGAAGACCATGCCCACACAGAGGCCTTATTGGCTGTGATCCGATTGACAGACCAGACTCCACCCCTTCACTCGTAATCCTCTCAAATTGACACCCGATTATGTAATGACACACTGACTTTGGTACTTGTGACACTTGGTACAAATTGGTTAACTTCTTAGAACCTCAGTTTTCTCACCCATCAAGAGAGAGTCATAATATCAACTTCCTTAAAAAGAGTGCCTACGAGTTACCAAAAGTTAGCATGCTCTGCTGGTGACCAAAATGTTGGGGACGCCAGTCTCCCCAGAGCCACCTGCAAAGAAAAGTTTGGTCTGCTTCTTGAAAATCAGACATTGACCATCTTACGGAGCATAGTTCAATTTAAGCAAACATACGATCACCATGACTCTGAAGCAGCTGGACAACAACTGGCTGCTTCCTTAAGAAGTCAACCTCACTGGGTGTGAAAAACACCTGGTATATGGTAATGGCCAAATAAAAGGCAGATTGGATTAAAAGTGGTCATGTGGTAGGTGGATGCCAGGTTTGATTCTATAGGTGGCTACCTCAGGTACTCACATATCATTGACTCACCTGACCATCCTATTAAACACAGTTACTACAGCCAACTACATTTTCCTCAATCCATCACAGCGTATGGTTTAATTAGGCATTTCCTTTGCTCTCTTGACCCCTAATAAGAGCTGAAAAGAAATGAGGGTGTGGCAGACTTTCTGTCAACTTGGTCCCAGTAAGGTGCAGGGGTGGAGTTCAATCTATCAAGCACACCACAACCTGCTGATTTCCTTGGGGGTGTGGCCTTTTCTATAAGAAACAATAAGACATTATCTTCCTTTTTCTGCCCCTTTGCCTTCCTCCTCATTGGGACTCTCTCTCCCACCAGGGGAGGCTCCCTGTGGTGGGCCGTTTGGCACCCTGCCATATTTTAACCAACTTTGGATTCACAAGATTATGCACCCACTAGTCAGCAGTCTCCCTGCTTCCCTCGTTACCAATTTGCACCATTGGTCTGCAGCTGTGTGAGTCTGCATGAATCTGCAGGAATCTGCAGGGAGCCCTGGCTAGCACTGGACCAATACACTTGAGGTGGACTGAGATAGGATATCTTCTTGATATAAAATCACTTCTTGATATAAAGTTACTTTTCTATACATTTGAGTAGCACTAGTTTAGTTTCTCTAGACAATCCAGCCTAACATAGAAGGCAAGAGAAACTTGGCAAACTCTTTTCCTGGTTGTCTTTGAAATAGCCTCATTTTGTCTTTCACTAACCTCTGAACAATGTTCCTGGAATATCAAACCTTGATCTGAGTGGACCATTGCAGCCTATCAAACCTTGATCTGAGTGGACCATTGCAGCTCATCAATCCTTGATCTGAGTGGGCCATTCCTCTGAAACGTTAGCTTGGAATTATTCAGCGACTATCTACCTACTCAGAAACTTCAGCAGAGTAACCAATTTATGAAATCTGAAGCACGGGACCTCCATCAATGTGTATGCATGCTTTTACCTTAGGGAAACAGAGTGTGCTATAGTTGAGGGAAACAAGATTTGGAATATGGAGGACCAAGTTTTCTTACTTTCCCTGAACTTCAATTCCTTCATCTGGAACCTTAGAGTTTGTCCAACCACAGTAGATTTCAGGCTACTATGATGTTCATAGCTATGATGTTAGTATTTCAGATAGCAGCCGAGTTACACATGATGGACAGTTGCCACAGAGCTTCCAGAGGTAGAGAGACTATGAAGGAAGTCTGGTAATATACCTTTTAAAAACACCCTGTAGATTAGAGATAGAGATAGATAGCAACAGAATATTATCTGATATCATTCTGGAATATAAGCCATCTTCGCTTGATGACACTCAAAATACACAGTGGTCACAACAACAGATTGGAGTGTACTGATGATGATCATGAAGATGGATCCATGGCCAGACAATAATTAATCCTTTTGTACATGTTATCACAATGAACCAGAGCATCTCAATCACAATTCACAACATTAATAAACTTCACAGAATTGAGATAGAAATAAAGTAAAAGTCAACCATAACACGTGGTTCCTGTTCTTTCCGTGTGTCATACTTTTATTTTCTAATAATTTTTAAAATAGTTTATTGACATATAATTGAAATACCATACAATTGAGTTGTATGGTATTTCAATTATATGTCAATAAACTGTTTACAACCACTGTGGAAAGTGATATGGTGATTCCTAGGACAACTGGCAATAGAAAAACCATATGACCCAGCAATACCATTCCCAAATAAATGAGACATATCACAAACAGGTGTATATCCTCCCATGTTCACTGCAGCATGATTCACAAGAGCAAGAAGTTTAAAACAGCTCAAATTCCCATCATTAGAAGAATGGTGTGTTAGACAGGGTTCTCTAGAGAAACAAGCCCAGGACACTTATGATTATATATATTAAGAAATAAAGAGTGAATTGGTCTATTGAGCAGTACAAATGACTCAGTCCAACTCACTTCCCCGTGGCAGTCCTTCTCCTCACAAGGGCTGCTGGGTACAAGTCAAGGAAGCAGACAGCTGAGTCTTCTGTAGAGCAGTTCAGGTGTTCTGGCCACAGAAAATAGCAGGGTAGGTCACCAACAGTCGCTAGATGACAAGGTCCAACAGTTCCCAGCTCAAATGATGTATACACCAACAGTGTGGTGAAGCAGGTTTTGAAGGAACCTCAAACTATAAAGATACAGTCCATGGGTTGGGTGTCCCACAGGTAGTGTAGCTCACAAGCTGAGGCAGAGAACTAGCTATGGCATCCTCGCACTGGTCTGACCATCAAAGAGCAAAAGACAAGAAAGTTAAGGCTCGTTGAGCCATTTATCTCTCTGACCTTCAATTAAACTTCCCTTCAATTAATCCCACATGTGTTTATTGACCAGGTTGGCACAATAAACCTACCTATCACAAATGGATTAAAGAAAAAAATTAGTATATATAAACAAAGGGATACTATACATCCCTAAAATACAGTGATGAAACACCTCAACATGGAGGGATCTGGAAAGTATTATGCTGAGTGAAATTAGTCAATCACAAAAGGACAAACACTGTCTGATCCCAAGGTTGTAAGGCTACATACCAAACTGAAGGCAAAGTCATGCTTTCAGATCATACATTCTGCTTACCAAGGCTGCCCAACAACACAACAGAGAGGCAGGCCAGTGTCCATACAATTTATAGGTATATTTTGAAAAGTAGTTTGGAAGGAGAATCCTCACTTCATCTGGTACTAGATTTTAAGAATGGAGGAAAGGAAGATAACAATTTAGTGGCTGCCATGCAAAAAGGTGGTGAGGTCCCCCAAATCAGCAGCCATTCCTACCAGAATGCTGAGTGATACTGATAGGTAGTCAAGAGTGGGTAAGGGGAACATACACATCTTGCAGAAGACAAGGGCATTTCTGTTGGTAGAAAAAGGAGGAAGACCAACCTCCTAGTAGGGAAAAAAATAACTAACAATACATTTACAGACACCATGGGGAGAGAATGCCTGGTACTAGGTTACTAATAGGGCACCTTGGTCCGAGTTTCTGTACACCCCCTGGGTAACTAGGCCATGGGTCATATAATGCTGGAACATTGAACCCTGAGTCTTTGAGGTGCACAACATATTCCATCCAAGTGCCATCCACAGGGATGTGATGCGGAAAGCCCCTGGGCTCTACTTCAAACACACTTGTTCTCCAAGGACTTAAGACCAAAGTAAAAGCAGGCGCGTGAAAAAGCAGAGGGCACCTGTGCCGAGAGTATAGCTCTGTCGGCAGGCAGTCTAACACTTCCTTACCCCTTCCATGCCCTACTTGATTTATTACGATATGCATTACTCTGGCAGACCAGTGTCTATCATTTGCAGTGGATATTTGTGTAGATAGTGCCCAGGCATGTATAGACTTGATCTGTGCAAGTCAATGATCCATGTGTTACAATTTAGCTAGCCCATCATTGTAGTTAGCCTGCACCCGTTTACTCTCCCCTTCTCAATTGTTTTCACTACATTTTCATGGGCTCAATCAATGGCACTATAAATGGAAGGACCTTATGCTCCAGGGAGGTAATCCATAAGCTTCTCTACCATAAGATAACAAAGACATCTCTAAAGTGAACCAAAGACAGATAGAAAACAGATATTTAGGAATGAATTTGGGGCTAGCATTAAATCCTAACTCCAGTAAAAGACCAATTAATTCTTATGGAATGGCCCTGCTTGATATTCGCCATCATGAAGGAAACTTGGAAGGTATGGGTGCTATAGCAAAGTGTGGTAAAGAAATTGGATGGTGCCTGGCTATTAGAAAGAATGGTGACTGGGTTCTTATGGGCTTGTTTTCCAACAAGCAGCCATCTCAGTGAGATGTCAACTAAGCCCACATGGAAGAAGCACACCACCATCTGTGATCTAAGGAGTGGAAAAGATATAATCCATGTCAAGTGTCAGAGCTTAAATTGCAACATTCTAGTTTGCAGAAGACTATGAATCAAGTGGGAGTCCAAAGGACATTTTCAGGATCCACACAGGAAATAAACCTCCAGGGATTCTCCACTGACCATAGGTGAGAGAATGGAACAGTGTGGTTATCAGACAGGGAGCATTGGAGGGACAATTGTAGTATTTTAAAATAAGTCCAACTTAAATGGTGGTTGAAATCTTATTATTTGATCTCCCTTTGGATCCACTTTGAACTTGATCTGGCTTTTACTGTTTTCTCTGGGTGGGGGAAGGTTTGTTTTGTTTTTGCAGATCGGGGCTTATCTATGCTATCTTTTGTTACTGTTGGTAGCATTCTTGACTCTCTGTTTTGTATCTTTGTATGATTTTCGGTATAATAAACCCAGGCTGGATGAATGTACAGGGACAATAACTAAGATAAGGGGTCCTGGAGGTATGGCAGGGGTGGAAAGGGGTAAGAGGAGCCGATATAAAGGAGTACAAGAAGGGAAAATATGTTTTGGAAATGATTGTGGTGGCTATTGTACAACACTAATGATATGATATGACTAAACTATTGAGTGGTGTAATGTATGGATAATGTCTGGATTATGCTGGATTATGTCATCATAATCATAATAATAAAATTATTTGGGGAGGCAAATTTAAAGTGGGTTAAAAGAAATCAAATGAAACTGTGTTACATTTTAACCTAACTATATCAGCAATAGTCCACTTTACAAAGCAATCTGATAACAAGACTATTCAAGCCTATGGGCAGAGAGAATTTGCCATAGGCTTAATCAACACAAGGACCCTGCCAATGGATTTTAGACTTCCACTGTCATCCGCAGCCTTCTGCAAACAGGTTGTCCAGTATTTAAGCTCTAATACTGTTCCTTCTTCCTGACTTGGATTTTATTATATACAGTCCTTGGCTCACACATGCTGGTGTTCTTTTCCCATGTGGATTTAGCTGACACCTCATTTAGGTGGTTGCTTGTTTAAAGACAAGCCTTTAAAACACGAAATGGTATTCGTTCTGATAGGTGAGCACCACCTGATTTCTTCACTACACTTTGCTGCAGCACCCATATCTTCAGTGCTTTCTTCATGAAGAATGAAATAGGATCTAATGTACTAAGACCTAATTTTTCTTAGAGTAGTGCTGCTATTAAGTTTGAGTTCAAATACACTCAGGTATCTATGGCTTACTTATGTCCCTGTTTCACTGTAGAGACATCATTATCATTTTATTGGAGAAAAATATAAATCATCCCCAAGCATTATAGGGTAATTGTGGTAGTTACATAATTTCATATCATAAATTTCAATGATAAATAATTATAGGGGTGGGATCTAACCTGTCCATCAGGGCACACCTGATAAGCCTCCTTGTGGGGGTGGCCGTCCCATTAGAGTTCTGGAAACTTCCTCTCTTTCTCCCAGGACAAGGGCTACACATTCTCTTCTCTCTCTCTCTCTCTCTCTCTCTCTCTCTCTCTCTCTCCCTCTCTCCCTCTCTCTCTCTCTCACCTATCTGTTGAGGAACAACACTGGAGGAGCCTGTGCTGGATTGGATCCATAAGACGTTCCTCCCACCGGCATCATTGTATATGCTATGTGCATATGAATAGTAATTTATGGGCTAGCTTGGAAAATATAAGCTAATATCAGATTTCTGAACTTGATCTAGACTGACCTGGGATGTTTCCTCAATATACAATTGCTCTTTGATATCAAGCTCTCTCTTATACAAATATGACTGTCCTTGGATTTGTTCTCAAGTCAGCCTGGCCTACACAGTAATTCTAGTGATACTCAAGAAGCTCATTGCCGTCAAGTCAATACCAACTCACAGCAACTCTACAAGACGGGGTAGAATTGTCCTTGTGAGTTTCTGAGACTGTAACTCTATAAGAGTAAAAATCCCTGTCTTTATTTTGAGGAGTTTTGAACTGCTGACCCTGCAGTCAGCAGGAAACTCCTAACCACTACACCACACCAGGACTCACGTTCTAGGCATCCTTAAGTTAGCCAGTGGTATAGACTTTTAAGTACTATTGAGAAAAGGAAAGTATACATGTATAGAATAGCTTTTTAGACCAAAACACCTGGATTATTGACTTGTATAGATTACACATTTAAGTGACTAGATACAGTTTATAAAAATAATGAGGGATGGAGATGGAACAAAGCTTTCGAGAACACCCATTCACAAAGACAGAACCGTGCCTACTAGACTAACATATGTCATAAAAAGCAAAGAAATCATGAAAATAGTAAGTATATAGTTGTCCTGAGCCACCATTCTTAGGGATCCTCAAAGCAAGAGATCCAGAGCAAGTCCAATGGCCTCCACACCCATAACCTTGGGATAGCTTTAAATCCAAGGGAGTAGTTCAGTTCCTTACATCTGATACAGGTGAGTTTAAGGTAAAGTCCCGTTTACTTAGTGGGGTTTCCAAATTGGCTCCTTCTGGTATAGTCTTTGAAAGATGTCCACCTCAAAAGGACAGGATAAATTATGTAATCTTCAAATCCGGTCTCCCAAATAATGATGTGGTGTGCGTGCCTAGTGCTCATGAATCAAAAAGCACCCCCTTATTTGTATATACTTAAAATCACCTGACACGGGAGGCCTCACCTCAGCTGGGGTCAGTTTGTATATTGGGGGAAGAGGGAGAGGGTTAATCAGTTCCTGCTGTAAAGCATTGTTCTGCAGTCACCCCAAATCAACAGACTCTCCTACAAGAGTGATAGTGAACGTTACTGGATGTTCAACTGAAGGGATGGGAGCATGAGAGGGGATATGTCTGTCCTTGAGAAGGGATGAACACTTCAGTTGGTGGATAAGCCATGCCACTAGGAAACATGCTTAATATTACTTATATAGACCTCAAAGGGAAAACACACTGGAAATTATGTTCCTGACTGAACACTTTACTCTCAGTTTCTAATGGTCCAGCAAAATGTAGTTTTGTTACCTGTTTGTGCTAACTTGTCCTTGCCACGATGGTTCTCTTTTTAGATGGCACTTGCCAAACATGCCATCCATCTCTGAGTACCATCCTGTCTTTGGGTCTCCTGACCATCATGGTTACTTAAGACCTCCAGCCAATGAAATTTCCATCACTCTGTTCGAGCTTATATGCTCCTCTCTGTGGGGAGGATACAGGTGGTTTTGACTCATAGCAACCCAATGTTGGATAGACTAAAACACTGACCGATCCTATGTCAACCTGAAGATAATGTCCGTGTTTCCTATTGTTGCCACTGTGTCAACTCATCTCCTGAGGGCCTCTCTCTCTGCCACATATCTTCCTCTTAAGCCCAATGTCCCTCTCTAGGGACTGTTCCCGCTTGATTACATGCTCAAAGTATATGAGAATGAGACATGCCATCCTAATTTCTAATGCACATTCTTGCAAGACAGCTATGTTCTTTCTCCGGCAGTACATGGCATATATATTATTCTTCACCAACACTATAATTCAAAGGCATTCATTCTTTGTTGGAGTTCCTTATTTATTGTTCATATGCTAGTACAATTTTTTTATTCTTACCAAGACATTGTCTTTCTTTGGGGAAAGGCAGGTCTTGGTGGTGCTGGCCTATTTTTCCTGGCTCTCTTGTTGACATGTTAGGCACCATCTTCAATAGAAGAGTGTGCTTTTGTGGGGTAGAGAACCAGGAGGGGTCCAATTTTGCCATCAATCATATTTAATAGCATATGCTATTAATGTAATTTTGTTATTGAAGATTCTTACATCTATTCAGTGGCTTGCACAAGACAATTAGGTTTTTTTTTTAAAAAAACTACATGCATGCAATCAGATATCACCTTTAATTAGAACTATGGCAATTAAATATGGTCATTATAAATGGAATGTTATAAAATATTCATTAAATAACAGTTGACGTGGCATTTCTTTGATTTAAAGGGAAATGACGTTGGAATCAAACAATGAGGGTTTTTATTAATTATTTTGCATCTCACGAAAGATTGTCTGCTTGGAGGATGAGGCAAAAGGGTTGCAGAAGGAAGCGTTTGACATTTGAACAGTTTTCCTTTGCCTCATTGCCAAACACAGCTCAGTTCAGCTCACTGCTTCCATGGATCGGTTTTACGATCTCCTCCTGGCCCAAAGCAAGGGCATTTGAGTTCAGGTTTTGGACTTGATTAACAACAAGGCCTCTGGCACTCCACAACCCCCTCCAAAAGGGAGGGCAGGAGCTTGAGACATGTTCCTCACAAATCCCCATCATGGAATCCATCACTATTTCATGGAGTGTTTTGCTTTTAGATCATGACAAAATTAATGTGGGCTCAATTCTAAAAATGCCTCCATGGAGGAAGTCTGTGGGAGGGGAGGACCCGTAAAGAGGAAGAACACCCCAAGTTCAACAGCAGCCTAATCACACCTAGATGTTCAACAAATTTACTAGGCTCTTATCAAGAATCATGATGTTTTGATTTGATTTATTTTTCCTCTTTTGAATAATAACAAGTTATCAGGAACCCAGAGAATACGCTAAATAAGTAAAATAGCAATCCTCCTTTCCCATTTTTTCCTTAGTGCTTACTTATGTATGGATATAATGAAAGGTGGAAAGATTTTTTTCCAACCTTGGAAAAAAAACTAATTATTTCAGTTTATGTCCCTTTATTATATGTTTCTCTGGTCATTTTGTGATTTGCCATTTAAGAGCTGGGGAAAGAGGCTGCTTTGTATCAGGAGAAGTTTCAACTGGTTTCCCAGCCTCTTTGCTACAAGCATATTAGCTCAGAATGCTATAGAAAGGAACTACATAAGGTGAATAACGACTCCTCCAACAATTTAAAATGTTTGAAGTTAATTATCCTACTCTGATGACTGGTTGTCTAGACATTTTAAGTATTTATTTTGTGGTGTCCCCTACAGTTCATAATTAAAGACCTAAAGGAAGGCTCCCGGAGGTTTTTACTGGCCAGACCAGAAATTATCCACACAACATACTGTGCATTGGCAAAACACAGGAAGAAATTGCATTCCTTTTTTTTTCTTCCAGCAGTCTGATCGGAGGCAGCCGCTAGAGTATTGACGGTCTTTGAACCACACTAGCATTAATGAACCCAGCCGAGATCCATAAAGCTTAGCTAAGGACCCAGGCCTAGGACTCAGTTTGTCAATCGTTCCTAAAAGATTAGATGGGAGGGTCCGATTCGCCAGAATCAGGAGTTCGGATTTTCAGTCCCTGGATGGCAGTGAGTTTGATTTTTGGTTTTGACATTCGAAGGACAAGACAGCAGACAATCAGTTAGTTTAGGTCATGGTGAAACTGTCCTTTCATTTATTTGTTTACCTAATTCTGCATCATAATTCATTCATTTGACAATAATTCATTCATGTTACCACTCTCAAGAAAGTGCTATTATTGGGATGTGTGACTTGGTACAAGTTATTTAATCTCTGTGGTACTCAACAATGTTTGCATGGGGTTATTTTTTACATGAATTAAATAAGATATATAAAATTCACTAAACAATGTGCCTGACATGTAGTCACCGCTTATATATTGTGAATTTTTAATATCTGCAAATATTTTATAATGATAAAATTGATGCAAAAGTGAATTGGAAATTGTTGGGTACAATCCATCCATGGTGGTATTGGTGATGATGGTGTTTTCAGTTTAGGAAAAATGATTTTTTTTCCTAAGTCTGAGATGATAATAATATTCTGATCAATGAGTTTTTTGAGTGCCCTCTATTCCACAAATTGCCTTTAGTCTGGAAACTACAAAAATGTCCCATTTGGAAGAAGAAACTTCCAAAGAGAGGTGAAACGAGGCGTTATGGGCCTACTCGGGTCTCAAAGGTCTGGGAGGAACCCACAAGGTAAAACAAGGTGCAGCTGTTATAAAATAGTGTTCTCTTATGGTTCACCTTTGAATGCCCTCTCCTCTGGTTGAGCCTGTTGGCTCCTTATCTAGAAATAGGTACAAATATGGATTTCTTCCAGTCGGTTGGCCAAGTAGCTGTCATTCAAATCTTGTGGCATACATGAGTGTGGCAATTACATAATCTCCTGTCAACTTGCAAAGGGGTGGATTCTAGCCTGTCAATCAGGTAACAGCCAATGAGACCTCTGTGTGGGCATGGCTTTCTCCTGAGGATTCTGGGAACTCTTATCTTCCTCCCTGGTTTGCTTTCTGCTTTGCCTTCCTATTGACAAGTCATATGGAGCTTTACTGATGGAGCCAGAGCCCTGGAGCTGAAGGAGAGCCACAGGAATACTATCACCATTGGAGCCACAAGACTATCCAACCACTGGCTTGTGATCGTCCTGCATTCAGCACCATTGCATGGCTGTGTGAGTCTAACGAGGAATTTGTGGATTAATATAAACATATGGAGTAATATTGGACATATGAACTTGATGTTGACTGGGTTGGGATATTTTCTTAATTTACAATTACTCTCTGATATAAAGCTCTTTCTTTTTTTTGGATAATTTATATCTTTATTTTTATTTATTTATTTTTTTTATTTTTATTAAAAAACATTTTATTAGGGGCTCATACAACTCTTATCACAATCCATACATATACATACATCAATTGTATAAAACACATCTGTACATTCTTTGCCCTAATCATTTTCTTTTTTTTTATACACATATGAGTATAGGTGAATTTGTTTCTCTAGTCAACCCAGACTATTACAATGAGTAAATGCTTCCAGTGTTTCATCAGCTTGTTGAAACTTTTCAATTTGTAAATAGAGTGTCATTTTTAAGAGAACCAGCAAAGGGTCACAATTTCCATCTCTTGACCTTGAAAGGGAACTTTGAATCTTTCAATTATTGACTAGTACACTTAAGTGGTTTGCTGCACATCTGCACATCTTTCTGTCTCATATGCCAAGTTTTGAGATTCAGACAGCTCTTGCCTTTAACAAACTTTCACTTTAGAACTACTTCATCATCATTGAAATTCTGAAAGAACAACCCATATACGATAGCTGTTACAAGCACCGATCCTGATGGCTTAGCAAATGTAGGTAAGGATAGTATATAACATACACATGTATAATAAAACTGTGACCCAACAGAATGTAAAAATGATAGAACAATATCATTGGTATCACATACAAGTAAAGGAATTCAATAACAGTTTTGCTGAAGATCATTCAATAACAGTTGCAACAGTGCATTGACAGGGAGCTGTCAGAAATTCATGCCAAATTCAGAAGAGGACATGAAATAAGGGATAGCATTGCTGATGTCAAATGGATCTTGGCAGAAACCAGAAAATATCAGAAATGTGTTTCCTTGTTTTTTATTGACTATGCCAAGGTATTTGACTGTGTGGAACACACACACACACACACACACACACATCTGTGGATAGCCTTGAGAAGAATGGGAAATCCAGACCACTTATCTAGAAATTCCTTATCATGACTTAGTTATACACAGAAGTCTCGATGACAGGCACGGACCCTGGGGAAGGAATAGGGTTAGAGAATGAACTTTGCTATTAGTTTTCCTTCTCACTAGTTGGCGTGTCGACCTTAGGGATTCCTCCGACATGCTCTCGGAGAGCATGGTCCCAGGATGGCACACCGGGCGCTGGAGCCGTCTGCCTGTCGCACAGTGAGTGAAGGGAATAATCACCAAATGAAACAAAGCCATGGAGTTTCAGGAGTTACCTGCTTTGCTGCTATCTGCAAGGCTAGAGGCTCAACCCACCCAGCAGTTCTTCAAGTGCAATACCTTCTCCCATATAGATTACAGCCCAGAAATCCCTATGAGGGACGTTCTATTCAGCCATATTGTTAGAAGTTAAGAAAAAATCACTTAATATGACCTACCAACAACTTTAGACAAATAACAAAACAATTATTTACACACACACACACACACTTTAAATGTACCATGAGCCCTAGAAGGCCTAATTTACATAGTGGTTAAGCGCCCAACTGTTAACCAACAGGTCAGAGGTTCAAATCTACTAGTCACGGTATAGGAGAAAGA